>NC_052358.1:9100364-9247991 GCF_009727055.1 Benincasa hispida
ATCTATAAAGGACATTGTTGTCTAAGGTAGGTTCTATCTAGGCTGGTATATTTAAGCTGACGGAAACGGAACACCCCTACCTGGGAACCTACCTAGAAAGGTGAATTAGATAGATTTGATGCAAACATGCGACATTTTGGTCAAAGACTTCGTTCTGTCTCTTATACACATCTAGATGTGTATAAGAGACAGTCGTAGAGGTTGGGCGACACATAGTCCTGAATGGGTCTATTGCAGTCATTCATCAGAAGGATGGGGTTAGCCATTATATTGTTCGTGTTTGCGGCCCTTGCTTCCGGTTTCTCCGTCATTCTTGGGGTTCTGTCTTGTTGTTGGTGGTTGTCTCTTAGTCTTCGTCGAAATGTCCTCTCAATCTCCGGGTCATAATTCGCCAGAGATTGAGAGCTGCAAAGAAATCAGAAAAATTACCGTTAACACACTAATTTGTCGAAGTCCCCGGAAACAGCGCCAAAAACTTGATGCGTTATTTTATGAGGTGAAAATGTGGAATGAGATGCGGTGATGAAATTACGTTGAGCAACAAGTTTTCTGAGTGGAATCCAAGTATAAACCCCACTAAGTTTCCTGGTAAGTCCAGGGTCGAACTCAGGGACTTGGGAAAACAGTATGCGGTAACCGGTAACTCAAAAAAATTTTTGGTTTGTTGTTTACGGTAATAAAAATAAAAAAATACGGTGGAGTTTTGAAAAAATTTGATAAAATGAAAGATGCGATGAGTATGCGGTGAATGGGTTGAAAAGGGGTCGGCTAACACTTTCTACGATGCGTTCATGCTATGCGACCATGTAACACACATACCATAGTAAACCATCTCTCGACGTGAATGCTACGGCTTCTAATGCTAGAACGCATGCGATATATGCGATAAGTCTATAGGACCTACATTTTCTAGATGACCCCTAACATTTTAGCCATGAAAGCTTTCATAAGTAGATTGGCAACGTTTATGCTCCAAACCTATCTTCGTGACAATCATGTCTTCTCAGTGTACAATCTCCTGTATCAATTGATATTTCTTATGATATGCTTCCTGCACTTATGGCTTTGAAGTTCTTTCGAGTTTATCACGATACCATTATTATCACAATAAAGTGTGATGAACAAAGTCATATTTGGAACAACTTCCAAATCGATCAAGAACTTCCTAAGCCAAACGAATTCTTTAACAACTTTACAAATAGTTACATATTCAATCTCCATAGTGGAGTCAACAATATAACCTTGTTTGACACTCGACCAAACTATAGCGCCTCCGTTAAGAGTGAACATTGATCCTGATATGGATTTTTTAAAATCCCTATCAACCTGAAAATCAGAGTCAGTGTACCTTGTAAGGATAAAATCATTAGCCCCATACACAAGCATATAATCCCTAGTTCTTCTAAAATACTTAAGGATGATCTTAAATGTGATCTAGTGATCATATCCTGGATTAGATTGATATCTATTGAATATCCCTACTGCATAGCAAACGTTAGGCTTTATACACAACAAAACATACATAAGGCTGCCCGCAACCAATGCATAGAGAATTCGTCTCATCTTCTCAACCTTTCGAGGAGTCTTAGGACACTGTTTCTTAGACAATACAATTCCATGCCAGAAAGGTAATAATCTCCTATTGGAATTGTGCATCGAATACCTGACAAGCATCTTAATATACGATGCTGAGACAAGGCTAGCGTTTTGTTTTTACAATTTCTTATGAGTTGGATCTCTAAAATAAACTGTGTCTAACCCAAATCTTTTATTTGGAATTGAGTAGTTAATCATTTCTTTGCATCTATCAGTAAACCTACATCATTGCCAATGAGTAGGATATTATCCACATACAACACTACTGAACTATTGATGATTCTCTTGCAATTACAAGGTTATTAATATTCTGATGAAAGCCATAAGATTTGATTGTAGTATCAAATCTTATATTCCAAGATCTAGATGCTTGTTTCAGCCTATGAATGGACCATTTAAGCTTGCAAACTTTTTTGCTCTTGATCTTTCCTGTAGATACACTTCTCAAGATTACCATTCAAAAGGCAGTCTTGACATCCATTTGTCATATCTCATAGTCATAATATGAGACAATGGACAAGAGTATTCATATATAATTTAACATGACAATAGGTGAGAAAGTTTTTTTCATAGTCCACTCCCTCAACATGGTATAACTCTTTGCCACTAATCTAGCCTTAAAGATTTGTACCTTATCATCTGCACCTCTTTTCCTCTTATAGATCTATTTTCAACCTATAGGTTTTATGCCATTAGGTTGATCTACAAGATCCTAGATATAATTGGAGTACATAAACTCTATTTCTTAATCCATGGCTTTAATCCATGCATCTTTGTCAACATCATCCGTTGCTTGTTTAAAGGACAATGAATCCTCAATGTCATCATTTGATATGATGACTTGGGCTTCAGTCAAACCCGTTTAACGTGTTGGTTGATTCATAATCCTCCTACTACGTTGAAGCAGTCTCAACTCTTGAGAAAGATGTACTTGACTCGATGTACCTTTGAAAAAAATCATTTAATACAACTTTGCTTTGTGATTTATGATCTCTTATGTGGTCTTCCTCCAAAAAAGTAGCATTTGTTGATATAAATACTTTTTTTTCCAATTGGTTCATAGAAGAGACCATCTCTTGTTTCTTTGGGTTAACCTACAAATAGGCATACTTTTGAACGAGCTTCCAACTTATTTGGATTCGTGCTCAACACATGTATTGCACAATCCTAACTCTAAAGTGTCGTAAACTAACTTTATGACCTTTCTAAAATTCAAAAAGTTTTTTAGAAACACTTTATAAGAAATAACACTCAAAATGTAAACTACAGCTCGTAATGCATATCCCCAAAAAGAATCTGGTAATAGAGCATAACTCAACATTGACTGTGCCATGTCCAACAAGGTGATTTTCTCCTTTCTATTACACTTTCTTATTGTGGTGTATCAGGTGCTGAGAGTTGGGATGTGATTCTATATTCTATCAAATAGTCATAGAAATTCACATCCATGTATTCTCCACCTCGATCTGATCAAAATGTTTTTATCTTCTTACCTAACAAGTTTTCAACTTCGGTCTTATACGCCTTAAACTTTTCAAGAGCTTCAGACTTATGTTGCATTAGGTAAAGATAACCATACCTTGAATAATCATCTATGAAAGAGATGAAATATACATACCCTCCTCTGGCTTTAACATTGATCGGATCACAAAGGCCTGAATGTATAAGCTTCAAGGTCTCTTTGGCTCTATAACCTTTTCCAGTAAAAGGTCTTTTAGTCATTTTGCCCTAAAGGCATGATTCATATATTGGTAAAGTGTCAAGTTCTAAGTTACTTAAAAGTCCACTCATTACCAACCTCTCAATTCTATTGAGATTAATATGACCTAAATGAAGATGTGAAAGATAGGTCTCATCTCCAGGAGAAACTTTTCGTCTTTTAGTCTTTGACGTTGCTGTTTTGAATATTTCAATATTAAGAAGTGATTTATATGCTAATGGCCTTAGCACATACAAGTTACTTTCTAAACTAGTTGAACATATCTCAAATCTATTTCTTCAAATAGATACTTTATTGCCAAGAAACAAAACATTAAGAGAATGTTCTACTTGGAAAGAAACTAAAATACGGTTCCTCTTAATTTTAGGAACCAAATATATTTTATCCAATAACAAATAACAATTTGTGCTAAAAAATAACTTCACACTCCTTACAACAAAAATTAAGACAACTTCCCCAGTCCCTACTTTCATTGCCATCTCTCCAGCCTCTAACTATCTACAAGAATCAAATTCTTGAAATGAAGAATAAATATAATTAATAGCTCATGAATCAAATATCCAGGTAGAATCATCATTCTCCACTAAACATGTTACCAAAACATATAAATCATATTTATCTATTTTAGCCTTCTCCTTGTTAGTCAAGGACTCTTCTAAGACAACCCATTCATTTCAGAAAAATTGGAATGGACCATCATATAAAAAATAGGTTCCTATACAGATGTTCCCTCTTCTAATCCTACATTGCAAATGTGTTTGAGAACCTTATGCAAAGACTCGATCATCTCATGAGCAGTTCGCATAGGCTCAAGCTTCTTAGCCAAGACATCAAGTATGCTTACCAAGATGTGGATTCGAGCTTGTTGATTAGCCTTCATCCATTTTTCATAAGTCTTACGTCAACTTCGTTGGAATTTGGACCACGGGTTTGAGGACACTCCTCGTATAAGGTGAACTCTAGATCATTAACCACTAACTTTGTATTAAATAAATTTTTCGATGTTGAATAATTTGTAGCATTTAACTTTTCGGAAGCTAATAAAGAAATTATTGAATTTGACATATTTGCTTAAACCAAGTAAAATCATTTATATTAGAAATCTTGTGCAGCTCATAAAAAAAAGTTCAATCAGTTTTAGCAAAAAGGTAATGAACCCAAATCATTCATTTTGCAATGATACTTCAGTGATTTAGAATAAAAGCCATCGTCAAACGGTCAATTACTCCTTCATTGAATTGAGATATTCTCAACCAAATATAACACCAGAATAACCCTTATTTCTATGATATTGCTTGGTTAGAATTTCATTAACCATCTTAATGAATTCTTTTAAGTGTAACCCATCATTTTGGAATTTATAATTTTTGTCCCAACAAGTTTGTTGTAGGAAAGAACAATATTGAGAACAAAAAGTTATAATCCTATTTTTTCAAGAGTTAACCTTGATATTGACCCATGCATACATCACTCGTAGGGGGATGCATCAAAGGTGGCTTAAGACCAAGCATGAATCTCACAATGTCAACTAATGATGGAGATCGCGGGATCAGGACGTGTGTCAATAGATCTCGGGATCTATTGAAACACGTCCCTCTCTCACTTACTATAAATAATTTCTCTAATTTACCTTGACATTGACCCATTCAAACACCTTCTAAAGGGAGACGCATCAAGGCACCTCGTGCCAAGCATGAATCTCACGGCATGAATTACTTGAGAACGCAGGAGAATCAGACATATCATGTATATCATAGTCTCCCACTAAGTATTTTAAAATCTATGGTTTATTACTTTGTGGCTAATAAATTATCTAGGTCTTTTGTTAAATTTTTCCAATATAACTCTTATATTGGATGGTTTAAATATGTATGATTATCATTTATTAAACACTTTAATAAATTTAATAATCTATTGTATGCTTATAAAATATTTGACTAATTCACCTTTCAGGTTGGTTCCTAGGTAGGGGTGTTCCATTTTCGTTAACTTAAATACTTGATTCCTAGATAGAACCTTCCTTAGACAAAGGTTCCTTATAGACAAAAATTTTATAAATTTAATCTTTTATGCTTCCATCTTAATCCTATTAAAACAAAATTAAAAAATTAACCTATTTATAATCAAATTAGAAATATGTTAACAAAAGTCTAAATGAATTAATTTTAAGCTATTTAGATTTAATTAAGATCTTATATTTGCATGTAACTCGTTGTTATAGATTTTAATCTATCTCATTAAACATTCAACACTTATATTTTACTGTACTATTAAAACCTATAACATACATTCTAATGGCATTAGTTAATTATAATATTATATTTACTAAGTAATGTCATGCTTAATGCATTTCCATTTTCATCAATATAGTACAACAATTATATTAATCACTAATGAAAAACATATATCCCATCAATACATGCAACTACATAATATAACATCTATATTAAATATGATGCATGTGCATGTTTATTATATCATGCAATTATATAATATAAAATTGATATTAAATATGATGCATGAATATGTTTATCCTAAGGTGGGATATCAAACTATATGACATACTATATGCAATATATAATTAATATAATTAAACATACATCTAATGCATATTAAAACTATATTATAGCAATAATAGACCAAATACTGACACCCTTAAAAACATTAAATTAACTTACATTAAATCTAATTTAAAACTAAAAAAAAAAAAAAAAAAAAAAAAAAAAACTGCCTTCAACTGCTAGAAAAACATTGCCACTTTTGTGCTTGAAGAAAACTGTCATATTCATGTTGAAGGAAAAATTTCACGAACCTTCCATGACGTACAAACAATGGCGAATGATGTTTGCCTCGTGATTTGAGTCTGAAAGTGCTATGAATGATGATAAAGAATGGTAATAAGTGGATAAGATGAGTGCAGATGAATGATGGATTAACTTCTCTTTAAGAAAAGTAGGTGATGCATTGGAATGGATGTAAGCACACCTTGTAAAATGTGTACAAGCTTTCCTAAATCAGATCCAAGTATAAATCTAACTTAGATTTCCTGGTAAGTCCAGGGTCGAATGCAAGGATTCTAGAATAGTCTAATGCAGATTCTATTTTCACTCTAATGCAGAGGGTTCCTAAATTTTCTTAAGTGTGAATCATGTACACTAATCTAAATGCAAGCACACAAGAAGAAGTGGGAGTTTAGAGGGAGAAGAGAAAATTATGGATGAATGGTCTTTAGTACTGATGATATTTATTGATCCTAACTGGGAGTAACAAGCTTGTGAGTACGATGAGAGTGAGATGAAAATGGTATGAATACTGGTTTATAAAGTGTTAGTGTTATGCGTTTGTGTTCCTGTTCCTTAGTTCATATTTTATTCAACATCCCTCAATGCGAATGCCACATGTATTCCTATCTCTAGGGTGCATGTGTTGGTTATAGAGAACAGAATGAAGACGTAAGTAGCTTTATCTCTAAACCTACTATGCACTCTGACTTGATGCTTTCTATAGTTAAATGCCTCTCTCCAGTGATTTAACTACTTGGTAACCTCAATCAACTAACCAGGATGATTGACGCATGTAATTCAAACATTCATAAGTAAAAAAAAACTAGCGAACACGAACAGATTTGAGTGTAAACAATAGATAACTGGTGAATGATTAATGATTGAATTAAAGATAGCAATTGTTTATACAACAATTTCAGCTTGATAGAATGAAATAAGATATGGAAATGAGATGTAAAACGAAGGAGTCAAGCTGCAAAGTCCAATTTCTTGTTCTCTTTGGCAATTTTAATGTTTGTTCAACTAACTTGGTGAGAAACGTGATGAAGAATCCTCTCCCAGCTTTATCTCCTACAGCTTCTCTTGATCAACAGTGAAAAATGGATCTTCCTCCTCTCTCCTTCTTGTATACAGCAAAATTGAGCTAAGTACTAACTGGCTCTCTAAATTGTCTATCTGTTTCTGTAAAAATGGCTAACTGCTTCTTCAGTAGTTGACTTCCCTTTTTATAAGCAACTCTAAGCAACTTGTTAACAGGACTTGCATTAAATTCCATACCCTAAGTCAGCTGCCTTCCACCTCTGAGACATTTAGACACTGCCAATCAGTTCCCATACCTGTAAGTGGTGATTTGACAGAAAAAGCACGAGCTGATGTATCTTATCTGCGTTGAGCATCCGTGGACACATAGCCCTTGTGTTAGCCTGGTCTGCAACACTTAGTGAAATTTCTTCAATTCCTACATTGAGATGCATTAGTTAAGCAGATTTTTAACTAAAATGCTAGTTTTCAATGAGTTGACTATATGCAAGAAATTTTATATGTTTTTTTTATAGAATAATGTATTTTTATCAATAAAGATCTTAATTGTTCCAACTTTTAGGAGACAATAACTTGTATTCCTACAAGTTATCACACCCCCACATTTTGAGCACTACTCATCCTCAAGCATTCCTAAAATGATTCCTTATCATACTTTCATCATCTTAATACATTGGCTTTACCTCTCATCATGTTTAACTTATAAATGTTTAAGGTTTGTGTTTGAAAAAGAAAAATACAAGTCTAACTCTTCTCTAAAGAAATATATACTTGATCTCTTATGTGGTAAGCCCTTTGTCAAAACTCTTTTTGTTTTCCAAAATATTTTCATCTTTCTAATCTAGTAATGTGTTGGAAGTTTTTCTTGTTAAGAAAAAAATATTCAAATGCAAGTTGTTAAAGGACTACCGATGCATTGATTCAAATAAATTACCTTCGTTTTGGCTTGCCCCCACGGGTGTCATGCGAACATCCAGCTATGAGCAAGTGCTCTTCACAACTTAAATTCATACCTAAGCATATATACGTTTAGAGTTTTTTCTTTCTTGGGCTCGGATATTGGAGTTGGGACGCGTTGGTCTTGGTTACTTACCTTTGTTTTGGTTTAACTCCACGGGTGTCATGCGGGCATCCAACTACGGTTAAGTATCATTTTCAGTCTTAACTCTTATCAACTAGAGTTTCTTCTTTGCGTTGATAGAAGAGTTTTGCTTATTACATCCAAAGTTATTAGTGATTTTGTTTAAGTGATTAAATTAAAACATATTCTTATAAACAAGAGGACGCATCAACTCGGACCTCCTCATTCCAAAATTTTGGAGATCAACAAGATCCTTATTGTTGAAAGAGAACTATAAAACGACCTTAGAATTTTTAAATGGAGGATTGAGTTAAGGCTTGCATGGGTTGGAAATGAAATATATGTTCTATTTAGAGAAGTTGTAAACTTGAGATTTTTAACACCTAACTTGAACTTTTAAGTTATCAATATTAGTCTTATCATTGAGGTATCAACACGGAACGCAAGACAAGAAAAACAAGAAATTATAAAAGTAACTCTAAAAGACAAACGCAAAGATCATAATTGATATGTTTCATTCATATCTTAAAGAAGAATACATAAAATTCAAAATTGATGCAACTCATACAAAAGTTAATCAAATCAAAATAAAAGACTGATACCCCCAAATTTTCTACTATGCTGGCACGTCGTCCTTGTGTTCAAGTACAGGGTCTTCATCTATGAATCTAAATGGATTGACTAGGTGTGCTGGCAGAGGAGGCAACGCGAACATCTCTATGTCTATTGGCGCAAATAATTCTTTAGAGCCACGTTCTGGTATTGTAGCATTGCTTACAAATGTAGCGCTTCTATGGATACGGCTAGTGGTCTGATCCAGGCTTGGATGAATTGTTTAAGTTCATCCATATTGGCTTAAGATATTGGGAGGGTAGGTGCGTTGGTCGGGAGAGGTTGTTTATCCTGCATCTCTTAAACTAAGTCTTCAGTATGTTGGTTGTTTCTTGTACCCAACCCAGTTGGTTCATAAATAGTGTGGAAGGAACAAAGGAAGGAATTATGGGTGATCTAAGAGGGAAAAGTTACAGGTTGTAAGTCTCACCAATCTGATCCTCATGTGTTTCATCTTACAACGTTGGCTCGATTGGTCATTGATGGGTGAAGGTAAGGTCAAAGCATGAAAGGCTAAGTTCATGTCCAAGATGCTAGGCTCTTCATGCTCCAACACCAGCTCAGCCTCGTATTGTTGTTCTTCTATTGAGGCTTTATTGTTGTATTCATTATCAGAGACCTTGACTCGTCTCTTTTTTGCTACACGTTTGAAAGGCTGAGTCTTACTGCCTTAGGCTTTGGAGGTAAAGTCGGTTGGTTAGGCGAGCCAAGAAGCAAACACCTGATTAGTTTAATGTCCATAAGACCCTCAACTTCTTCAAAACCATCACCTAGAGGGATGCCCGCGTGTTCACACATCGTGCATATGAGCCATAAGAAATACAGTTGGACGCATGGCTTCCCCTTGACAGCTTTAATTCTCCACAATGATTTTGCCAACGTCAAGGGAGATGCGCTGCATAATGCAATATATGGCCAGGATGTTCTCCCTTAAGACAGTTTCATCATACGTTGTAGGCATGATGAGGTTCTTGATTAGATAGAGCCATAAGTTGGCGTCTGGGACCAAGTTTCTGGGAGCCATCGTTATTATGCCTGTTCAAGAAATTTGCCACAAACTCCAAGGCTTGGCCAATATTCTTAATGCATCCTCCAACTGGTTCAAAGTGGGCTGCTCAAGGATGTGATTTCCTTCTATGTCAAGGTTATTCATGACGTTAAGCACTTCATTGATTATTTGGGAAGAAAAGCGGACCAGCACATCTTCCACCACCGTCGTGTCCTTAGCTTCATCAAATTCACTTCCATAGAACTCGCGGACGAGGTAAGGCTAGATTCTTGTCAGGCCTGTGCATAGCTGGCATCAACCCATTGCATCAATGGTGTCAATGATGTATTCTGATAGTAGGCTGTATTCAGGGAAGAAGCCCTTCTCGACTAAGATATCACTAAACTTTCATTTTCTTCCTTTTACTAGCCTGGACGCATCAGTAACTTTTCTCCCTTTTCTTCCTTCCTTGTAACTTCTTTCCATTTAGGCCAATGCACTCACTTCCACTTTAAGCTTTCTTTAAGAGTTGTTTTTCATTGTTCTTGGCGTGCAGGCCTATACCCTTCTAACCTGTGTTCCACTGCACTTGAATAAGAGGAACTATCTTCTTGTGTTGCAACCACAGGTCCGGTTGCAACTTGATTTTCTTCATTTTCCTCATCCTCTTCATATTCTTTAATAATAAATATCCTTCTCATCTGTGAAGTCCTTTATGACGGCCCATCATTTACATATGATAAGTGTGGTAAGGATGCATCAGGGCAAACTTATCTCTCCCCTGCTTCATTTTCCTCTTCTTCCATTTCTTCCTCTAACATCAATGCGTATCGATCTGCCTCGTCCATCTCCTTCTCTACTAAACTTGAGGCGCCAACTACCCTTTTTTGATTAAGCTCCTCTTGAACTAATGCATTAGTGAGATCAGGACGCATCATCTAATTCATCTCCTCCACTTGCCTTTAGTCGAGGCTGGCTACAATTGGTCCGAAGACCTCTTGCTCATCTCTACAAGCTAGCTCATTGGGGTCAACAAGTTATGGGGTCTGGTTCAATGCAGGACTATTGGGACATGGTGGGTCATTGGAAGGTTGTGGCAGAGTTACAGGTGGGGTGGATGTGGGAGTATGTAGTGAACTAGGGGAAGAGACAAGGGTAGGCTTGCATGGCTAGGATGTTTGGGTCGCTTCAACAGGGTAGATGTGTCCAGAGGTTCAATGGCCAGTGGGACTGTCGAACGCACGACAGGTGATGAAGCAGTTCGTAGATTCTCCGAGACAGGGTCATGCGTCGGGATGTTAGGAGTGATGGTTAGAATTTTATGTGGAAGGGCTGGTTTCTTGTAAGCTTTTGTGGCAGATGGATTGGCAAGGCTTTTCGACGCAAGCTACCGCGTTGGCTTTGAAGCTGTAGGGACTTGGGGTTTTTGGCTGAGAAAGTCGGAGGGTTGGGTTCTTGAGGATATGGACGGTCGTGGGCTTGGTTTTGCCAGAGTTGGTTTAGTAGGCTTTCAAGCAAAGGAAGATGAAATGGTAAGGGGTTTGGACGAAATGTTGGTATTTACCATAGGGGATGAGGATGATTGTGGCAATAAAGAAATGGAGGAAGAGAAGAAGCTTACCGATGAGTCTCCAGCGAAACTCAACGAGTCGTTCTAGTTGTCCGAGGCATCTGACATTATGCTCCGATTGAAAGGTAGAAGAATCTTGAGTAGAGGGTCAGTGAGGACAAATGGACGGCAAGAGGGTTTTGGGAATTTCTTGAGAGCTCGAGATTGGAGAGGAAGAAGAAGAAAAAAGTGATCGAGAGTTTGAGGCCTATTTATAGGGAAACGCAGAGGAGAGAGAAAATAGGGGGACAAGGTTGACATGTATCAGCAGAGGGTGACGTTTGGGCTACGCATTTAATGTGAATGGGAAGAGACACTTTTTGGACTACCCAAACACTTGAGTGATTCATCTCCCCAGAGAACGTCTTTTCATCTTCCAATGTATGGGTATGTGTTGGCTTAATTATGATGCCTCTACTTAAGTACCTTCCCCAAATTTTAAAGTTTGCCAAGTTGGGTATTTTTTTTTTAACAGTCATTCAAAACATGTAAAGTAGAAAAACAACACACTTAAAAGAATTCAAAGCCAAACAAAGATCAATGAAAGAACTAAAGTATGAGATAAAGAAAACACATGATATACAAAAAGAAAAAGTAGTAAAGAAGAAGAAAGGAAGCATCCCTGAGATGTATGTCTGATTTGTACGTAGGGACACTTTAACTCAAACCCCAGGCAGCTTCGCGTAACTCGATGGATGTTTTGTTGCGTTCCAAGTTTCCTTCAAAGTAGGGCTTTACCCGCTATCGATTCACCTTGAAGGCATTAGTTTAATCCATTCGAGTGAGCTCCAAGGCTCCATAAGGAAAGATTGTCTTAATGATAAATAACCCTGACCATCTGAACTTGAGCTTCCTTGGGAATTGTTGCAAATGCGAGTTAAACAATAAAACCATTTGACCAATAAAGAATTCTTTCTTACCAATGTGTTAGTCATCCAACACTTGGTCTATTCCTTCTAGATTTTTGCGTTTTCATAGACGTTGAGCTGTCATTCATTGAGTTTGTTGAGTTGCAGCTTTCGAGTTTCCCTCGCGACATCCAAATTCAGGTTCAACTTCTTCACTACCCAGAACGCCCTGTGCTCCAACTCCAAATGTAATTGATAGGCTTTCTCAAATAGCAGAGAGTAGGGAGACATATTTATAGGAATTTTATAGGCAGTCCTGTACGCCCAAAGAGCTTTATCAAGCTTCTACACCCAATCTCTTTTGGATGTGTTAACAACCTTCTCTAATATTGACTTGATCTCTCTATTGGATATTTCCGCTTGCCCATTGATTTGTGGATGATATGCGGTAGCTATTTTGTGCCTGACATTGTACTTGGAAAATAATTTAGAAATGCCACAGTTAAGAAAATGTGTACCTTCATCATTTATCAATGCCCTTGGTGTCCCAAAACACATGAAAATATTTCTGGTAAAAAATTTAGAAATGGTCGTCGCATCATTTCTAGCAAATGATTCTACTTCAATCCATTTAGATATGTAATCCACTGCTACTAAGATGTACTATTGGCCAAAATATGGGGGGAAAGGCCCCATGAAATCAATGCCTCAAACATCAAACAGCTCAACTTCAAGCATATCGTTTAGTGGCATTACGTCCCTTGATGTGATGTTACCCGTGCGTTGGTTTGGGTCGCATTTAAGAACATATTCCCTTGCTTCCTTGAAAATAGTGGGCCAGAAACACCCACATTGGAGGACCTTTACAGCAGTCCTCTGTCCTCCAAAGTGTCCTTCATAAGAAGAGTCATGACATTCAGATAGGATGCATTGTGCTTACACTTCAGGGATGCATCGATACATAATGGAATCTGGGCCTTGCTTATATAGAAACGGTTCAACCAAAAAGTGGAATTTGCAATCATTTACAAGCTGTTTCTTTTGTTGGGCGTTGAAGTCTTCCTGGAACTGTTTTGTGGTTAAGTAACTGACAATATCTACATACCATGGTCTCTTATCTTCAACATTGAGTAAACATTCATCAGGGAACGCATCTTCAATCTCAGCTTGGTCAGCTGCATCTCCTTGTTTCTAGACTTGATAGATGGTTAGCCACCTGGTTTTTAATACCTTTTTTGTCCTTATTTTCTAAGTCAAACACTTATAGTAGCATAACCCAGCGAATTAGCCTAGGCTTCGTATCCTTCTTGCCTATCAGGAACTTTATAGTGGAGTGATCAGTATAGATTGTTGTTGACGCACCAACCAAATAAGCTCTGAATTTCTCAATGGCAAAAACTACTGTTAGCATTTCTTTTTCAGTGGTTATGTAGTATTCTTGGGATTCATTTAGTGTTTTTGAAGCGTAAGAAATATGGTGTATTAGGTTTTCCTTCTTCTGACCTAACACAGCTCTGATTGCCACATCGCTTGTGTTACACACTAGAATAAAGGGTTACATTCAGTCTGGAGCGATCAATACCAGTGCTATGATTAATGCATACCTCAAAGTTTCAAATGCATTATGATAGTCTTCATCAAATATGTAGGGTTTTTTTAACTCTAACAATGTGCTCAATGGACGTGCAATCTGGGAAAATCCCTTCATAAACCTTCGATAAAAGCCTACGTGGCCTAAGAATCTCCTCAAGGCCTTAACAATAGCAGGCACAAGCAACTTTGCTATGACATCAATTTTTGCTTCATCCACATTCAATCCAGCTTTGGACACCTTGTGTTCTAGAACAACGCCTTTTGTTACCATGAAGTGACATTTTTCCTAATTTAGCACCAAGTTTGTTTTCTCGCATCTAGTGAGCACAACTTCTAAGTTGTTTAGGCAAGATTGATAGGAGTTTCCAAAAACTGAAAATTCATCCATAAAACCTTCAAAGATTTGTTCAAGGAAGTCAGAGAAAATGACCATCATACATCTTTGGAACGTTTCTAGTGTGTTGCACAGCCCAAAGGGCATGCATCAAAATGCAAATGTTCTGAAGGGACATGTGAAAAGTTGTTTTCTCTTTGTTTTTTGGGGCGATTAGAATTTGGTTGTATCTAGAATATCTATCTAAGAAGCATTAAAACTCTTTACCAGTTAGTCTATCAAGCATTTGATCAATGAAAGGAAGGGGGAAGTGGTCCTTCTTGGTCAACGCATTTAGCTTCCTGTAGTATATGCTTATGCGCCACACAGTAACAGTTTTAGATTGTATTAGTTCGTTTTTGTTGTTGACTACAACAGTGGTACCTCCTTTCTTTGTCACGTATTGAACTGTGCTTACCCAGCTACTGTCAGAAATGGGGTAGATCACCCCTACGTCGAGCCATTTGATAATTTCTTCTTTATTACTTCTTTCGTGATAGGGTTGAGCCTACGTTGTGGCTCAATCAATCCGATTTTTGCTTCCTCCAATCTAATCTTGCATACAATATGATAGGTTGATTCCAAGGATGTCAACCAGCGTCCAGCCAATTGCATGCGTATGCTTTTTCAATATCTACAAAAGAGAATGCTCGTTAGACTGAGATAGTAGATGAAATTGTAACAGGTAAAGTATTTTTAGTTCCAAGAAAAGCGTATCTTAAGTGGTCAGGAAAAGGTTTTAGTTCGAGCATTGGTGGCTCCTCTAAAGATGCTTTCCTGTCACTCATCCAAACTTAGCGACTCAAATCTTCTTGCATTCTTGCCCAACACGTGGACCTCACAGACTTGGTCTATTTCCAGCTCCTCTTCTTCAGGCAATTGAATCGAATCCATAGATTGACAAGGCTCCACATCATTTGGGAAATTTAATGCGTTTATCAGATTGAATTTGACTTCTTGATTATCCACACACATGGTAAGTTCCCCTTTGTGCACGTTTATCAAAACCTTTCCCGTAGCCAGAAATGGGTGTCCAAGGATGATTGGGACATCCCGATTAGCTTCATAGTCTAAGATGGATAAAGTCCGCCGAAATTATAAACTTATCAGTCTTTACTAAAACATCTTCAATCTTTCCTTCAGGGAATATGATAGTCCTATCAGCGAGCTGAAGCATTACTGAGGTGGGTCTAACTTTTTCGATTCCAAGCTTCTTGAAAATTGACAAAGGCATAAGGTTAATATTGGCTCATAGATCGCACAACACGTGCCCCACATCTATTCCCTCAATTGAACAAGGTACCATGAAATTGCTTGGGTCTCTCTGCTTTTCAAGAATGTTGTTGTTAATCAACGCATTGCATTCCTGCATTAACGCCACGACTTCCAACTCACTAATCTTTCTTTTCTTCGTTAAAACATCCTTTACAAATTTTACATAACTTGGCATTTGTTTTAGCACTTCTATGAGTGGAATTTTGATATAAAATTGTTTAAGGACTTCAAGGAAGCGTTTGAATTTTTTTTTGTCACTCTTATTTTGTAGGCATTGGAGAAATGGTGCATTTAGACACACCTCATTTTCCCTCACATTAGACGTGCTTGGTTGTGAATGACTTATAAAGCCAGATGCTCTTTCTTGTTTCCTTTCAAATGTCATGGTTGTTGGTGTTGTATCTTTAAATGTTTAAGGATGACAGTCATTTCTTGGGTCCCTCTTTGTTTCTACTAAAGGCCTACCGCTTCGCAATGTCACCGTATGACATTGTTCTTTTCCATTGTTACCTTCTAGGGCTTCAGTGTTGCTAGGCAATACTCCATGGGGTTGATTCTTCAACTTGCTTGCAATTTGCCTAACCTACATCTCAAAGTTCTGGATTGATGACGCCTGATTCTTCAGTAACGCATCTGGGTTATGTATTCCTTTAATAGGTTTTCCAGCGGAGATGATGAGCTCAACACATGGCCTTCTCTATTAAAGGTCTATTGCTGAGGTGGTTGCTGCTGCATATGCTGGAATCTAGGTCGCGCCCCTGCCTAGGTTGCGAATGCGTTCCAGGATGCTATTGCTTTTGCTGGTGACCTCCCCAAGAAAAATTAGGATAGTTTCTCCATCCAGGGTTGTATGTATTTGAGTGTGGGTTTTTTTTTATGAAACAGATAAATTGTGTGTTCTACGAGCAGTCATTATAGGAATGTGGTTCCTCACAACCTACACAGCTGACCATGGGTTGAGCAAATGTGTCCACCTGGTGCACACTCTGTGTATGTGCTGTGTTTCCCATCGATAAATTTTTAACAAATTTGTCATTGTAGCCACTTGTGTAAAGAGAGTGGCTACCGCATTTGTGTCAATTGTACACTAAGAATGCCTCCTACCATCTATTTTGGAGTCCAAGTTTAGAATTTTCTTGGCTTCATTGTATGATTTATCCATTATGCCGCCAATTACGACTGCTTCTGCTGCCATTTGGGAAGGTCTATTCAATCCTTCGTAGAAGGTTTCCATCTGAACAGTCAAAGGTAGTCCGTGGTTGGGAAAATTCTTGACTAACCCCTTGAATCTCTCCCATGTGGCGCTTAGCGTTTCATACTCTTCTTACTCAAAGTTCATGATTCCTCGACGCCTCCTTGCATTGACTGTGGGAGGGAAAAATTTCTGCATGAATTTGTTCACCAGTTTATCCCACGTGGTTATCTCACTAGGATCTAGAGAGCTCGACCATTTTTTTGCATCATCACGTAGTGAGTATGGGAACAAGGACAGCCTGATGGCTTCTGGCGTGATTCTAGGAATCACAAATGAGATACATGTTTCTAAGAAGCGTTTCATATGTGCATGGGGATCTTCACGACGGACACTTCTAAATTGTCCTGCTATTTGCAAGATTTGGAGCATCACTCATTTCATCTCAAACCTCGTCCCGCCAGGCATTGGGTATATGATCCTAGGTGAAAAGTCATATAATATCGGTGATGCATTAGTATATCGGATGCGTACTATTGTTTACCATCAGAATCGAATTTAGGGCAGCATTTGCCAATTGTTAAGCCATGTTCTAATTTATCTGGTTGTTCGCCATTTTTTGTTGTTGTTTTGTTGTTGTTGCCTTAACCTCCGACGACGATTAGATCTGATCCTTCGTCTAAAGGTTCTCTCAACCTTCGGGTCGTATACGAGTTCAGGAGTACTTTCCCTGCTCATAAAACGTTTACAAGTTTAGACTTGACTTGTAATAGTCATTTAGTTGAAAATTTCTGCAAAAGATACAAAAATGAAATTCTGCTTAGCTTTGTTGCTAGGATCCCCGACAACGGTGCCAAAAATTTGTTCGCCTCATGATTTGAGTCTAAAAGTGCTATGAATGAAGATAAAGAAAGGTAATGAGTGGATAAGATGAGTGGAGATGAATGATGGATTAACTTCTCTTTAAGAAAAGCAGGTGATGCGTTGGAGTGGATGTAAGCACACCTTGTGAAATGTGTACAGGCTTTCCTAAATCAGATCCAAGTATAAATCTAACTTAGGTTTCTTAGTAAGTCCAGGGTCGAACGCATGGATTCTAGAATAATCTAACGCAGATTCTATTTTCACTCTGATGCAGAGGTTTCGAATTTTGCTTAAGTGTGAATCATGTACACTAATCTAAATGCAAGCACACAAGAACGGGTAGGAGTTTAGAAGGAAAAAGGGAAATTATGGATGAATGGTCTTCAGTACTAATGATATGCATTGATCTCAATTGGGAGTAACAAGCCTATGCGTACGATGAGAGTGAGATGAAAATGGTATGAATGCTGGTTTACAAAGTGTTAGTGTTATGCATTTGTGTTCCTGTTCCTTAGTTCAGATTTAGTTCAACATCTCTCAATGCGAATGCCACATGTATTCCTATCTCTAAGGTGCATGCGTTGATTACAGAGAACAGAATGAAGACGCAAGTAACTTTATCTCTAAACCTACTATGCGCTCTGACTTGATGTTTCTATAGTTAAATGCCTCTCTTGAGTTGTTTAACTACTTGGTAACCTCAATCAACTAATCAGGATAATTGACGCATGGAATTCAAACATTCGTACGTCAGAAAACTAGCGAACACGAACAAATTTGAGTGTAAAAAATAGATAAGTGGTGAATGATTAATGATTGAATTAAAGATGGCAATTGCTTGTACAACAATTTCAGCTTGACAGAATGAAATAAGAGATGGAAATGAGATGTAGAACGAAGGAGTAAAGCTGCAGAGTCCAATTTCTTGTTCTCTTTGGCTCAATTTTAATGCTTGTTCAACCAACTTGGTGAGGAACGTGATGAAGACTCCCCTCTCGAGCTTTATCTCTTATAGCTCCTCTTGATCAATGGTGAAAAATGGATCTTCCCTCATATCTCCTTCTAGCAGACAACAGAATTGAGCTAAGTACTAATTAGCTCTCTAAATTATCTATTTATTTTTGTAAAAATGGCTAACTGCCTCTTCAGCAGTTGACTTCCCTTTTTATAGGCAACTCCTAGCAACTTATTGACAGGACTTGCATTAAATTTCATACCCTGAGTCAGCCGCCTGCCACATCTAAGATATTCAGATGCCGCTAGTCAGATACCCATACTTGCAAGTGGTAATTTGACAGAAAAAGTACGAGCTAATGTATCTTATCTATGTCGAGCATCCTTGGAAGCATAGCTCTTACGTTAGACTAGTCTGCAACATCTAATGAAATTTCTTCAATCCTGCATTGAGATGCATTAGTGAAGCTGATTTTTAACTAAAATGCTACTTTTGAATGAGTTAACAGTGAGCAAGGAATTTTGTGCGTTTTTCCTTAGAATGAATGTATTTTTATCAATAAAGATCCTATTTGTTCCAAATCTTAAGAGACAATAACTTATATTTCTACAAGTTATCAAACGATCGTCAGAAACTTGCATAAAACATGACAGACGATAGAAATCTGCATGGATACCTATCGGGTCTGCACTCTAATAACCGTCTTTCACATCTGTTTTTGGCCTTTTTCACAGTAAATACTTCACCATGAACAACCCGAACTTATAGACTTGATTTATAGAATAAATGCCCAAAACACCAGGCCTTTACATTGATCAAATCAAAGTAAGAAATTGTAAATCTAAGTGCCAATATTTGTAAACAACTATTACGTAAACCCACGTACATTATGCAGAAAACAATCCACCCAAATTTAGTTTTTCGATTCCAAAAGTAAATACAAAGGCACGACTTGACTCTAATACCAATTGAATAAATGGAATTCCATAGTAGAAACGTGTGAATCATGTGTCCTTGTTATTCATTTTGGAAACTCGGAAAATAAAGAAAACATATAACATGTATAGGATAAACATATATACATACTACATGCTTTAAGGGAAAGAGAAGAATACCTCTTGAAGACCTTCTTCAATGCAGTCTTCCTCGTTTTCACGAACTCGCGAATACTAGAGCTTCTTCTCAAACTCACGAACGAACACGAACTTGTAGCAAGACATCACCACTCGGTTTCCTTACTATTCTCTAGACAAGGATCAAGGATTGTGGGATCCTCAATTTGGTAGGGAAGGTTCTTGTGAGAGAGAGATTTTTTTATGTAAGGAAGGAGAAGAATTTTTTTGTGTGAGGGAAACTCTCTCTTTTTCTGTGATATGTACCAATGAATCAACATCACAAAAAAAAAAAAAAAAAAAAAGATCTCCTCTTTTTATGAGTGAAGATGAAGTGGTTAGAGATGGAGTCATAACTCTCTTCCACACTTCACAAATAACTCCCAATGAAGTTATTTCCATAAATTCAAATTTAATTTAAATAATTTATATATTAAATCAAATTTAATATATATAATTAAATAAATAAAATATTATTATTTAATTTAATTTAAATCATATTCAAATAACAACCTCTCACATAATCTATAGTTTTAATATGAATCTCATTCATAGCAATCATAACCTATAGTTTTAATATAAATCTTATTCATATTGATTATAACATAATACTTATTACATTAATCTATGAATCTTATTCGTATAATCAATAATTGAATCTTATTCAAATATTTATATTTATATATTGTAAAGTATAATTTTGAATCTTAGTTAAAATAAACTTTATATTATAATGTATTTATATCATTATATTGATTATATCCTATATAATTAATTCTCTTATTTAATTTGAACAATTCAAATTAATTCAAAAATAATTTGGTCTTGTTTTACCCTTACTGAGCTAGTAAGGGGGCCTTATAAACCTACAGATTAGAAACTTCAATTATACGAGATTAATTAATTAAACTCTTTAATTAAATTAATCAACATTCATTAACTGCAAGTCACTCCACTAAAGATCCATAGCTGCACTCTTCACATTGCATGTAAATATATTTTTGTATCCATGGGCATTACCATTCATTTGTCTTCTGCGTGAGACCTTACTTCTATGACTACTCGACAAAATCTCCTTAAAGTCTCTCAAGGTTTAGTCGCTTTGAAACATTTTCAAAATCTCGCAAAAATGCAGCGTGGTTTTTCTCTAAAAAACTCGGAAGTTCCACCAGAAATCGCTTCACAAATCGCTTGTAACTACAACTGGGTTAAATTATCGTTTTATCCCTATAGTTACATCTAACTCCTTACGTACCACTAATCCCTCTCTCGAGCCAGTGAGAATGTGGGGCCTCAATGTTCAAGGCACGTAATCAACTCTTAAGGGAGCAATTTATCTATTTACCTAAAAGATGGGAATGAGTGAATACCAACTTGTATAGATATTCCTAGCTCCCTACTCAGACAAATCCCAAAATGGTAGGTTTATTGAGTCGGGGACCTAGTCACTCCCACCCATACAGATTAAAAAATTGTCCTCATAGACAGAAGTTTACAACTCACTCAGAATTAAAGTCGAGTCACCTATGGTCATCCTATTGAAATGTTAATCTCTTCAATTAACAGCGTTATAAAGAGAGAATAACCATTTCGCGGTCCAGTCTTATACAAACTCTTTATATAGGATACCCCACTTACATGTCTCCACATGAACGATTAGGATTAAATCGTTTGTAACACTTTACAACTATTATAACAATCACAAAGTGAGTGGTATCCGTAGCGTCACCAAGATAAGACACCCAACCTTATCCATATACTATAGATCATTTAGTTTATTACTTAAACATGATCCACGTGTATGTCATCCACGTCATGTTTAAGTTACATAAAATAACCTTAGATCTTAGTTTATTGGATTGAGTTACACAAGTCTAAATGTCAAATTAAATAACTTCTTATTTTATTAAATATATGAATTTCGCTTATGTATTACAAACCACGAGATTTAAGACACAATCCCCAACAAGTTTTACTACCCACCTTACCATTTTTCTTATATATGTATATATACATATACATATATATAAACGTACCAACTTTACCTGGGGTTGCACACTATATATACCTACCAGCTTTACCTGGGGTTGTACATTAAAAAAATATTAGATAGTATGTACCAGCTTTAACTGGGGGTTGTACACTAAAATGATATCAGATAGTATGTATTGGTATTATCCTCATTAATATAATATCACATTAGCATATGTATGAATGATATGGGTCTATATAACAACATTAAATACCTTTTTTTTATAAAAGAAAAAAAAAATCAAGAACAGTAGAAATTTTCCTGTTGTAAAGCTAATATCATTTCACATTTCTTGTGAAGGTATCTTTGTTCTTCTCTTTTTTTAAGTTGCATAAGAATCAGCAAATTAGAATCCTTTGGCCACATGTCAGCATACTCCTTTTTTTAATGATTCTTTTTTATTTTATTTTTACTCCATAAAAGTCAGGGAGCATGAAAATTATATTATTTGAAGTATACTTTTGTCTTTGAAGGCTATAATGAATTTGTTTAATTCAATTTAAATTTGAAATATACTTTTCAATGCACAAATGTATATTGAAGATTCAATTTTGTATACAGTATTTAAATTTCTCCAAAGTCCAAGATATAAGTCAATTCCAATTCTTTTTCCTTCTGATAAAATATGCCAGTTCATGCACTATATTGCTTTTCTGAGGAGAGGGGGAAATTGAAGGCAAAATGGAATAATGGATAGTATTGTAAATTAAAATTGTGATTCTTTTTTATTAAATTTTTGTTTGCTTCTGCGAGCACAAGATGCTTGGGACACCAAGAATCCATACACACCCTAATTCACTGAAAGTTTAAGAATCGATCCTTTAAAAGTGGATTGGAGATTGGAGGCTGCCTTTAAATTAACTTTATAGACAAAGGATAAAATTCCAGTTGTGCGTTTACATCACAATGAGTAATTATAATTAGGAAAAAAAAATTAACTCATTAGGTTTTTAAAAAATTAACTTCCATCTACTGATTTCAGCGTTTGTTTTTCAAATCTACGTTTGTTTCCTTCCAATTTTTTAATTATAATTTTCATCTATATTAAATAAATATTTGATTTCCTAGACAACTTTTAAAAACAAAAACAAAGTTTTTAATATTTTTTTCTTTTTAATGGGATGCCAAAACATAGAAGCTTATAATTGAACATAATATTTATAAATTTGATAAACTTGAACTTAAAACTCTTGTTTGGTAACCATTTGATTTTTTATTTTAGTTTTTTTTAAATTAAGTTTATAAGCACTCCTCATCGAAATTTCTTGTTTGTAATCTACTTTCTGCCTTTGTTTTAAAAACCAAGTTAAGTTCTAAAAAGTAATATATATATATATATTATATATATATAGATATATATTATATATAATACCCGTTCTTAAAAAAGTAAATTATTTTAAATGCCAAAACTATTAAAAATATTTGCCAATAGCAAAATATCACAATCTATCTACGACAGAATGCGATAGACTACAAGGATAGACACAGTTGGATATAGATAGTAGTCTATCGAAACAATGAAATTTTACTATATTTGTAAATATTTTAGTTTATTTTTATATATTTGAAAACAACCATTTTTAAAAACTTGTTTTTATTTTAGGAATTTGACTATGGATTCAACTCTTTTACTTGAGAAAAATGAAAATTATTATAAGAAATTGAGATGAATGATGCTTAATATTTACAAACTAAATGTTACTACACGAGACTTAAATGATTATTAAACAATACCTTGATAAATCTGTATCATATTTCACAAACACAAACTTTCAATAGATCATGTAGACGACAAAGTCGTTATTGTAATATAACAATTCTAGTGACATAAACAATACACATAATAATAGCAAAAACTCCACAAAACCAAAGAGTATAATCAAGTATCAAACTTAAGCAGAATTGAAGTAGTTAAGCACTATCTATAGCCGAAAGGGAACCAGCGTTGGTGGTAATGAGACTGGTGAGAGATAACATAGAGAAGGAAGATGAGGAGGATAGCGACGCCCCAGGGTGAGCCACCGGCGCGGTGGAGAGAGTCCTGCTCGGGCAAGGGGACGAGAAAGGGGAGGCCGAGGGAGAGGAGATGGAGGAGGAGAAGGAGAAGCAAGGGGACAGTTAGAAGGAAGAGCTTAAGTTGGAAGATGAAATCCTCAAGAAAGGAGTCGTAGAAAATGTACCATGAAAAGGCCATCACCAGAAGAAGGACCAAACCAAACACACACAGCTGCAGAGGAGGCAATGTCAAGTACTCCAAGTAAGGGTACCGGTAGTAGTAGTAGTTGTATCTCGCCATTCTTTCCTTCCCACTTCAGTTTCCTATCCAACTTCTCCTTCTGCACGCCCTTGGCTACAAGAGAATATATATATATTTGTAGATTAAAACATCTCCATGTTCGTAATAACCACTAGAGATGTCCACGGGACAGGGCGGGACCGAGATGTCATTCCCTGCTCCCATTTCATTCTCCATCCCTGTGAAATTTCCCACGGGGATCCAGGATTAGATTCCCGCGAGGAATTTTTATCTGTTACCTTTTTCTTTTAACAAACCAATTAATTTAAATCGCTAATGTGAGCAAATTTTAATCAAATAATTAATTTTATCACTAAATTGTTTATTATGGTTGGTTTTACATGACAATTTGAATTTAAAGATAAATTACTCAAATTTTACCATCATAACTAGTCACTTGTTAAATATTTGTTGTATGTGATAGGAATGAAATGACATAAATAGGTGCATCTTCAGCTAAACAAGGATTTATATAAATAATTTATCATAACCCATCATCTTACGCTTTTGGTTCAATTGATAATACAACAATAATAAGAATAAGAGGTCTTCTATTCATATAGTTTCTTGTTTGGTAATCATTTCATTTTTAAAAATAATTATGTAAATTTCTTCCCATTTTCTTATAATGATTTTCATATTTCTTAAGTACGAAGGATGAATTCTAAGCCAATTCCAAAAACAAAAATAGAAATTTGAAAACTATTTTTTAGCTTTTAAAATTTGACTTGTTTTTTAAAGAAAAAAAAATCAATCTACGATCAATAAAAAGCTATCATGGCAATTTTTTTAAAATTGAATTATTTTTATTTTATTTTTACCAAGTAAAACATGGATTAAGTGCAAAGTGTGCAAATAATCATTGTCTTTACGAGAATATTGGTAAAAAAATAGATAACAAACCAAAAAATTTAAAGGTGAAATATGTGTCTATAGACTTACTTTTAAAAATTAAACATAAAAAATTAAATGGCTACCAAACAGAGTATGATTAAACCATAATCTATCCACTAAAATTTTTAGGTCAATTGATGATAAGTCAAATATAGCTCTTTCTTGTTGGGCTCTCCAAATAGATTTTGTTTAATTTTCTAGAACAGACGAGGGAGTTGGAGATGCTCTCTTATGCTTTGATCATATGTGACCGTATGAGCCCTTGAGGGAATATTGAGTAAGAAAAAGCCTCCTCCTTGTGGATCTTTCGAAAGTGGCTTTTTCTATTATAATTATAATACTTACCTTCTTCTTTTTACATAACTGGCTCTCTATGAGCACATTATATTCTTGTAGCGGAACAATAATACTATATGTAAATTAATTTATCTTACTTTGATCGTATAGTATAATGTTTTCTTTAGTTCATTCATTCTGAGAAATTATTAATTTTAAAATTAACAAACCAAGGTAAAGATTTCGATTATTTTGTGAATTAAGAAGAGCATATAAATGAAAAAAAAAAAACAAGCGGAAAAAAGAAAGAAAAAAGAAAAGGTATGATCCATCTTTAATTACTTTTTGTTAGGTAGCTTTATTCCACAACTTGCCATACAAAAAGCTTATCCCATCCATGGCAAAGTATATCCATATTCCTACCTCCTACACGTTTGTCTTAAATTAAATATTCTTCCTTTTATTTATTTTTATTCTTCGTCAAAATGAATATAATTCAACCGTGTATAATTGTCACTTACTTTTTTTTTTTTTAGAATGAAGACTCAAGTTAAATCTTTTACAAATTTTTTATACTGCACGAAAAAAAGTCTTATGTACTAAGTTTATATATGTTTTTCATTGTTGTATTCTTCTGACGTCTTAAATCACGACATTTAAGTTTTAAATGTCTTTCTTTTATTTCTGTTCTAAATTTAAACTTTAGAAATATTTATTTTAATCCATAAATGTAAATATTAATAATAACCATCACCGTTCTTACTCTCCTACCGATTCCCACATTATTTTCTGTTTAATCTTGTTGTCATTGGGCATAAGTTTGATATCTAGTGTTGCCATCGGGTAAAAATAATGCCATGATGTTGAGCATCTCATGGTGTTGTCATTGGACTCATAATGTTTATAAGATAGATGAAATACTCTTTTTATTGTCAATTAGGTTTAAGTTGAAATCCCGTGTCATGTAATAGAGGTGGTATTGGAATGCCTTGATTCTGATATCTTGTGCTTTGAATGGCCAAGTATGGGAGTCTCACGAAGTTGTATTAGTATTTGCCATATTTATGTTATTTACAATTTTGACTCTAGGATTTAGAGAAGTACACTATAAAAATTCTCTAACTATGAGAGATGTCTTTGATATGTAATTTGAATTATTATCTTTAATAATAAATTGTTCTCTCTGCTTGTTGACATAGTTAACCTTAACACACTGTTTGTGAACCACATAATATCTGTATCAATTCTCTATGATGCTTACATTTTTTACTTATCTTTAGTTATCGATTTCATAACAGGTAATCAACATATTCAACAACCCATTGACTGTAGCCTCTCATTTGAACGTCCCATATGGCTGGGAGATCTCAAGGATACTATGTAGGTGCTTGTGGGAGGTTGTGTGCTTAGTCCAAAACATGCTATTTCAATAGAAATTTTTGTAGTACTACATCAGTATCATACTTTCTTTGTTCACACTATAATTTTGCATTCCTAAATATTTATAGATCTCACATTAATGTCAGTGGGCTCTATTCTATTTTTAAAAGAGCATTGACGTGACACACTATAAGTGGAAGTAGTAGGAAAAATTGTCCACATCGAGAAAATTTCTAGTACTACGGTAGTATGGAAAATTTTTCTATACTGCCTCTATTCATTGTTTGTTATAAGGGTAGCATCCAAGAATTAAGTGAGGTCTATGAACTAAATAAATAATCAATTAATAAATCATTTTATGACGTGTCAAACGATGAATAGAGTAATATGTACTATGGTGATACTAGACTTTTTTTCCATATTATCATAGTATAGGAAATTTTCGGTATTTCTACCCCGCCACAATGCCATCGTCGAGTGTGGTGTTTATATGTGTCTTACAAATGTAATATTCATCGATTAAAAAGAGTGTTTTCTTCCGTAAATTTGGAAGTATTTTATGGTCAACTATTTTATAGTTTTTATTAAAAAAAAAAAATAAATTATAAACAAAGTGTAATTGATAACTATAACGTGTTTGAAGGTGCTTCTTCAATCTTTTGAAGACATATTTGATTAAATAAATATTAAATTTTGTCGGTGATTCAAATCCTTTGCATCATCAATTTTTTTCCCTTAAATCAATGAATAAACTATAATTTTTGTAGCCACGAAATACATGTTGGTTTCTAACAAGCTTATTCAAATTTTAAGAGTTTCTGAACTTACCGTTTTCCACCTAATAAATTTAAAAGTTTATAATAAACTGGGACCGTTTAACTTATGTCTAATAACACTACAACATATTCAAGAAAAAAGAAAACAAAATTAGTGAATGTATTGAAAATAAATTAAATTTTGTGTTGTGATTTGTGGTGATTAGATTTGTAATTATAAGATTTAAAAATATTTGAATTGGTCAAGGGATACATATTAGACTGGAAAAATTGACTATTCACTGTTTTTTTTTATAGAAATACAAAATGACATTTTCGATATGTATTATACATTTTTTTTAAATTTAAAAACTCATAGTTATACAATTTTAGAGATTTAATAGAAAAATATTTCGGTGTATCATGAGCAATAACTATCTTAATATATTTCATTAAATTTTTCAATTAAAATTTGTCATATAACAAATTTTTCTTAATTCTTTTTTTTTAAATATTTTAAATTATTTTTTTATGTGTGTGATGGGAGTGGATGAACGTTTAAAAAAAATGTAAACTAATTATTGTAATTATCAGGAACAATTAGTTTGAACGGCGAGGTTGTTGTGGAGTTAGTTTGAAAAGTAGAAGGAACTAGAAAAAACATAGCCACCAATACCATCATGCATAATGACTTGAAATATTTAAGGAAAAAAAAAACAATATAAACTCGAAAAAAGAATCATATTATAAAGACAATCACGTGAAAGCCTGCCAAAAGTAGCCAGTAACATTATTGAGAGTTGTGAAAAATAAAAAGAAATGTAAAACTTGAAAGAAAAAAACGCATGGGGTAAATAGAAATATTCATCAATAATAATGCAAAACATAAATATCATATTCAACGATGGCATCCAATGTGGTAGAGTTGAAATACTGAGTCTTGGCCAAAGCATGACCTCTAGCGAACCGGAAGCGGCCGGTTCCTCCGACGACCGGCATCTCTCGAACGTTGTGGAGAATCGGGTTCCGACCGAGGATGGTGATGGAGCTGCCATTGTATTTGCCGTAAGTGAAGGCGAAGTTCATAGCCATCAAAAGTCCAATTTCGTGTTGTGCGGTGGAAGCGTATAGGCCTTGAGACCTCCCCACTAGACGGGATTTGGGGTCAGGCCCAACAGTCAAGGGGTTGTCGAACATGTTGATGAGGCCAAACAATGTGACGTTGTCTAGGCCTCGCAACACTGGGACGCTGGTGGGTTTTTTTCCGCCCACTACGTCGTGCCAATAAACATGAAAACGGGTCAGCTTCTCTTTCTTCAGCTTCAATATTTTGGGGTTCAGGCTGGTTTCGAACGAGTCCTCCGAAGCCATGGCCGAGCTAATTATGGCCATCGCCGAACAGAAAAGAAAACACAATATGAAGAATTTACCTGCCATGGCTGCCGCCCGTAGCTACACAAGATTTGTTTTTGGAGCTTTGGTTAAAATTCCTAACTTGGAGAATGAAGAAGCTTGAGAACTGGAAAGGGGTATATATAATATATACACGCACATGGCCAGCCAAGTGACGCCCAAGAAGAGTCTATGGAGGGTGTGAACCGGCAGGACATGTTTGACTGAATATTAATTCAAAAATACCTTACCAAATTTTAGTTTATATCTTAAATTTTTTTAAAATAAAAATAAGAAGGATACTCGTCAATTTTTTATTGGATATAGTATAAACTAAAATCGATGCAGCTGAGCTATACCTAAATTTTTTCTTTATTAAAATTATCAAGAGATAGTTTTACAATTGGCCTAAATAATTTTGAGCCTAGGATGAAATTTGTCCAATTTTTTAAAACTTATTATTATTATTTATTCTAACTTTTTACTTGAACAAAAACAATTTTTTCACCCCCTGCTGGGTTCTCTATTCTTTTGACTCTCCTTCCTGGTCTTCACTACTTTCACTCTTTGTTATAGCTATTCTTACATTTTTCATGATCGTTTTTTTACTTTCAACTCTCGTTATTCTAGTTATTTATTCATCTTTAATAAAAAAAAATAGAGTAAAAACAAAAAGGGAAGAATTTTTGCATTTAATCATCACAAAGAGAAAACGAAAAAAGGAATGAAAGCGAAAAACGAGAACAAGAACGAGTCGTCAGAACAAGATCTCAACCAACCTGCACAATATTTATTTAAGTAATTTTATGTTTGTATGAAATAAACGCAATGTTAAAATACATGTCTTTTAAAAATTGGGTCCTTTTTTTATATCTTTCAAAATGGATAAAAAAATTCAAATTATCAAATCATAATCTCTTAAAATATTTTTTTTGACATGTTTGACCGAATATTAATTAATTAATGGTCCTATTTTCTCCAAAAATATACGTGTGCACTAATTTGATTATTTTTATTGAAATGATACACCGTTTTAATTATTATAATATGGGAATTCCAAGCTTTTGGTGATGACTAAAAAGGTATTTTGTTTACGATCGTGGAAAATTCGCCATATGCTGCTTTCTTAATTCTAAACTTATAAATGGCATTTTCAAGTCATTTTCGTAACTATTTTAATAAACTAAATTACTTGTGTTTTTCAGTCTGAAAATTTTAGTCCATTTTTATTTAATAACGATTTTTTATAAATATAGTTTCATAACGATTCAAACTAGAATTCGCATATTAAAATCAAACGATAAGGTTTAAGAATTCTAATTTTGATCTTAATTTTTTTTTTAAAAAAAAATCATCTTATCTCTACCATTTTCAATTATCCTCTCTAATCAATCCATTTTAAAATTAATTGATAATAAGTTAATGTGGCACAATTTGTATCGACTAGCATAAATTTAGAGAGAGAATTGAGGCACACAATTTTTTTATTCCTTCAAGTTTCTTAAGAGGTTTCTAAATTTTTTCACTGATATGAAAAAGCATTTTTCACTCCAATATTGCTCTAAGATGACTTGAATCATCTCTAAAAGCTCATATAAGTTTGATAATAAAAGTCAAACATAAGGCCTTAAAGCCTTGTAATGTCATCGAACGTCCATGAAAGTCTATTATAATATACTATACTTTCTAGATGGATTTAATTTGTTGGACTTTTAAAAGTGGTAGTTGTTTCCTTTTTCTTTTTTTCCTTTTTTTTTTTCTTTTGAAATTTCAAAGAGAAAAAAAAAAAAAAAACCTAAAATATCATTTTAGTACCTATATTTTAAAGTTGGTTCAATTTTAGTTCCTATACTTTTAATTGTCCAATTTTAATTCTTATGTTTTCAATATATCTTAAAAAATCTTTTTAAGTATAAAATAATATTTAAAAATATTTATACTTTATAACAAAAAATTTCAAAAGTACAAATCACTTTTGGAACTTAAATTTTAAAAAAAAATATTTAAAAATATTTACACTTTATAGCAAAAAGTTCCAAAATTACAAATCACTTTTGGAATATTTTGCTATAAAGTGTAAATATTTGTAGAAATTTTCTAATTATAAGAATTTCCCACATCTTAAATTTAATCTTCAATGTTAGTTTATTTTTCAAAAAAAAAAAATTGTTACCTATTAAGACTTTTGCTATAAAATTTGAAAACAAATCACATATTATATTTCTTTGCACGAAAATTATTATTAATGTTTAACCAGTTTCGATAAAAAAAATTAATTTTTAGGGACTAAATTTAAGATTTATTATAAGTATAAAGACTAAAATTGAACTGATTTTGAAATATAGAGACCACAATAGTAATTTAACAAAAAGAAAAAAATATATATTCTACACACAATGTTTTAGAGTATTTTAAGTGGCAAAAACACAATGATTTATGGAACGAAATTTTTTGAAATTTGAAATCTTAAGATCATGTTTAATAATCATTTCATTTTTAATTTTTCGTCTTTGAAAATCAAGTATATATCCTTCCATTTCATACAATGATCTGCAGTTTTTTTTTAAAATACAATGATTGAATTCTCAGCCAAATTCCAAAAACATAAACAAGATTTGAAATGCTATTTTTTTTTTAGTTTTCAAATTTTGGCTTGTTTTTTAAATCATTGATAAAAAGTAGATAACAAAGAAAGAAATTTGTGAAGGAACTCTTTACCTACGAGCGGAAGCGGATCTTTCCAATTCATTGTGACAGAATTACCGCATATACATTCAAACATACTTTCATAATGCTAAAGGGATCAAGAAATCATACCAGATGAAGATTTCTTCTTCACAGCGAGTTTGAAGCCCAACCATCTACCTCGAACAATCACCACTCAGACAGAAGAAAACGGAGAAGACAACACCACTTAGAGCCCTCAGTATTCTTGGATTGAGAATCCAAACTGTGGGCTTTGTTCGGATTTGGTAGAGGGAAGGAGGAAGAGAGACCGTACACAGCAATCAAGCAAGTGGGAGATGTGGTCGTCTATCGCATAGACAATATGCTTGATCGTTTAAGTGAAGTATACGATCGTGTAGTAAAAGTAAGCGATCGTCCAAAAGATCGTATAGGAAAAGGGTGAGCTATCGTCCAAACGATCGCGTAGGAAAAACTAAGTGATCGTCTATACGATTGTTTAGTAAATATCGGGGGTTAAACGATCACTTAGGAAAAAAGGTAAACGATCGTTTAGATAATAGCGTGCGACGGTGTAATCGGTATACGATCACTTAGCAATATCGTATATGTAAGCTATCGTGCAGTCACTATCGTATAGGCATTGATTTTCTAAACGCTGACACTATCTTTTTCACAATATCCGCACACCCCGAGATCAACACACTGTCTGCTATTTATAATGCACTCATCCGTTATTTAGAACGAAAAGGTGCCTTCCCATTACCTTTATAACCGTCCAATGAATGTGATCTTATCACATTCATAACTTATAAACTAATATCATATATTAATTATAATATTTTTTCTCTACTAGATATAAATCATATTTATATCCAATTTCCTCCAAATTAATGTATCTCATACATAAAGTTAATTATATCATATTTAATAAACTTGTTCAATTATATCATATATAATCCAACTCCCTCTTGTCAATTTGAACATTTCAAATTGACCTAAAAACTGTCTCTAAACTTGTATTCAAACTACTAAGGGGACCTTATGAACCTATGGTTCGAAGCTCCAACAGTACGTGAATAGCAGACTAAACTCTTTAGTCACGATATCCACCATCTATTAACTACCAGACATTCCACTAAAGACCAATAGTTGAACTATTCTTGCCATAGATATATTTCTATGTCCATTGGATATAACCAATCATCAATACAATGACCCTTCACAAATGCTCGTAATATAGTAAGCCAATTTACCGTTTTGCCCCTATAATTACATCTTCATCCTTAAGTACCACTGATCCCTTTAATGAACAATACAACATAGTTCTACTATGTGTGAACACCTCTCGGGTCATGAGAAGGTGTGTGGTGCCACATTATTCAAGCTCTGGAATCCGCCCTTAAGGGAGTTATCTATTTACTTACCCCTACCTCAAGGAAGGAGTGAATTCCATCTTGTGTGGCTGAGTTCCCAACTCCCAAATCAAACGAATCCTCAAAATGGTAGGTTTAAGTCGGCGTTTTGGCCACTCACACCTATATAAATTAAAGGACCACCCTCAATAATAGGAGTTCCCAATTCACTCAGGATTTAGGTCATGTTACCTATGGTCATCCTAGCGAAGTGAAGTCTCAGTTATGAACAGTGTTATATAACGAGACGTTAGCATTTCCTAGTTAGGTCTTATACAAACTCTTTGTATAGGCCGCCCCCGCTCGCATGTCTCCAACACGAATGATCAGGATCAGACCATCTGTGACAAGTCACCACACTTGTGACAATTTTAAAAGTTGGGTTGCATCCATAGCATTACCAGGATAAGGTTTCCTCCTATATCCATATACTACAGACCATTTTGGTTATCACTCAAGACATGATCCACTTGTATGTCACCACATACATGCTTAAGTTACATACAGATAACCAGGGATATTAAGTTTATTGGTTTGTGGTAAAATCTAAATGTGCAAAATCAAGTAGTGAAGTAAATATCATTTATATTATACATCACAAGTGTTTGTACAAAGTTGTCTACAAACTACTGGACACGAGATTTTATGGCACAAACCCCAACAATCTCCCATTTGTACTAAAGCAAAGTGGAGAGTACAAGTAGACAGGCACAAAATAATAAACTAGGGCATAAAAACCCAGTGCAACAAAATCTCCCACTTTCCCTAGTCCAGTCGCGGGTGGTCCCATAGACCCATGGTTTGAAAGTGACCCTCAAACACTGTAGCTGTGAAAGCCTTCGTAAACGGATCAGCAACGTTTTTCTCCGAGGCGATCTTCGTGACGATCATGTCACCTCGATGCACTATCATGCGGATCGACTTTAACATGGCAACAGGTGAGAAAGTCTCCTCGTAGTCTACTCCCTCCACCTGGGTATAACCCTTTGCCACAAGTCGAGTCTTAAAGGTTTGCACCTTCCCATCAGCACCCCGTTTACACTTGTAGATCAATTTACAACCTATAAGTCTTACCCCATCAGGCTGATCTACAAGATCTCATACCGAGTTGAAGTACATCGACTCCATCTCGAGATTCATGGCTTTGACCCATTCATCCTGGTCAACATCCTCCATTGCCTTTTTATAGGACAACGGATCCTCAATGCCGCCATCTAACACCATAGCTAGGATTTCCATGAAACCCAAATAGCGATTAGGTGAGTTCGTAACCCTCCCACTGCGTCGAGGTTCCCTCAACTCTTGAGGTGGAACCGACCTACCAGATGAACTATCATCAACAATTCTGGTTGATGAATCACATCCTTCAACAACTCTTGTTGAAGATTCAGTAGTTTCTTTGGAAAGCTCACTTAACATGACTTTACTATGTGGACTGTGCTCCTTGATATGATCCTCCTCTAGGAAAGTAGCATTCGTGGAAATAAACACCTTGATTTTGGAAGGATCATAAATGTAATCTCCTCGTGTATCTTTGGGGTAGTCTACAAAGAGGCACAACCTCGATCGTGATTCTAACTTCTTAGGATTTGCCTTAAGCACATGTATTGGGCAACCCCATATGCGGAAGCGATGTAAACTATCTTTAAGCCCATTCCACAACTCCAGAGGTGTTCTTGCAACATTCTAAAAAGGAACACAGTTGAGAATGTATACCGCAGTCTCCATTGCGAAACCCCAAAGCGAGTCCGGTAAGGAAGCTAACTCATCATCGAATGTCCAACAAGGTTCTGGAGAAATTCGTTGGCATTTAGATTGAGTTACGGCAGATTTAAACATCTCTATATTATGGAGGGAACTTAAGGCTAAAGATCTTAACACATATAAGTTATTTTCCAGTTTAGCTGTACAAATTTCGACACCATCCTTACGAATAAATGCTTTATTCAATTTTAAAAGAAATAGTGTAATTGTATTGTAACATACACTTTACAGAAATAAGGTTCCTTTATAGTTCAGGAACTACAAAGACGTCTTTTAATATAAGAGACCTATTCTGTAAAGTAAATTGGATATCTCCCACTGCCACAGCTGAGATGGCGTGCCCAGTACCTACTCGTAACGTCATTTCATCAGCCTCTAACTGTTGCCAAGATCTAATCCCCTTTTTCTGCCTTAGCCTTAGCCTTGGCAACCTTTTTTTCCTCCAAATAACGAGGACAATTCTTCTTCCAGTGTCCGTTTTGGTTATAGTTGAAACATTTTCCTTTTTCAACCAGCAGTGGACGATTCTTCTAGGCGACAGGTGGCGAGTTAGCAGGCGCATTCCCTTTCCCTTTACCACCCTTCTTCTTCTTCCCCTTTCAAGAGTTAAAAGTAAAAGGTATAGACTTTGTTCCTGAGGTCGAACCTAAATAGAACTTTTTAGAGGACGAGATAACATTTGCCTCATCTCCCTTCTTCTCCTTACTTTTCAGCAAGGATTGGTAAGTATGTAACTCGTTATAGAGAGTGGTAAGAGAGTAGTCCATTTTGTTAAGAATCGTATTGCCAACAAAGTGGAGGAAGCTTTCCAACAATGAATGTAGGATAATGCTAACCTGACTTCCCTCATCGATTTTAGACCCATTCATCTCCGCCACGTTAAAGTGAACCATCATTTTCAGCACGTGTTCATAAACAAAGGTGCCTTCCTCCATTTTGGAGCTGAAAATGCGTTTCAGAGCCTCATGCTTAAGTCGTCTAGACGGCTGTCCGAACATTCCCCGCAGGGACTCCAAGATCTCACGTGCTGAGACCATGGACTCGTGTTTCTTGGCCAAGATGTCACTAAGACTGGCCAGAATATTGGCTCAAGCCTTCTCATTTGCCCGTGTCCAACGCTCGTACGCTGCTCGAACATTTCGAATAGCGTCCTGAGGTGGAATATTAGTACATTCCTCCATAAGGACAAACATCAGATCCTCGATGATGAGTATCGTCGTGAGCATATGTTTCCAACTTGAATACTTTTGGCCATTCAATTTTTTGACACTAGGTAAATTGATAGTGGCTGATGCCATTAAAGAAATCGTTGCTGAAAAAAAAAAGTATAACCTTTTATAAGACTTTGCAAAAACCACATTTTAATTAACCAATTAATTTTTAGCAAAAAAGATTCGAAGTACCCTAAGTGAAAAAAACTTCTATTTTGCAATGATGCCCCAACGAGGCAGGACAAATGTCACCGATGGGGTGATCGGATGGCCCTTCACCGGGATGAGACATTCTCAACCATTAGGCAGAACCAACTCTTAAAACTAAACCTAATAGCCACAATTTGTTCGGTCTAGAATAGTTAACTCTTAACAATCCTGCAAAAGTGTAACCCTCGTTTTCGACCCTAGAGTCCCGCCTTAATGCGCTCACCATAGGAAAAAAGATAGATTAGAACAAGAGACTAAGTAACCTTATCCTCTTACAGAAGATCAAATAAAGAAACGCGCAAAATAGCCATCTTATAGGGGGACACACCCAGGGTGCCACGAGGTGATTCATAGAAACTTTATTCAATCCAACGAGGGAGACCGAGGGATATGCTGTTGCACTTCCCGCTCCCACTAACTATGAACACTCTCTCCATCCACCTTGATATTGACCTACCCAAACACCATCCGTTGAGGGGACATGCCAAACGTGCCTCAAGGTCGAGGGTAGATCTCACGTTGCGGACTATGAGGGAGAAACACGAGAGATGAAAATGAGGCATCAAATTCCCTAAGAACCTCCCACTGAATGTTCTACCTTGGGGTTTATTAACCTAGACAATCCGGCTATTGATTATGATCTAAGTCATTTATAAAGTTTGTTCAAAAACAACTTTTGTCTTTGAAATTAAAAAAAACAAAAAATAAAAAACCAAGTAGTCACATTAAGCTCTTTAATGGACTGGCCTTAGTTTGCATGCATGCATCAAATCTATCTAAATTTACCTTTCTAGTTAGGTTTCTGGGTAGGGGTGTTTCGTTGCCGTCATCTTAAATACCCCAGCCTAGAAAAAATCCGCCTTCGTTAAAAGGTCTATTATAGATAGACTTGCTACCTATTAATCTTTTATTAATTATTTTAGTTCTATTTCATTTTATAACCATTTATAAAATAAACAACTAAAACACTCATCCCACATAACAAAGTATTTATAACGCTTATAAATATAACGTTAAAAAAAATAAAGCATACATAAATATAACCCTTATATTATATGATGCATGATCATGCATCTATCTAAATTAAAACATGCTTCTCTAAATTATAACACTTATAATAAAGAGAATATGCATGACCTAAGGTGGGATTTATCTATATGTGCATACCATATGACATATTAAAAACATACATTGCATGTAATAAATAAATAAAGGATTAATGGACCGGGATGAGCCTTTACAAAATCGGAATGAATTAACCCTATCTATTACATTTTTCATCGAGCAAACCGGTTCACAGGAAAATCGGGTCTTGAACTGCCAGGAGAACTCCATCGTGTAGTAAATGTCGTAGGTAAACGATCGTCAGCGTGAACTAGACAATAGGAGCAAAATTAAACGATCGCGTAGACGACAACAAGGCAACGAAGCCTGATTGTCTATGCGATCACTTAACGCGGCGTCAGGTAAACGATTTACCTTGCGTTACTAAGCGATCGTTTAGTCAGTTACTAAGTGATGAAGCTTGCTGCCCTAAACGATCGTCCAGTGCGCACGCGCGTTAAGCGGTACGCAAGGATCACATCGTCTACACGACCATATACTCAGTGATTGTGTAACCGATTGAAGACACTATGCGATGAACCCTTGATCGCTTACCCGATTGTCTACACAATGCGATCATCAGTGATCGCGTACCCCATCGACTACATGATGCGATCAACACTTGATCGCATACCCCATCGTTTAACCAATACGATCAACAGTGATCGCGTACTCCATCATTTGCCGATGCGATCAACACTTAATCGCATACCCCAACGTTTAAACGATGTGATCAACAGCGATTGCGTACTCCATCGTCTGCACGATGCGATCAACCCTTGATCATCTCCTTCCTCGAAAAACCACAATGCTTGCTCCGATCTTCTTCACGAATAACTCAAAACTCAAACAGACTTTTAATACAGACTCGATAACGATTATTAATGCCCAAAAAATGTAGGGGCCTTTAAAACCACCGCAAATGTAAAAGTATTAAATCAAACTGAGGTTAACATCCATTAAAACATCCATAAATCCGCACATCCACAACAATTTAACGATTAAACAGTGTAGAAATGCACCCACCAAGAACGTATTTGCAATTCTTTTGCAGAAATGAATTGGAATATCAGAAAACCGAGTGCTCTAATATCAATTGAAGGAACTCTTATTCAAGAGTACTTACGAGCGGAAGCGGATCTTTCCAATTCATTGTGACAGAATTACCGCATATACATTCAAACATACTTTCATAATGCTAAATGGATCAAGAAATCATACCAGATAAAGATTTCTTCTTCACAACGAGTTTGAAGCCAAACTATCTACCTCGAACAATCACCACTCGGACAGAGGAAATGAAGAAGACAACACCACTTACAGCCCTCAGTATTCTTGGAGTGAGAATCCAAAGTGTGGGCTTTGTTCGGATTTGGTAAAGGGAAGAAGGAAGAGAGACTGTACATAACGACCAAGCAAGTGGGAGATGTGGTCGTCTATCGCATAGACAATATACTTGATCGTTTAGGTGAAGTCTACGATCGTGTAGGAAAAGGTAAAAAATCATCCAAACGATCGTGTACAAAAAGGGTGAGCAATCGTCCAAACAATCACGTAGGAAAAGCTAAGCAGTCGTCTATACGATTGTTTAGTAAATATTGAAGGATCTATTACTGAAGAGTTCCATGAGCACGTTCGGGTCGTTCCGATCTCACTGTGACTGAAATACACATTATACATTCAAAACATATAGTTATGCAAACAAAAAGTAATTATCGGCATGCTAAAAACAAGATCTAACAAGGGAAAGAGTTCCATACCAGTTGAAGACAATCTTCGAAACTTCGTAACTCAACGCAGTGGAAACCTCCACGCGATCTACCAACACCCAACAGCAGCGTCGACTACAGTAGCACGAACACGAACGCCGCGGAGACAACAGCACTTCAAAAGAGTCCCGGGTATTCTCGGAGTGAGAACCCAAAGCGTGGTCTTTAATGAATTTGGTAGAGGAAGGAGAAAGCACAAATCGTGTAGGCGATAAGCAAGTGAGAGGAAAAAAGACGCTATCACATAGCAGAATGCTTATCATTTAAGAGAAGCTACACGATCGTGTAGGTTTTACTGAACAATCGTTTAGGAAATGGTATACGATCGTTTAGCAAAATCAGCACACTATACTATCGTTAAGAAAAGCTATCCAATCGTGTAGGAACTAGCGTGCGGTTGTTTAGGCATGAGGTAGAAAATCGTTTAGGCGGAGGGGTACTATCGCATAGGCTCTCGAAATGCTTAAGCAATCGATTAGCTTTTCACCAGTGCATGCCTGCGATTTATTTTGGACGATGATTGAATGAACAAAAAAATGAAAACAATTTTCATTTTAATTCATCGGTTACAATAACCGACTCATTCCCACTAACCCACATCCAAACGTGATTTTTGGATTAATTGTCATATAATTAACCAATTAAAATATTAATAGATATAATCATATTATATTTTTACCCTATAGTTTGATATTACATATCTACTATAGTATTTTCTCCTCTACTTGATATAAATCATATTTATAACTAATTTCCTCCAAAATAATTTATCTCATACATATAGCCAATTACATCATATATAATCACCAGTCCAATTATATCATATATAATCGAACTTTCTCTTGTCAATTTGAACATTTCAAATTAACCTAAACACTGGTTCTCGACTTTATCCAAGCTACACAAGGGACCTAATGGACCTGTGGTTCGAAGCTCTAACGGTCCGTGAATAGCTGACTAAACTCTTTACCCACGAGATCCACCATCCGTTAACTGTCAGGCATTCCACTAAAGTCCAACAGCTGAACTTTTCTTAATACAAATATATTTCTGTGTCCATCGAATATAACCAATCATGAATACGATGACCCTTCACAGATGCTCGTAAGTACAGCTGGGCCAAATTACCGTATTGCCCCAGTAGTTAGATCTCACTCCTTAAGTACCATTGATTCCTCTAATGAACAATACAACATAGTCCAACTATGTGTGAACACCTCTCGGGCCAAGAGAAGGTGTGTAGCGCCACATCGTTTAAGCCCTAGAATCAGCCCTCAAAGGAGCTATCTATCTACTTACCCCTGCCTCAGGGAATGAGTGAATTCCATCTTGTGTAGCTGAGTTCCCAACTCTCAAATCAGAAGAATCCCCAAATCAACGACCTGGCCACTCGCACCCATACAAATCAAAGGACCGCCCATAATAGCAGAAGTTCTCAACTCACTCAGGATTGAGGTCATGTTACCTATGATCATCCTAGTAAAGTGAAGTCTCAGTTATGAATGGTGTTATATAACGAGATGTTAACACTTCGTGGTCAGGTCTTATACAAACTCTTTATATAGGACGCCCCCGCTCGCATGTCCCCAACACGAATGATCATGATCAGACCATATGTGACAAGTCACAACACTTGTGACCATTCCACAAAGCGGGCCGCATCCGTAGCGTTACCAGGATAAGGTTTCCCTCCTATATACATATACTACAGACCATTTTAGTTATCACTCAAGACATGATCCACTTATATGTCACCACATACATGCTTGAGTCACATACAGATAACTAGGGATTTTATGTTTATTGGTTTGTGGTAAAGCAAATAAAACAAGTAAATGAGCAAAAATACAAGATGTGAAGTAAATATCATATATTAACAACACAAGCGTTCGTACAAACTGTTTACAAACTACAAGACACGAGACATTAAGACATCAACCCCAACAAATATCGGGGGCTAAACGATCTCTTAGGAAAAAGGTAAACGATCGTTTAAATAATAGCGTGCGACGATGTAATCGATATACGATCGCTTAGCAATATCGTATATGTAAGCAATCGTGTAGTCACTATCGTATAGGCATTGATTTTCTAAACGATGACACTATCTTTTTCACAATATTTGCGCACACCAAGATCAACATACCATCTTCTATTTATAATGCACTCATCCGTTATTTAGAACTGTTACGAAAATGACAATTAAAGAACACAAAAAAGAACGTAGAGATAGAGAAAATCGACACACAGATATACGTGGTTCACTAACAGTGTGTTAGCTACGTATACAGGCAGAAGGAGAACAATATTATTTGAGAGAATGTTTCCAGAAATTACATCAAAATGGCACCCCTAGAGTTAGAGAGTTTATATAGCGCACTACTCTAAACCCTAGGGTCATAATCATAAATAACTGCAAACCCCCGAACCCTACCAGGGCATGCTGCCTCTAGACCCCGGCTCGCTGACCGATCAGTGAGACCCCCGTACTTGGTTGTTCGAAGTGCCAACAGACAGATTCAAGGCATTTCAAGAAATCTCCACCTTGACTTAAATTCTCTCCCAGATAACAGATGTACTAAATGCAACATAACTCAATATCGCCAGATGTACCCAGACTTCTCCCTCATGCCATAAAGTGTCCCACAAATGAGACCACTAACAATTCAAAACATTCAGCAAGTCCAAACAATGTTGGAACTTGCCTTTGGAACCGGTTTGGTGAACATATCAGCAGGGTTATCAGCAGTACCAATTTTCATCACTTTAACTCTCTGCTCACCTCTTAAGAAGTGATATCTTACATTTATGTGCTTAGTTATCTCATGATGAACTTGATCCTTGGCTAGGCATATTGCACTTAAACTATCATAATATATAATTGTTTGGTCATGATGCAAACCAAGATCACCAACTAACCCCCTCAGCCATATTCCCTCTTTAGCAGCTTCTGTCAAAGTCATGTACTCTGCTTCAGTAGTAGACAAAGTAACTATAAGTTGTAAGGTTGCCTTCCAACTAACAACAGAACCACCAGAGTGAACACATAGCCAGTCATAGGCCTTCTACTGTCAACATCTCTAGCATAGTCAGAATCAAAATAACCAGTCACCAAATACTCTATACAATTCCCATAAACAAGATCAACATCAGATGTACCTCTAAGGTAACGAAAAATCCTTTTAACGGCTTGCCAATGCTTCTTCCCAGGTTGACCCATGAACTTGCTGGCAACACTAATAGCATGGGCAAGATCAGGCCTAGTACAGACCATAGCATACATCAAACTTCCCACTGCACTAGCATAAGGAACTCGAGACATGTACTCCTTCTCAGCTTCAGACTGTGGTGAAAGCACAGATGACAAACGAGCATTTACAGCAATAAGAGTATCTATAGGCTTAGCTGATGACATACCAAACCTGGACAATATTTTCTGAATATATCCTTTTTGTGATAAGAAGAGCTTATTCCTATCTCTGTCCCTATAAATCTCCATACCCAGAATTTTTAGAGCAGCACCCAAATCCTTCATATCAAACTCGGCACTAAGAAGATTCTTCAATTTCAAAATATCAGACTTGGACTTTGTAGCTATGAACATATCATCTACATATAAAAGTAGATAAATCATCGAACCATCACCAGCTTTGTTGTGATATACACAAAAATCATACGGACTCCTATTATAGCCAAGTCCAATCATATAGCTGTCAAATCGTTTGTACCACTGCCTTAGAGACTGCTTTAACCCATACAAAGATTTCTTCAACATAATCTTCTTTACCTGGACACTGGAACCCATCTGGTTGGGTCATATAAATCTCTTCCTCCAACTCTCCATGTAAGAAAGTTGTCTTCACATTTGGTTGTTCATGTTCCAAATTCTGATGTGCTACTATAGCAAGTAACACCCTGATAGAAGTATGTCTGACTACTGGTGAGAAGATCTCATTATAACAAACTCATTCCCTTTGTGTTCTAACAACAACTCGAGCTTTATATTTAATGCCCTCTGAAGGTGATATTCCCTCCTTTTTCTTGAAGACCCATTTACAAATGACAATTTTTCTCTCCTTAGGTTGTTTTACTAATTCCCGAATCTGATTTTTGTCAAGAGATTCCATCTCATCCCCCATAGCAGCAAGCCATTGAGCAGACTCACCACATGACACAGCTTCTCTATAGGTGGATGGCTCATGAGGATCCACCTCTTCAACAACCTGCAATGCAAAAGTAACTATATCTTCAAAACCATACCTCATAGGAGGTTCAACACCAACTCTTCTAGCTCTATCAGAAGCTATGCTCGGTTGATCTACTTGTGATCTAGAATTCTCAGGCAAAGTAACTTCTGACGTTCTAGCCACATTAATTTCTGGTTGCACATCAGTTTCTGTAGTAACGTATTGATCTTCTCCACCTTGATGTTGTAATTAATTCACAACTAAAGTGAATTGCATCTCTACCTGTTTATCAACACTACTACTTTCTCCCACATCAGTGGACGTCATAAAAGGCTTTACAATTGAGTTAAGCATGGAATTTTCATCAAATATCACAGTCCTATTGAGTATGACTCTATTCTCAAAAGGTGACCAGACTCTATATCCCTTAACTCCATCCCCAAAACCCATAAATATACCTTTTTTAACTCTCGGTTCTAATTTACCCTCATTAACATGATAGTAGACAAGAGAACAAAAAACTTTTAAAAAAGAATAATCTGCAGGCTTACCAGACCATACCTCGTAAGGTGTTTTACAATCAATAGCTGTATGAGGTCCACGATTGATCAGATAACATGATTTATTTACTGCTTCGGCCCAAAACTTTCTAGCCAACCCTGCACTAGAGAGCATGCATCTTGCTCTTTCCAACAACGTCTGATTCATACGTTCTGCGACCTCATTTTTCTATGGAGTATTCCTAACATTGTGATGGCGAATAATCCCCTCAGCTTTACAGAACTCATTAAATTCAGATCCAAAAAATTCAAAACCATTATCAGTTCGCAAACTTTTGATCTTTTTCCCAGTGTGATTTTCAATCAATATCTTTTACTGCTTGAAATTCTTGAAGGCTTCACTTTTATGTTTCATCATAAAAACCCGTCATTCTTGGGTAATCATCAATTATAGACAAAAAAATATCTACTGCCTTCAATAGATTCAACTTTGGAAGGTCCCCAATAGTCTGAATGAATATAATCAAGTGTCCCTTTTGTACGATGAACACCTCTTGGAAACTTGCTGCGATAAAGCTTCCCAAATACACAATGTTCACTAAATTCAAAATCCTGCACCTTATGCACACAAAGAAGATCTCTTTTTGACAGAATTTGCATCCATTTTTCACTCATATGATCAAGTATCATATGCTATAACTTAGTCATATCATCCTTGTGAACGACTAACGATGCAACAACAACATAACTTGTTATTGTGGAACCTAATAGAAAATATAGTGTTCCACGCTTTATGCCTTTCAGAACTACCTCAGAACCATTATAGACATACATTGCTCCACCTTTACCTTCAAAACTGTAACCCTTTCTATCGAGTACACTAAAGGATATCAAACTCTTCTTCATTAGTGGAACATGCCTAACCTCTTTTAAAGTGTAGAAGGCACCATTATGTGTTCGTATCTTGACTGAGTCAATTCCAACTATCTTGCACATAGCCCCATTAGCCATGTTAACATTCCCTCAATCTATTTGCTGATAGGTTGAGAACCACTCTCTATTTGGGCACATATGATAAGATGTCTCAGAATCAAGAACCCACACATCATCAAAATGTGAATGTTCATACACAACTAAAGCTAGATCTCCATCAGAACCGATCTCGACTTCTTCAGAAACAATCTCAACTTATGCAACAGAGGCGGATGCTTCCCTTTTGTCACTTTTTTCTTTCTTTTCCTGCTTCCTTTTTATCTTAGGACATTCGGTTTTCCAATTCCCCTTTTCTTTACAGTAGTTACAAATATCATTTGACCTAGAACCCTTTGACTTTCAAGACCTTTTATTCTGGTTTGACTTCTGCTTACCAGAATTCCTATGTCCCTTGTTCCCTGTAGCAGCTAACCCAGATGCCTGATTTTCTGTAACTGAACTTCCTACATTCTGACGGTCCTCTCTCATAAGCAACGTGGACTTTATATCTTCTAAGGTCAGAGTTTCTTTCCCTCTAATATACGAGTCAACAAAAGTCTCATACGACGACGGCAAAGATGTCAACAGAATTAGAGCAGCATCCTCATCATCAACCTTAACCTCTACATTACGCAGATTTAATAAACTTTTATTTAATTGATCAAGATGGTCTCGTAGAGACGTACCTTCTTGAATACGTAGATGATACAGACGTTTCTTCAGAAACAACTTCTTGGTTAAAGATTTTGTCATATAAAGACTTTCCAACTTCAACCAAAGACCAGTGGCAGTTTCTTTATCTGTGACCTCGATGATGATTTCATCAGCCAAACATAGCATGATCATTGAATGAGTCTTCTCCTCAAGAGTCTGCCACTCTTCGTCATCCACACCAGCCATCTTTAACTTACCCGTCAGCGCCACCCACAGTCCCTACTGCTTTAGCAGGGATCGCATCTTGATCTGCCATAAACCAAAACTGTTCCTCCCGGTAAATTCGTCGATCTTTACGTTCACGCCAGACATCTTCAATTGTCGAACAAATGCGAAATTTAAAAAAAAATGCTAACAAGGCTCTGATACCAGTTTGTTACGAAACGACAATTAAAGAACACAAAAAGGAACGTAGAGATAGAGAAGATCGACACATAGATATACGTGGTTCATTAACAGTGTATTAGCTACGTCTACGGGCAGAAAGAGAACAATATTATTTGAGAGAATGTTTTCAGAAATTACATCAAATCGGTGCCTCTAGAGTTAGAGAGTTTATATATCACACTACTATAAACCCAAGCGAGACCCCCATACTTGGTTGTTCAAAGCGCTAACAAACAGATTCAAGACATTTCAACAAGAACGAAGAGGCGCCTTCCCATTTCCTTTATAACCGTCCAATGAATGTGATCTTATCACATCCATAACTTATAAATTAATATCATATATTAATTATAATATTTTTTTTCTACTAGATATAAATCATATTTATATCCAATTTCCTCCAAATTAATGTATTTTATACATAAAGTTAATTATATCATATTTAATTAACTCGTTCAATTATATCATATATAATCGAACTCCCTCTTGTCAATTTGAACATTTCAAATTGACCCAAAACCTGACTCTCAACTTGTATCCAAGCTATCAAGGGGATTATGAACCTATGGCACGAAGCTCTAACCGTTCATGAATAGCTGATTAAACACTTTACTCACGATATCCACCATCCGTTAACTGCCAGGCATTCCACTAAAGACCGACAGTTGAACTCTTCTTGCCATATATATATTTCTATGTCCATTGGATATAACCAATCATTGGTACGATGACCCTTCACAGATGCTCATAATTACAGCATGCCAATTTACTGTTTTGCCCCTGTAATTACATCTTCCTCCTTAAGTACCACTGATCCCTCTAATGAACAATACAACATAGTCCTACTATGTGTGAACACCTCTTGGGCCATGAGAAGGTGTGTGGCTCCATATCGTTCAAGCCCTAGAATCAGCCCTTAAGAGAGCTATCTATCTACTTACCCCTGCCTTGAGGAAGGAGTGAATTCCATCTTGTGTAGTTGAATTCCCAGCTCCCAAATCAAACGAATCCCCAAAATGGTAGGTTTGAGTCGGCATTCTGGCCACTCACACCCATGCAAATCAAAGGACCACCTCAATGGCAGGAGTTCCCAACTCACTCAGTATTAAGGTCATGTTACCTATGGTCATCCTAGTGAAATGAAGTCTCAGTTATGAACGGTGTTTATATAACGAGACGTTAACACTTCGTGGTCAGGTCTTATATATAACTCTTTGTATAGGACGCTCCCGCTCGCATGTCCCCTACACGAATGATCAAGATCAGACCATCTGTGACAAGTCACAACACTTGTGACCATTCCACAAAGCGGGCCGCATCTAATAGTGTTACCAGGATAAGGTTTCCATCCTATATCCATATACTATAGACCATTTTGGTTATCACTCAAGACATGATCCACTTGTATGTCACCACATACATGCTTAAGTTACATACAGATAACCAGGGATATTAAGTTTATTGGTTTTGTGGTAAATCTAAATGTTCAAAATCAAGTAATGAAGTAAATATCATTTATATATACATCACGAGTGTTCGTACAAATTTTTCTAACAAACTACTGGATACGAGACTTTTAGGGTACAAACCCCAACAATTTGAAGATAGTAATATATATGGGGTGTTTGTTTTCAAGGGTTGGGATTGAATGGGTTAGCCATCTTAAGCCCAACCCTTGTTTTGAGGCATGGATTTAGTGGCTTCTTACATTCTTTTCCCATAGGTTTAAAATAGTGTTTACTATTCAAACTCATGGTATACTTTTTTTTTCCTAATTTAATCTAGGAAGTACATTGGCCAACCTTCGGTGACCACCACGGCCAACTCCGGCAGCCACCTTTGGCGAACGTCGCTAGCCAAATTCTGCACCACCTCCGACAACGACCACCGACCAACTCCGACAACCACCATTGGCCAACTCCGATCGCCACCTCCTGCCCACCGTCATTGGCCAACTCGCGGCCGCCACATTAGCGACCACCACCCGCTAACTCTGGCCGCCACCTTGGTGATCGTCGTCGGTCAACCTTCAATCACCACTAGCCAACTCTGACCACCATCAACCAACCTCTAGCAACCCCCTTCCCCCCACATTGGAAATTTCTGCCACCAACTCCGTTAGCCACCCTCCGACTGCCACCTCTGGCAACCGCCATCAACCAACCTTGAAAAACATTAATACTCTTAGTATGTAACAAACTAGACAAATTTGTATATAAAAGTACATTTAAGAAAGAATTGCAATACATGTATATATTTTTTTTTATTTTAATGAGTTTTTATCAAAAGTATTTAATTAAAAATGAATTTTTGAAAGATATTTTTTTTCTAAGTCATTCCAAACATGCCAATAGATCGCAATTGTATAGTTATATTTATTTAGGTTATATGTGTAGAACTATATATGTTTGAAAGCTCTATTTTAATTTAATAACATTTTAATTTTTTTTTGGTCAATTTAACTAGCTCGAAGATCTAGAATCGTTTTCTAAACATAAAGTTTTAAAATGTTTAAAACAACTCAGCGACCAAATAAAAACTAAAACTCAAAATTTATAATTTTTTATTCCTCAAATGTAATTTGATAAAAAAAAAAAAATCAATCGTTGAATTTAATACTAAAATACTAGTTTATTTCGATTTTAAGTCAACGTATTATGGTATAAAAAATTTATCATTTTCAAATTAGTTAAAGTGACAAAAGTCTATGAAATTTTATTTCAAAATCTAGTAAGATTAAAATATCAAATTATTAAAACAATAGACTAAATAAAATTATAATTTTAGTCAAATTTCTATTTCTAAATTTTTTAAAAATATATTCTTCTAAATTTTTTAGTTTATTTTAAACTTAACTATATTAAAATAATTAAGATGACAAATTTAAACTAATCTAAAATCTAACCGGTGATTAAATACAAGAAAATATTTCACAAACTAAATATTTATAAATTTGTACTTTATTTCCAGACTACTTAAACTTGCACTCCAAACATAGGTTTCTTAAACCCAGAATTCCAAAACCTACACTCCAAATATGGTTTTTTTAAACCTAGTCTACCTAAGCTTCTCAGCTTAATCCTCCAACTTAACATTCCTTAGGTCTAAGATTTCAAACCTGCGTGTCAAACACTCTCTATAGGTTTAATTTTTAAAAATAAAAAATAAAAAATAAAAAATAAAATAGTTACCAAAAGATTGAAGATGTTTTTTTTATGCGAGGACAAATTCTCTAGATTTAACTTTCTGTGTTGTTTCGTCTTCTTCATTTCCTGGTTGTTGGTAACTTTTATTCTCATCTCTCTATAGTTTCTTTTCCCCTTTCTTTCATTATATTCATTGTATTTTTGCTAAAAACAGATCGATAAATGTGTGATGGTCATAAGCCATTTTTTCGGTTTAAAGCTTACATGTGACCCTTATTTGGTTATTGGAAGGGCATATTTTGAGATTGACTTTTAAAATAATTATTTTGAGGCAAATTATTTCATTATAATTAATTTTGTAAAAGTGATACAAACTATGTTAATATTTGATTCTATACTTATACAACTTATTTAAATTTAATTAAAAGTATTTTTAAACGATTAATGTTTGTTTTCAAAAGTAATTTTAGAATGATCAAATTAATAAAAAAAATACTATATTTTAGATTGAGAAAATTAAAGAGGATGCGAGACAAAAATTATATAGGGAAAAATAAAAGTTTGAGAATAATACAGAACTAAAGAAAATTTTCAAAAGGAAAAAAAGGATCATGGACATGGAGAAATTTAATAAACATAAAGAAAATTTGAAGATGTAGAAATAAAGTTAAATATATAGAGGAGAGAAATCTTTTAGGGAGAATAACAGAGATAAAAAAAGAAAAAAAGAAAGAAAGAAAGAAAGAGAAAGAAAGAAAGAAAGAAAGAAAGAGAAAGAAAGAAAGAAACTTAAGAGTGAAGTGAAAAAAAAATCTAAAAGCAAAAAGTTAGAGAAAATATGTAAAAAGAAGACTAGAGAGAGAGAAAAAAGCTTAAAGAGAGAAAATTAGAGAGAGACAAAAATAGAGTTAAAAACCATTGGGGAAAAAGGTGAAAAAAGTGATATTTAGAAGGAAAACAAAAAAGGGAATAATATTAGATATAAATATTATAAAAATTTTAGAGAGTGTAAATTAGTGAGAGTGAAAAATTAGATAGGAATGAACAAAAAATGGACAAAACTCTTTAAAAATATATATATACAATTTTTCTAAAAAATTTAGGACAAAATAAAGTGAAATAGGGGATTTTTTAAAATTGAGATAATGATTTTTTAAAAAAGAAAATCACTCACAATCACATAACAAAAATCATTTTCTCATTAATTTTAAAATGGTTAAAATCACTTTTGTCATTTTAGAAATCACCGTGAAACATATTTTTAATCTTTCAAAAACTAATTTTGATGATATGAAAATTGCATTTAAAAATATAAAATTAAAAACTAAATTAATTTTGAGTGGTTAAAAGTGTGTTTTCAAGTAATTTTAAAAATGACAAAAATGATTTTGACCAGTTTAAAATCACTCCAAAACATACACTACAGACTCACTCCCCAACATGCCTTTGGAAAAATTGATTTATTAACAAGTATTTTGTTAAAAATGATTTACCTAGAACGATTTTTAATGTTTGGTTCTACACTTTTTAAAAGTGATTTTGAATGAATTTTTTAAAAAACATTTTCACTTGACTTGGAGCATGTTTGAAATTCACTTTAGATTAGTGTTTTGATCTAAATTAATTAATTATAGTTAGTTTTGTATTGATTTCATAATTTAAATTTTAATTAAAATTATGATTACGTTTGTTTTCAAATATAGTTCTAGAATCATCATCACATTATTTTAGAAACATTACATTGGAGATTGAAAAAGATTAGAGGCAGAGAAAATTTTATAGAGAGAAATAAAAGTTTAAGCGAGAAAGAATAGAGAATTAGAGAAAATTTTCAAAAAGAAAAAAATGTTAGAGACAGAGGAGAAATTTAATAGAGACAACAAAAACTCAAAATGGAGAAATAAAGTTGGATAGATATAAAAATTTGGAGAGAATAATAATAATAAAAAAAAAAAAAAGCTTAAGAGAGGAAAAAAATTAAAAGAGAGAAAAAGTTGAGTGGAAAAGAGATAAGGAGAGTAACCATTGAAAGAGGAAAAGAAGTGAGAAAATTATATTTAAAAAAAATTAGAGGTAACACTATAAAAACTTTAGAGAGAGAAAATTAGGGATAAAATAAAATTTTGAACATTTAAAAAAGTATATAAACAATATTTTTTTAAAAAAAAGAGGACAAAATAACGTGAATTGTGAAGATAATTTTTTAATTTAAAATGAAATAACAGTTTTTTTTAAAAAAAAAAAAAAAAAAAAAAAAAAAAAAAAAAAAAAAAAAACTACTCACAATCACCTCCTAACTAATTGAGAGGAGATCACAAAATATTTTTTTATGTTTCATGTAGAGTGTAAAATTAAACTAGGCTTAATTAAACTAAAGTCGAACTTAGGATAAAGATAATCGAGAGTCCATTATGAATCGTGTATTTCATTTAGATCTAAAGTTAAAAGAGAAGGACCTCAACTAGTTTGACCCATTTAAGCTAACAGAAGAGGTCGAACTATGAAAGAAGGTCGAGTTAAGAAAAAAAGTCGGACTGAGAGGTCGATCCAAGAAACTTGTAGGGGGCTTTTAACCTATTATGAGTCGTGTATTTCATTTAGCCCAAAAAAGGAGGAAACTGACCCACAAACGGACGACGTGGGAGCCTGTAGAGAGGGGTCGGTAATACATGAAAGGCTGACCTCATTTCAGGTCAGCATATACTTGTTGAAAAAGAGGGGTGGGCCAATTGCTAACCACACTTGAAAAAATCCTCGTTGGGCTTTACTCCAATTAAATTTGAAGTTCATGGTCATTTGTAGCCATGCATGTGGCCTTGAAGAAGATCTTTTGCATGGTTTAGCCATGCATGCAAGTGCAATAGGAGGGTTTCGGTATCGTTTGGTGATGGATGAGCCATGCTTTTGTGTTACAAAACCCATTTTAAGATAATTGATTGGGAGATTAATAAGATGTCCATTTCTATTTTATGTAACTAAGTTATCAATTAAACATTGATTGTATTAAAGAGATATAATTATATTGCAAGTAATCGGACGCCAGAGATCTACTTAAGAGCCAAGCATATTGTGACTATGAGATATGACAAATGGTTATACCTAGGTTGAGGGAATAGAATATGGAAAAATTTTCTCACATGTTGGCATGATTAAGTCTACCTAGATTCTTATTTCCATTTCCACATATTATGATTATAAGATATGAAAAATTGACGTTAATACTGCATTTATAAATGGTAATCTTGAGGAGACCATCCATATGCAGCAACCAGAAGGGTTCATTAAACAAGTTCAAGAGCAAACGGTTTACAAGTTTAATCGGTTCATTTATGGATTAAAACAGACGTCTTGGTCTTGGAATATAAAATTTGATACTGCGAACAAATCTTATGACTTTGATCAGAATGTTGATAGACCTTGTATTTACAAGAAAATCATTAACAACTTAGTAGTTTTCTTAGTGTGTATATGGATGATATCTTACTCATTGGGATTGGGAATAATGTGGGTCTACTGACAAATGTTAAATAATGGTTGGCCACCCAATTCCAAATGAAAAATTTGGGAGAGGCGCAGTTTGTTCTAGGGATTCAGATCATCAGGGATTGTAAGAATAAAACAACCTCACGCATCGTACATTGACAAGATGCTTGTCAAATATTTGATGCACAATTCCAATAGGGATTTATTACCTTTCAGGCATGGAATTGTATTGTCTAAGGAATAGTGTCCTAAGATCCTACAAGAAGTTGAAGAAATGAGATGGATCCTCTATGCATCGGGTGTGGGCAGCCTTATCTATGCAATGTTATGTACTAGGTCTAACATTTTCTATGCAGTGGGGCTGCCAGTAGATATCAGTCAAATTCAATATTAGATCACTGGACAACAATTAAAACCATCCTAAAGTATCTTTGGAGAACGAGGAACTACATGCTTGTGTATGGAGCTAAGGATTTTATCCTTATAGGATACACTGACTCTGATTTTCAAACTGATAGGTATTCTAGGAAACCTACATTAGGATCAATTTTCACCCTTAATGGAGGAGCTGTAGTCTGAAGAAGCACAAAGCAAGGTTGTATTGTTGACTCTACCATGGAGGCAGAGTATGTAGCAGCTTGTGAAGTTGCCAAGGAGGTTGTTGTAGGAGTATATCAGCATTCAGCGGAAGTAACAAGGATCAATAAGCATTCTAATTCATCAATTTTGGCTATAAATAAAGCATATTCAGATAATAATAAGATGGTTTCAAGTAATACCTTTGTAGAACCTCTTGAATCTCGAATTCAGCTACAAATCTTCTCTAATTCTTCTTGTGAACCATCTCAAAATCTTCTCTAATATTCCCTTGAAGCCTTAGATTGAGTTGTGGGACTCAAAATAAGCTTAGATGGAGGAAATTTGGAGAAGAAACACACTGCTGCAACTTGAAGAACTCCTTCTTCAACCTCTCAAGTTTTTCAACAAATACTCGAGAATTGCATAGTTTGCCTTCTCGATTTCCACTTCAATCTTCTCTATTTATTGCAGAACAATCATGCAATGAAGGAGGTTGCATGAGGTGCAACACATGCTTGGAAGATTGAAGTAAGAATCAAGTGGATTTTGAGTGAGCTCCTTTGGTTGAAGATAATGGAGTTTTCCAACTTTTCATTTTCCAATCTTTTCCTAATTTGTGTTTTATAAATTGATTTCTAAAATCAATTTTTATTTCAAAAAATTGAAAACTTTATTAATTTTACAAAATTAATTTCATAAATTAATTTTCTAATAAAATTAATAATAATTAATTAATTTAATATCAAATATTAAATTAATTTTACACAAATTCTACCACATGAATCCTTATTCATGAATTTAATATTTAAATCATATTTAAATATTTAATTAAATTCTCTAATTTCGTTTAATTCCAAAATTAAATGTGTAATTATAACACATATAGTTACTAATTCCCTTAATTCTAATTTGAACGTTTCAAATTAACTTATTACCTGGTGGACCTACAGATCATGGACTCCAACGATCTGAGATTAATTGGTTAACTTTGGTTTTCATTGTAGGTTTCCTTTGTATAAGAGGAAGATTGGTTTTTAAAATGCAATGATAGTTACATTGTACAAAAGAGATTCTTATTGAAAAGATGTGTTTGTTAGAGAAAGAGATGTGACATACATTACCCTAAATTTATTCTCATGAAATTTACCTCTTAAAGAAAAACAAAAAGTTCTTATAGAATTATCTAAATAATACAATACCCAACCAATTTCCTTTGACCTATTAAAAAAAATGAAAAGACAAAACAATAATAAAAAAACTCAACCGACCAATGAGAAAGCGACTTTCTTAACAAAACTGACCAATGTGGCGTACTCTTCAAACGCTCTTACGTCCAATTTCAACCTCATGAACTACAGAAAAAACAACCAAATTTTCGTCGAGAAGATGAAAACCAGAGTCATCGGCACCGACATCACCGCCGGTAACCGAAACTTCTTACCCACCATCTTCTTCACCAAAATCTCCACCGTCAAAACAATTCCATGGATAACAAAGAACCACGTGAGCTCCCAGTTTGGCTTCATTCGCCCTAAATAGTAAAATATTAGTTCGTGCATCATTTCCGATACCAAAAACGTCGCTATCACAATCGGCAATGGCGTCCACATCCGCCCGATTACTTTACTTGCGATCTTTACCGTCGACTTGTAAACCGTTGGCTGAACTTGATAGGAAATACAATGTTCAACAATAGCAACATAACTTATTATTGTGGAACTTGATAGGAAATACAATGTTCCACGTTTTATGCCTTTCAGAACTACCTCATAACCCTTGTAGACATACATTGCTCCACCTTTACCTTTAAAACTATAACCCTTGCTCTCGAGTATATTGAAGGATATCAAACTCTTCGTCATTAATGGAACATGCCTAACCTCATTTAAAGCGTAAAAGATACCATTATATATTTGTATCTTGACTGAGCCGATTCCAACTATCTTGCACACAGTACCATTAGTCATGCTAACATTCCCTCTGTCTATTTGTTGATACGTTGAGAACCACTCTCTATTTGGGCACAGAATCAAGAACCCACACATCATCAGAATGTGAATCTTCATTCACAACTAAAACTAGATCTCCTTCACAATCAATCTTGACTTCTTCAGGATCAATCTCAACTTGGCAGATGCATCTTTTTTGTCACTTTTTTCCTTCTTTTCTTGATACCTTTTTATCTTAGGACATTCGATTTTTCAATGCTCATTTTCTTTACAATAGTGACAAACATCATCTGACCTAGAACCCTTTGACTTCAAAGACTTATTATTCTAGTTCGACTTCTGCTTACTAGAATTCCTATGTCCTTTGCTCCCTGTAATAGCTAACCCAAATGCCTGACTTTCTATACCTGAACTTCCTACATTCTGACGGTTCTCTCTCATAAGCAACATGGACTTTATATCTTCTAAGGTCAGAGTTTCTTTCCCTCCAGTATACGAGTCAACGAAAGTCTCATATGACGGGGGCAAAGACGTCAAAAAAATTAGGGTAGCATCCTCCTCATTAACCTTAACCTCTACGTTACATAAATCTAGTAAGATTTTATTTAATTGATCAATATGGTCTCATAGAGATGTACCTTCTTGCATACGTAGGTGATGCATACGTTTCTTTATAAACAACTTTTTGGTTAAAGATTTCATCATGTAAAGACTTTCCAACTTCAACCAAAGACCAGCGGCAGTTTCTTCATCTGCGAACTCGATAATGATGTCATGAACCAAACATAGCATGATCTTCGAATGAGTCTTCCATTGGGATGTACCAGCATGCAGCAGAAGCGACAAGGATCGATAAGCACTCTAATTGATTAATTTTGGCAGAAATGAAAATATGCTCAAGCAGAATTTAATGGGTTTCAAGACATACCTTTAAAGAACCTTTGAAATCTCGATTTCCAGCTGCTAATTCCTCTAAATCTTTGTGCAGACCACCACAAGATCTTCTCTACTATTCTCTTGATGCTCTAGATTGAGTTGTGGGACTCAAAATAAGCTGGAATCAAAGGGAACTTGGAGAATGCTCACTACAACAACTTAAATGAAGAACATCTTCTTCTACCCGAATTTTCAACTAAAATTCCATCGGTTGCATTGCTCCAAAATCACTCCAATCTCTTCAATATATTGCAGGCTATCATGCAAAAAGATTTGTTGCATGGGATGCAGCTCATGTTTGGAGTTATTGAAGCTTGATGGTGAGTTCTTTGTGAGCTACTTTGAAGATGAAGTTGGAAAAATCCAATTTTTTCTTTTGTGTATTTTCTATTCCAAAATCTAATTTTGATTTTAAAATCATATTTTATTTCTAAAATCAAATTTTATTAATTTTAAAAATTGATTTCATAAATTAATTTTCCAATAAAAATAATAATTATTTAAATAATTCTAATTAATTTTACACAATTCCATCTTCATATATTTAAATCATATTTAAATATATATTCTCCAATTCCGTTTGATTCTAATTTGAACAATTCAAATTAACTTATCACGCTATTCTAGAACTAATCCATTTTCAAGCTAGTAGAGGGACCTCGTGGACCTACAGATCAAGGGCTCCAACAATCCAAGATTAATCGGCTAAACTCATTAGACCGATCTAACTCCCATTCGTTAACTAATAGGTCACTCCACTAAAGCCCATAGTTGAATTCCCCTCACGGTAGATATATTATGTCCACTCGATATAACCATGATTAGTAAGTCAACCCTTCACAGGTTGTTCGTAATAACGATGGGGTCGAATCTCTCTTTTACCACTGAAATTACCTCTTATTCCTTAAGTCCCCACTGATCCCCTAATGAACAATTATTTTGTGATCCAATCAACAAAACCGAGTCCCTCTTGGGCCAGTGAGAGGATGGGGCCCTTTATTCAAGACCCAGAATTAGCACTTAAGGAAACAACCTCTCTACTATCCCTAGAAGCAGGTAGGAGTGAATTTCTTCTTGCACCCTATGTCTCCGGCTATCTATCCAGTCTTACCCCTGAAATTGGAGTTTATTGAGCCGGCGTGTTGAGCCAACCCTCACCTATGCAAATCTAAGGATAATTCCAAATAAACAGGAGTTCATAGTTAGCTCAGAATTAAGGTCAAGTTACCTAGGTCATCGCTTTGAAATAGTCAGTCTTAAACAGTAAACAGCGTTATAAAGTAAGAGTGACTGCTTTCGTGGTCTGATCTTGTACAAACCCTTTTGCACAAGGACATCCCTACTCCTCATGTCCCAACATGAACAAATTAGGATCACTTCGTTTGTAGCACTTTACAACTCTTTGTAACAACTATAGAGCAGGCCGCATCCAATAGTGTTACCATAATAAGGTATCCAACCTTATTCATATATATTATAGATCATTTTGACTATTTACTCGAACCTGATTCACCTTTATGTCTCCACATAAAGTTCAAGTACTCATCCAATAGTCAAGGGACTTTTAGGTTTATTGGATTTCTATTAAGCAATACATCTATTCAATAACACCTTATTGAACTTTCAGAATAAGTTCTATTGTTTACATACCATGTGTTTTAGGACATAAAACCTAACGCCTTCTCCTCAAGAGTCAGTCATTCTTCATCATCCACGACAGTCTACTTTGACTTACCAGTCAGCGGTACCCACAACCCCTACTGCTTTAGCAGAGATCGCATCTTGATATGTTATAAACCAAAACTGTTTCTCCCGATAAATTTGTTGATTTTTACATTCACGCCAGACATCTTCAATTGTCAAAAAAATGCGAAAATTCAAAAAAAAAAAAAAAAAAAAAAAACCTAACAAGACTTTGATACCAGTTTGTTACGTAATCAACAATTAAAGAATAAAAAAACCAACACACAAATATACGTGGTTCACTAATATGTTAGATGTCTATCGTGGTCTGTCACTGATAGATAGTGACATTTTACTAATTATAAATAAGTTGTAAAAGATTAGCCATGATTTTCTATCAAATCGTCTTAAAAGTTTAAAACTAGTTTTTTAAAATAAAATTTTCAAAATATATACTAATTAGGGAGCAAGAAAATTCGAAATTACAATTAAAAAAATTAATAACAATGTCTAAATTATTAAACGGTGTCAAATTGAGAATTTGATTGGTTGGCTATAAATTATTGTGTATCTATTTACTAAGTATAAATCAATTATTCTGTAGTAAAATAAAAATATTTCTGTCAAAGTAATCATAGTTTAATGATAATTGACGTAACCTTCTTTCGTAAAAGTTGGATGTTTGATCTCCATCTCAATTGTTTCTAGAAATAATAATAATAATAAATAAACATCTGTTTTTATGTGAGTTCAGGAAAACTGGAACAAGGGTAAAAGTAAAACACTCCCATAAGAGTAGAGTTAGAGATTCTAACTGGCAAGGCTAAATCTAAAAAAAAATCTTATTAGAGTTATTTTTAAATATAAGAAAATGAACCAAAATATTTTCAAATATAGTAAAATGTTATTGTCTATCTTCAATAGATAGTGAAATTTTATTATTATTTATAAATATTTTCAATAGTTTTATCATTTAAAATAATTTTTCATCAAATAAAAACTTGATTTAAAATCGAAGGAGTCACGAGATTATTATTATTTATTATTAATAGAAAACTAGGTAGAAAATTAGTAACTGAATTTGTTGTTTACATTATTATTATTTTGAAGGAAAAAAAGTGGGAATGCATGCGAGTGAATAAGACTTATGAGAGGTTGGTTGAATCATAAATGATGATAGCCTGACGAAACCACTAACACTTGCATTTTTCTTTTTACCTAATACCCGCCATCATTTAACTATGATAGCACATTAGATAAATATGAGATTCCATCTCAAAATCGATTAACAACGAGAAAATTAATGGAGAAAAAAACTCCTCACTTCTATCATAAGAATACATAGAAAAACAAGAAAGAAATTAAAAAAAAAAAAAAAGCATTAAAAATAGAAAACACAAAAATTTATATGAAAAACTCAAAACTTGGAGAAAAACCACTGTCCACTAAAAAGAAATCTATTAGGTGAAAAATTGTTACAATTGCACAATATATTTTTCTCCGTGATCCTAATTGCAAGAGCATTCTCTCAAACCTTTTATACTATCCACCCTTAACTAGGACAACCTGAAACCAAATACATCGCCTCCTTTTATAGTGGTAGGAGTCCATCGTTTTCTTCAATTTCTTTAATATGAGACAAATTGCATTTCTAATGTTTTGCTAAAAACTCAGTAGATACCCATATCTTATAAAAATGAGGAGATCTATTGTCATCTCGTGGTCGACACCCCTTTGAGTGTGGACCATCTCCTTCGTCAAGACGTTTGAAATCTGAAAACTGAATAAGTTTCAAAATTCAATCTTTCAAATTTTGAAAACATAAGATTGAAGAGGACAAACGCAAAAGGTGAAGGGGTTTTTGTTGGTTACTTTTATTTGACATTTTTTTTTGCAGTAGAAACCTTCCCTCCTTTTACGGACATTGCTATGGTTCCTTCTCAATTTATTCTTCATTTCCTCACCATCATTCCATAACTTTTTTCTTTCATTTGCAAAATGGGTCCCTTGAAATTTTTGTGTTTTTTTTCTATATTACTTCAATTAAATTAATTGATAAATTAATTGATAGAGCATGATATTAAATTTTTAACTACAAATTTTATTTCTATTAATGTTTTTATATTTTTATAGATTTGACATCAATATTAAAGAGATGAATCGACATTTTATTAACATTATAAAAGAATTTATGAAACACATATAAAAAAATATCACTAATACAAATATAATATAAATAATAAATCCATTTAAAATATCTTTTAAAATAATTGTGTTTATTGTCGACATTTTTTTTTATATTTTTATATTTACATTTGTTGATATTTTTGTGGCATCACGTTTTAAACTTTAATGAAAGGTTTTATTAAAAACCGAGTGGAAGGCCAAACGGAAGGTTGAGTTTTATTCTTCTTTTCAAAAAAAAGGTTGAGTTTACTTTTACTTTATTTATTATTTTGTTTTTGTAAGGATACCCTTACTTTACATTATAACATGAAAAATACTTCTCTAGATTACACCTATCACTTTGCAGTTTTAAATAGGTGCAATCCAGTGAACTGTTTAATAAAAAACTGAATTGTCATATGATAGTTTTTTATTCTTTCAAAAAAAAAATGTTTTTTTTCTTTGTATGTTAAAAAAATAGTATGCGGTTAGGTGCAACTTAGGTTGTGAAGGAATGAAATATCATGCAACGGGAGACTTCATAATCAATAAACACTTAGACTACATTTAATTTTAGTTTTAAGCATGCTATTCATATGATATTCAGAAAATGGTTTGTAACATATATTACCTTTGAAGATTTTCTTCACAAATTCAGCTAAAATCCATCAAGATAGAGCTTGAAACTTCAAGAGGACTACCATCAAGATATTCTCTACTATGCTCAAGTTGGAACGTGTGGTGGAAACACTTAAATCAAGTTGAATTGATGAAGAACAAGTGGGAGGTATGTAAGGTTTTCAGGTTATCACTTCAGCAAGTATAACTCAGAATGCTTTGTGATCTTCATGCATGGAGCTTCTATATATAGGCAGAATCATATAATTATACAGGGTTGCATGAAAGGCAACTTCAACTTGAAGATCATCACAAAAAGAAATGGATTTTTTGGTGACAATCCATCATATTTGTTAGTGGATTTTTCCCAAAAATTGGAAAAACCTATTTAACTTAAAAATAATTTCAAAAAATCATTTCATTTTTGTTATTTAAATTAGTTTTACAAAATTAATTCAAAAGATAACTAATTTAAATAAAATTAATTTTTATTAAACTTTTTAATTAAAATAATATTAATTTAATATCTAAATATTAAATTAATAAAATATCAATTTCACCAATAAATCAATTTTATATTTAAATCATAATTTAAATATTAATCGATTTTCTAATTTCGTTTAATTTCAATTAAACTAAACGTTTTAAATTGTATTATATACAATCAATCGAAAACCCTAAAAATGATTTTGAAAATTTCAAATTCATAACCCTAATTTCATACATCAATACTCAATTTGTTATTCCAATTTAATGAGCTAGTAGAGGGATCTAATGGACATACAGATCATAAGCTCCAATTAATTCATTAGAACTCTTTAATTGAATTAATTACTATTTGTTAACTATCAAGACACACCATTATAGCTCGATAGTTGCACTCTCCTCACTGTAGATATATTTCTGTCCATATAAACCATAATCAGTAAATTGATCCTTCACAGGTTGTTCGTAATTACAATTGGGTCAAAATTACCGTTTTACCACTGTAAATACATCTTATTCCTTAAGTTCCCACTGACCCTCCAATGAACAATTTGATTCACAATACTACTTATGAATCATGTCTTCTCTATCATGAGAAGACGGGGCCCCGATTGTTCAAGACCTGGAATCAACACTTAAGAGAACAATCTATTTGCTAACCCTAAAATGGGTAGGAGTGAATTCCATCTTGTAGGGCTATGTCCCTAACTATCCATCCTGTCTTATTCCCAAAATGGAAGGCTTATTGAGCAGTGATGTTGAACTACTCTCACCCATGCAGATCAAAGGATAATCCCGAGTAAACAGGAGTTCATAACTAACTCAGGACTAAGATTGAGTTATCCTAGGTTACTTAAGTATGAAATAGTCAGTTTTAACAATAAACGGTCGTTATAAAGAAAAGTGACTATTTCGTGATCTAGTCTATATGCAAACTCATTGCATAGGATACCTCCACTCACATGTTTCTACATGAATGATCTGTAGATCACATCATTTGTATTACCTATAAAATGGGCCGCATTCAATAGTGTTACCAAGATGAGATACCCAATTTCATCACATAAAGTTAAAGTATTCATCCTATAGTCATGGATATATTTATTGGATTTCCATAATCGAATGAAAAATCAACAACTTTATTGAATAAGATACTCAATAATATTTTATTGATAAATAGAATGTTTAACACAAAATTTATAAACTGCGAGTTCCAAGACATTTCCAAGAGGTTGCACTCAAGGACAAAAATATCGTTATCGATGTAAATATTGGTAACTCAGATTTACGAATATATCGATGGATATTTCGAAAAAAATCACGGATATATGAAAATTTATAAAAATATTGTAATTTTTTTTATTGAAATTTCAAAATAAACTTATTTAAGTAATAAAATATGACTTTAAACTTATAAATTAATAATTAGAAGACAAAAATGATTAGTAATAGAATAATAGATAGTAATGAAAATTGAAAAATGGTTATGAACTGAATATTCAGTTCTCAAGAGTTTACAATCATTGAATTTGTGGTCTAGTGTATAATCAAGTGTGATAGATTTAGTTCAAGGATAAGATTGGTTTAGTTTACCATCAATATTTTACTAAAAAGTGGTTTCAATATATTATTAGAACTAAAATCAAATTTCTTTTTTTTCTTTTAGAAAACTAGAATCAAATTTCAAAACAAAAAAGTTGAAAAATTTAAAAGAGAAAAAATAAAAAGAGATGAGAGGAATAGAAAGGATTGAGATTGTGGACTATAGAGAGAGAAAACATAACAACAAAATAGAAAATAGAAAAATAGAAAAAGTTTATAGGGAGAGAATTAAAAAAACATGAGTGATGATGATGAAAAACAAATTGTAAATTATAGAAATTAAAATCTAGTTTCTATTTAGTTCATAAGTTTTAAAATGTTTTCTGAGATTCAAATATTTTATCATCATAACTTAAAATGTTTTCTGAGATTCAAATATTTTATCATCATAACTTATTTTGTTAGGGCTAATATGTATTTCTATATTTAGAAACTCTTATGTTTCTTTTCAAATGTTTTTTATTTTTTAGATATTTCTTCTGGTCACCACTAATCACTATTTTTATTTGATATTTTATAATGTAAGTAATATAATTATATATTCAAATTTTCAAATTTATGTATATTATTTAATCATATTTAGTCCTTAAGTTTTGAGTTTTGTTTTAATTTAGTTCTTAAGTTTCAAAATGTTACAACTTTACCCTTAAGATTTGAGTTTTGTTTCAATTTAATTCCTGAATTTCAAGATTTTACATCTTTAACCTCAAATTTTCCTTAAAACTTACTTTCAATAATTAACGTCAATTTCTATTAATTAATTAAAATAATTAGAAGTGAAATTTTAAATTTAATTTTAAAAGTGATAAAAACAGTGAAATGAAATTAATTATAATTCCTTTAACAATTTTTAATTTATTAACATAAAAATTAATTTCAAAAGACGGAAAGTGAATAGTTAGTGAAAAATTGAGGTAAAAAGTGTAAACCTCGAAATATGAGGATCAAATTGAAACAAAACTTAAATGCCAAGGGTAAAATTATAGCATTTTGAAACCTAGAGACTAAATGGAAACCAATTAACTCAAAACTTAAGAACTAAATATGTAATATTTTGAAACCTATGAACTAAATAGAAACTAAATCCAAAACCTAGGAATCAAAAAGATATTTTTTTCCTTATAAAAATATCAATAAATTTTATATAATAATTAATAATAATAATAATAATAAAAGCTAAAACATGACAAAGGAATAATACTAGGATTTAAAAAAAAGGAATAATATTGGTAGATTAAAAAAGGAACGAAACAAAAATGCAAAAAGGGTTTTTTCTTGGCAACTGGGCATTATTTTAACGTTAAATATGATGAATATAGAACAAAAATGAAAGTCAAAATATCACCGAAATATCGGCGATATTATCATAATATCGGTAATATCGATGCTATTTTCGGTATTTTGTAAAAAGGATGTTACCTATGAATTTCTTTATCGGTTTCTCCATTTTAACGATACTTCGATCATCATTCTCCGTCCATTTCGTCATGAACATGTACAAAATATATGAGATGCGGCTAAAAATTCATATAATTGAAAATTTCATATTTGAGGTGTATAAAAGATTATCAATTTTATATCTCTATAATATTGCACAATATACACACATATATACACATATATATAGTAGTGATAATTTCCAAGCATAGGTCACAATCATCGTGACGGACAAAAAATATTTTCAACTTAGATACATAATTTTAAAAAAAATAATAGTAGGTTATCATTCAAAAACAGTTGAAAAAGAATCCATTGTATTATTTTAGGAGCTAGCAATACAAAAATAAGTTATTATATTATATGAATTGTATTTCAATGTATAAATTGTTGTAAATCGTGATATTTCTTATTTTATTCTCTAGCTCAATTTAATGATGATTTTTTCCGCATACACAATTTTCTTCTTTACACTTGATAAGACCCATGAAATAAGTTATATATTAGGGCATGTCTGGATTATCTAGGAAAAAATGTTTTTCAAGAATTCATTTTCATTTTAACACTTTTTGTAAAAATTGTTTAAACTATTTTTTTTTTTTGAAAAAAAAACCTCTACATGTTTAGTTACATTTTCTCAAAAGTGTTGATTTGTAATACTTAATGTTCTATAGTGTCAAATTATTATAAAAGAAGGTATATTAAATACTCAATTGGTCGTCGGAGCAATCCTCAAAGTTGGTGGGCACAAGTGGTTGCTAGAGATAATCATCCTCAAAATTGGATGTTAGAGGTGGTCTTTGCTAAAATTAGTCGTTGAAATAGGTCGATAGGTGGTTGTCGGAGGATGGAGTCAAAGTAAACATAGTTGGAGGGAGAGAAAGTTTGTTATAAAGGATTGAAATAATAACCTTACCCTCCCTATTTTTTAACACATCTCCTAAACGATGGGTGACCTATTCTAAATTAAGCTCATAATGTTTTTCACCAACAATTTGAGGTTGTAGCATATTTATATCTAGCTATTAACTATGGTACAGAACTTTCATTATTTAAACACCTCCTAATAGTTTATAAACCAAAATAGAATAAATTTAAAAGTGTAATAGGTAAAATTGAAATTTAAACCTTTACATACTTGGACTAGAAAATCATTTCGTATCTTTGGCAAAATGAAAGACACTTCAACTTTTTATAAATGGATCTTTTTAGTTCAATAACCTGTTGGGAGGGACGGTTCGAAACAAGTACATGTTGTTTAAGTTGAATATATATATATATATATATATATATATAATTAGTGTATAAAAATGGTCTCTTTTCTTTTTAGGCTTTGATTTCACACAAAAAAATTATTATTATTTAACTGATTTTGATAATAAAAAAATAACAATTTTGAAATATGAAATATAAGATTTCTTAAAATGATTAGGAGTAAAATAGGAGGAAAGGAAGGGAAAAGAAGAAAAGGGGAGACAGACTTGTGTCCCACGCGTCACGCCCAAACATCTGATCACAGTCCACTATTTTTCATCATCTGCTCCACCAAGGCAAAAGCATTTCTCATATAAAATTATTGTTTCTTAATTCTTTTAATTGAATTCCTTCCTAAACCAAATCCCAACGTGGAATTAGCCTGTGAGGTGTGTTTCGCATCATCCTCTTTTTCATATTTCTTTTGAAAAATTGTTTTAAATGTTAAATTGTTTTGTTATATCTCTAAATATTTTAATTATTTTTTAATATGATTTGAGGTTTTTCTTTCTATTTGTTTTAGAAATGATTCAAATTCTACGGGAAAAAGAATAGTTGAATCTAAAATTTGAAAATTGTGATTTAAAATATTTTGCCTCCATCACCATTATCCAGTGAAAATACAACAGTGCCTTCACTCCCACCGTGGTTGAAAATTCACGTTGGAAAAAAGGACGACCTCACAATCCTTATCTTATGAATATAGAAAATTATTTCTGTGGTATTTTCACTAGCAAAATGTCACACACAATGATTTTTAGTCACCCGTACAAAAAAGAATCCTTCTGTAGTGAGCAATTCATATAATTTAGATGTGGTAGAATATGAAGTAGAGTTAACAGTGATTCCAATTCAAACAACAAAAAAACTCACTCTGTGGATAAACAGTCCGGCGAAGCAGGCTTTCCACTTTCACCCACTAAACAAACATTTAAATTATTGAAAAGTTCAAAACCCAGCCCCTGTTCCAGAAGAAACTAAATTAAAGAAACGAAACACAAACAGAGAGAACAAAGTGGAATCAATAATGAAGTACGTAAATGTTATACTCAATAACAGCATCCCCTGTGTAGAAATCAATCTTGCTGGTTCTGGCTTCCGCATATCCTCTCGCAAATCTGAACAGCCCACTTCCACCGATCACAGGCATCTCTCTCACTTTCTCCATAAATGGGTTTCTTCCAAATATGGTGATGGAGCTTCCGTTGTATTTCCCACTCACAAACGCGAAATTCATCGCCATTAACAGCCCAGATTTGTCTTGCGAAGCTGCCGCGTAAAGTCCCTGTGCTCTTCCCCACAGTTTGGACTTCGGATCTGAAGTTGCTGTCAATGGGTTGTCGATCATTTGGACCGCACCGAATCCAGTCCTTGACGTGTTCGAAACAGGGGGCACGATTTGGACTGAGGTTGGGTTTTTGCCACTTTGAACGTCGTGCCAGTAAAGACGCAAGTGGCTGAGCTTCTCTTTTCTAAGACCCAAAAGTTTTCTGTCCAATGTTCTTCCAAAGGAGTATTCATCTTCGCCTATAGCGAAAGCTATGGCAGAGGAGAGGAGGAAAGAGAGAAAGAGGAAGTGGGTGGCTGAGAGCGGAGAGATTCCGGCCATGTGAGTGGGAGATTTAGAAGCTCTCTGTTTGTATTGCTCTGTTTTTGGGACTTCAAGACAAAGGAACATAGAATTCCTCTTCCTTTTATATAAAGATGCTTGACGCTCTGTTTTCAATTTTGGCTTCCCAATTGTAGCTTTTTCCATTTATTATTTTCTTTTTCTTACAAAATAATGATTCTAGAATGTTGATATGGGCAATATCCCACTCCAAGAAATAATAATTCTCTTATTTATTTATTTTGTGGAGAAATAAAAATTTAAAGTCTTCTAGTGAAGTGGGTCAATTGGGTCATTGAATTCCTAACTAACGCATCATTATCATTTCTCATTTTCTTTTGTTTTTCAGTTCAAACCATACAACGAATGAATTTAAAATTTCTAACCCCATTTAGTAATTGTTTTGTCATCCCTAAACTTTTTACTATATTATTTATTTTTTACCCATATTTTCAAAAACTAAATCAATTTTTTAAAATTAAAAAAATATTTTTAAAAATTGATTTTTTTTTTTTAGAATTGAGATAAAAATGCAACTCTTGTACTTAATAGAGATACAAATAATGGTAAGAAAATGTGAAAAAATATGATTAATTTTCAAAAATCAAAAACAAAATCGAAATCATTATCAGACGGAACCTTAATTTTGATTTTTTGTTTTTGATAACTAAGCCTATAACCAACTTCCTCTACTTCTAAGTTTATTGATTTGTTATCTACATTTTTATTAATATTTTCAAAATTTGAAAAAAAAAGGTATTTTTTTTTTTTAGAATTTAACTAGAATATCAACTCTTATATTTAAGAAAAATGCAAACCATGGTAAGAAATGAGGAAGAAATATGCTTAATTTTTTTATTAAAAAAAAACTATTACTAAACGAGATCTTAATTTTTAGAGAAAATTGATTGTTGTCTTGACTGAAAATGGAAATTGAAAATTATCATACGTAACTATAATCTTTCTTATAAGTTCATTAGCAAACTATTGTGTTCTTTAAAGTTTCTAAACATGACTTTGTGTGGGGCTTGAAATAGAGTTGGGGTTGTTGGAATTTGGAAGTAATGTTTGGTTAATTGACTTGGATTTTGTGTAAAAGTCCATTGATTCTTCCCTTTGAAAATGAACCAACCCATGTATGTGTTCAGACTCTAACATGGCCCTTCTAGTCTAGTCTTCCACTATATCAAATCAATATTCAATTTTTGTTGTTCCCCAAACATGACTTTTCCTCCCATTTTTGTTCTCTGCCTTTTCTTCAATTCAATTAATTTATCAATTTAGCAATGATGTCTAGTTGCCCCATTAAAGTGGATTCATTTTTTATTTTTAACTTATAAATGCCTTGTTTCAATAATGTAAAAGACAAAGTGCTCTATTACCCAATGGGGTTAATTAGATTTTTGGGATTCAATTTTATTTTCATTAGGTAAAAGGGGTAGTTTTCAATTTATTTAGATAAATGATGGCTGTTTTTTTTTATCTTTATCCAAATGCATCTCTTGAACAGACGCTTTCAAAACCGGTTGACGACCTCACTGATCCCTCTACTTTTGTCTTCTTCTCCTTCCACTTTCATATTATTAATTCGTTTCAATGTAGTATTTTATTTGGTAAATTGATATATTTTTGTTATTTAACAAAAAAAAATAAATTTTTGATAATCTTTACTGGTTTTTTAATGTTTATTTTGTTTACAGTTGATATTATATTGAAGAAAAGTTCTATAAACCATCATTCAAAGATTTTTTGATAAGATGCAATATTTTTCTTTTAATAAGTTGTTATATTTTTTTATAGTAAGTTAATTTCTTTTGTATTGATTCTCATAATTTTTTTTTATATTGGTTTAATTTCATGGATTTTCATAAAGGAGAATTACATGTGATTAACATTGTGTTATATATATTCGGATTAACTATTAAAAATAGGTTATTAGACTTCTAAATGATTCTAGATTTTTTTTAAAAAAAATTCACTAAGTCAATGATCTAATAAATTCAAAATCAAATGTACTAACTGGTTAATTGAAAAAATAAGGTACTTTACAAAGATAACTAGACAAAAAGACACTTTTAAAATTATTTAGATAAATAGGGTATTATTTTTGTTCATATTGAGATGATTAACTTTGAAAGAGAAAAATTTTACATGTGAAATTGTAAGAGTGTAATAACATGTAGCGGAAGTAACAAGGATCAATAAGCATTCAAATTCACTAATTTTTGCAGAAACTAAAGCATGCTCATCTAAATAAGAGGGTTTTATATCATACTTTTGAAGAACTCTTCAAGATCTTGATCAAACAACAGTAGTCTTCTCCAAAGATCACCATGAACCACCTCAAAATCTTCCCCACTATTCTCTTGGAGCTTTAGAATGAGTTGTGGAACTCAAGAATAACTTGAAGCAATGAAATTACAGAGAAAAGCTCATTGCACTAGCACTGTTTGAAGAACTCTTCTTCTGCTCAAAATTTTCTCTAAAATTTCTGTAGAATGCACCCTCAAAATCACTTAATTCTTTATTTATTGCAGATGAACATGCAAAGAAGAAATGTGCATGGCTTGCAGCTCATGCTTGGAGTTAATGAAGAAGAGGAAGTGACTTTTGCGTGAGCATGAAGAAGATGATAATGGAAAATCATGAAATTCCATTTTGTGCATGTTTTTCCAATTTTTCAATTTATCTCAAAATCAAAATTTTGATTTTAAAATTGAAAACTTAATTTTCTAAAATTAATTTCATAAATTAATTTTAAAATACTAGTTAATTTAATATCAAATATTAAATTATTTTTTTGTACAAATCCATATTCATATACTTAAATCATATTTAAATATATATATTCTCCTATTCTGTTTAATTTTAATTTGAACGTTTCAAATTAATTTATCAAGCTACTCTAAAACTTAACCATTTACAAGCTAGTAGGGGGACTTCACGGACCTACTAATCATGGACTCCAACGATCCGAGATTAATCGGCTAAACTCATTAGATCTATCTAACCCTTATTCGTTAACTAATGGGACACTCCACTATAGCCTATAGTTGAACTACCCTCACTGTAGATATATTATGTCCACTTTATAACCATAATCAGTAAGTTGATTCTTCACAGGTTGTTCATAATCACAGTTAGGTTAATATAACCGTTTTACTCCTATGAATACATCTTGTTCCTTAAGTTCTCACTGACCCTCTAATGAACAATTCTGATTCATAACAGCTATGAATCAAGTCCTTTCTCTATCATGAGAAGGCAGGGCCTCGATTGTTCAAGACCTGGAATCAGTACTTAAGAGAACAACCTATCTGCGAACTCTAAATCGGATAGGAGTGAATTCCATCTTGCAAGGCTATGTTCCCAACTATTCATCTAGTCTTATCCCCAAAATGGGAAGCTTATTGAGCAGTGTTGTTGGACTACTCTCACCGTTTGCAGATCAAAGGATAACCCTGAACAAATAGGAGTTCATAGCTAGCTTAGGATTAAGATCGAGTTAACCTAGGTTATGTAATAAATGAAATAGTCAGTTTTAATAGTAAACGATTGTTATAAAGAAAAGTGACTATTTTCATGGTCCAATCTATATGCAAACTCATTGCATAGGATGCCTTTACTCACATGTCTCAACATGAACGATCTGTGGATCACATCGTTTGTAGTACTTTACACTTCTTTGTAACAACTACAGAGTGGGTTGCATCCAATAGTGTTACCAGGATGAGATACCCATATACTTATTAGACCATTTAGGCTATATACTGTTAATTTGATCCTATTTATGTCGCTACATAAAGTTACATTATTCAGGCTATATCCATGAATATGTTTATTGGATTTTCATAATAAGATGCAAAATCAACAATTTATTATTATTGATAAATAAAATATTTAACACGAACTGCGAGTTCTAGGATATTCTCAACAGAAATCATTAATAATTTATTTTTCTCTTATTTTTTAGCATCATATGTAAGAGAAAAATAATAAAAAACATATTTTCCATATCTGTTAACATCACATGTAAAATGAGAGGTTTTTTTACAAAAAAAAAAATCACATTTCCTCCATACTTTTTATAAAAATAATCTAACTCAAATTTTTAAAAATCAAAATTTATCTTTAATTCACGTTTAAAGAAAAAATCTAATGTTATCTAAAAATATATCATTCACATCAAATATTTATCTATATTCATCACACGTAAAAGAAAAATGTTTGCAATTAGGAGCATAATCAAACATCTTTTTTTATTTTGCCAAAATTTTAAAATTTATTAGTAGTATTAAACGTAAAATTAAGAATATGTTCTTAATGGAAAAAAATAGTGATTCTTTATTTTCTGGAGAAAAGAAAAAAAAATTAAAACCAATTATATACTTTTTTAATAAAAAGAATTAAAGAAAGAAAATGAAATCTAAAAATCGGTATTTAAATAAGAATTTAAAGTTAATAGTGGTATTGGTGTAAATTACATCCCTTATTTGTTTACCTGATGAGTAAATGTTTATATCTTATAACTATTATTCAAAGTAATATAATAAATCAAGCATTAAATTTTACATAAACCTATGCTATTATATGTTTGATAAATGGATTAAAACAAAAATGAATATGGAATAGCATTTTAACGTCAAATTTGTATCTTCAATTTTTTTAGAGTCTATATTATTGAAAATAGATTAGATGATATTGAACAAACCTAAAAATTAAAAATCTGTGAAATCCCATGTGATTGACTTAGGAAAATTTAAAAAAATGTATACATACATATAGACGTTTTATTTTATAATTGATTAATTGGAGAATTTATTTTATAGTCGGTTAATTGGACGTTTTATTTCTCAAATGAAACAAAAATGTAAAATGTCCATAATTTTGTATTACTTTTTTTTTTTTAATTTTGTTAACCGTGACTATTATTTCTGATAAAAACTCTACAGTCAAGTCATTCAAAGGTTATATACATAGTTATTTACTATTATTTGGAATGACGTATTGATTATTGAATATTGAATGTTTGAATGTTAATGTTAATGTTATTGTTAATATTATTGTTGTTGTTGTTATTATGTTTACCATTTATCTAATCAATTTATTTTGGATTATTCATCTTAATATTATAAATTTTATGATGATTAAAAAACAAAGATTCATGTCAATATAAAATAATATTTATCATTGATTTATGGTCAACTAATGATGTATGTCTATAGTAATAATATTTATCATGATTTTGTACCTACATTTTATTATTAATTTGTTTGAAGGTGAATATTATTTTTTTAAAAAAAACATTCCTTTATAAAAGTAGTAATAACACATTAATATAGTTGGCCTAATATATACTTACATATATTATAATAAATATCAAATTGCATTGGCCAAACTATGATGGACGTCGTGGAATTTTTATGTTTTATGCATGGAAACATTGTTAATGGGCCAAACAGGATAAAATATGATAGGCAACCATCTCTTCGTATAAACATGCATCGTCAAGTTGACTTCAACACATTAATCGATAGATTATGTGATGCATTATCCATAAATAGAGATGATGGGATAGAGGTAATATTTAGATATAGTAGTTATGTAGCGGGATCTACTTTCTATATCCCTATCTCATTACGAAGTGAGGCTGATGTACGGTTCATGATGAGTAATGCTCCATACCCTCCAAATAGAGTTGAATTGTATATATCCCAACCTAGTGTCCTAAGTCCAGCTTTAGCGAGAGAATAAGTTGAAACTACTATTGAGTTGGAAAGTCATAATGTGAAGGATGAGCATTGTGATCCAACTATTGCCATAAACGACGAAGAAGTTGAAATAGACGATGATGATATCAATCTAATCAACTACTGGTCAATTTTATGGCATTCATGAAGTCCCCGAAACATTTACTAAGATAGACATGAACGACATAAACATTGAACCCTATTCGATAATGGGGGAAGACAGTAATATGGGGTCTGATTCATTGCTTAAGGGGATGATATTCAATTCCAAACTGGATTTAAAAAAATGCAATGAAAAACTATTCAATCATTCGACATCAAAATTTTGAAGTCATTGAGTCGAAGAAAATAACATGGGATGTTAGGTGTAAAAGATACGGCAATGGGTGCATGTGGAGACTTCGCGATGTTTGTCATAAAAAACACGGTAAATTTGAAATTACTCAGTATAATGGCTCTCATTCCTATGTGTATGCAAGACTGAGTCAGGATCACAATCAATTGAACTCAGATTTAATTGCATCTGAGGTAAGCAACATAGTTAAAAAAAAAAATCGTCAGTTGATATCAAAACATTACAAGATATTATCTTGAAAAAGTATGGTTATTCCGTTAATTACTGGAAAGTGTGGGACGGAAGAAGAAAAGCAATTACAAAGATATTCGAAGATTTGATCAAATCAAACAATTTTCTGCCTAGATGGATGAATATATTATAAATCAGAACTCCGGTACAGTTATCCATTGAAGGCTAAATAAGGTGGATTGTGATGAAAGGATTGTCATGTTCAATAGCGTGTTTTGGTCGTTTGGACCTGTTATTGAGGGTTTCAAGCATTGCATGCCGCTACTTCAAATTGATGGAACCCATTTTTATGGAAAGTATGAAGGAACATTATTAATAGCTATCTCAGTCGATGCAAATGGTCACGTCTATCCAGTTGCATACGTTATTGTACCAGAGAGAAGTGCTAATTCATGGGTTGGTTTTTGAGAAATTTATGGGATCATGTGGTGCATGGAAGGGAGGGAATATGTCTAATTTCAGATAGACACAAAGGCATTCTATCTGTCGTCAGAAACCCTAACAACGGTTGGATTGAAGTACACCACAGATTCTCCTTGCGATATATGGCAAGTAATTTTAACGATAAGTATAAAAATAGTCTACTGAAGAGTTTGGTATATAGTACAGGATCAAAATTTCAAGTTCGGAAGTTTAATGACTGTATGGCTAAACTTCAAACAGCAAACCCTAATTGCTTACGATATTTTGCTTCCATAGATCCTAAGTAGTGGACATAGTCACATGATGGTGGTCATCGTTATGGGTGGCTAACCACGAATGTGGTCAAAAGTACAAATGCTATTATGAAATGAGCCAAAATACTACTCATCACTGCACTAGTCCAAGTAACATCCTATCGAACTATTACTTATTTCGCCACTCGTCGTGTAGAAATAGAGACTGCTCTTGAATCAGGAGAGTGTTGCATAAGGTAAATTATTCACATCTTAGTTACCCATGTTTTTATACTAACTGTAGAGGTATTCTAAGTAATTGTCGTATTTGTCATAGGTATATGGTAAAGAAAATAACTCGTTGGGAACAACGTGCAACTAAACATTTCGTCAACATATTTGACCATCGAACAGGGTTGTATAACGTCACTACCTCAATCAACCCAATAACACTAAAGGGTGGAACCACACACCGAATAAAATTAAGTGAAAGAACATGCACATGTAATAAGTGGCAGAATTATGGAATCCCTTGTTCTCACACTATGGTTGCGTGTAAGACCATTGGGGTAGACTACTTTTACTACATTGAAGACTATTACAAAATTCCCACTTATCTGACATGTTATTCACCCCAATTCGAGCCCATCCCCGATAAAAAATGTTGGTCTGGTCCTAACTTCCCTACTATTTATCCCGACGATTCACGAGTTAGAAAACTTGCAGTACGGTAAGCATATTTACCTCATTATTGTTTTGTTCATTATAAATATTAATAGCTAAAATTCAACTTGTGATTGTTGTAGATGGAATGATAACTATTCTATAATTAGAGCATCGATGCATGTTCTATGTATAGGTACATACTGGATACGCATATGTCTAACCAGGTAATATTTTATTCATTCATATATCATATATTGATAATACTTTAATCTTCTGGTTCATTCATATTTTGACACATATGCATGCAGATTATTTGGGAGCCATACAATCATCTCATCTAACTATTGCTGCCATATTGTCTCAATGGTAATGAGATATGTATATTCAAATGTCCACTCATATGTTTTTTCGTTGTGGAGTGGCATCACCCAGATCATGTGATGCGTCAATTTGAGATGTTGCAACAAATTTCTCAACCTTGCAATATAGACGTCCAACTTCATTCATACGATCTAAGGGGCAGGCATGAGCGAGACTGGATTGCATATTTGGCTCCTCAAATTTTAATTTGGGAAAATTGCCAAAGTTTGGTTGTTAATGGACCTCCTTTAACAACGGTGTAGATATTGGGCCTGGATATATTGAATGGTATTCCACTGTGAGCAGGCGATACATAACGAAAGCAGAAGTATCCTATCACTTCTTGGTATGAGTTTATTGTTTACTAGGATTGTTTGATTTTATTTCTTCGTTGTACACCAAAATAAATTTTAAAATCATTAACTTGTTATTTAATTTTTTTTCAGGCCGAGCTTCCAAATTTGACATTATCTGCTAAAAGAGCCTTGCGTAGACTCAAGTCTATATATTGAATGCGATATTTCGATGGTGATGTTTCAATAGAAGAACAAGGTGATCCAACAAGACATCAGAATGTTCCTATTCGACCTAATGTTCGGAATGAATATCCATCAACCCCACTCGATCATTTTACATATACTTCCATGATGTCCTCTCCCTCAACATTTGAATTTTTTCCAACAACCCTCAGTACACTAAGTATGGAAGAAGGACAACCTTCACATGTCCATTCATATGTCCATGACCAGTATGTGACATACGGACATTGTGGTGAGGGTATACACTTTACAGAGGAAAGCCAACCATCAAATATAAGAGGTCGTGGTGATCATGGACACTATGTGACTCAACATGATCGATTTAGGCGTAATAGAGGATCTTCTTCTAGTCGTGAATAAAGAAAATTGTACATATAGTTAAATTTATTAATGAAATTCAAACATGAAAATGTACTTGTAGTCTACAACACATCATAAAGAAACTTGAATATTATTTACAATAGTTGAAAGTTAATATCTATATTTTTTCATAAGTTTCTAACAACTTTAAACATAAATAATAAGTTGAAATTAAAAATTAATATTGAATATATCAAATCAATCATAGAAATTTCTTAATCTCAAAGTAACATTATTATTTATACGGTTAAAAAACTAATAATATTATTATTAAAATAAAAAACGAGATTAGTGAGATGGTTGATTTTAGATAACAATGATTTATAATTAAACAAATGGAATATTACTGTAAAAAAAACATAAGTAATGAAAGAGTTGTTTTTAGGGTTGTTAACCGAATAAAAAAAATAAAAGTAAAATTTTTTTCTTGTAGAGATGTATTCTTATTTTTTTTTAATGCAAGAGATATATTCCTTTTTTTTTCAAGAGACACATTCGTGCACGAAAAAAATAATAAAATATTTAGAAAGAGACGCATTCGAACAAAGACAAAAAAAAAAAAAAAAAACCCATTTACCTAAATAAGTTGAAAACTACCCCTTTTACCTAATTAAAATAAAATTCAACCCCAAAAATCTAATTAATCCATTTAAAGGAGTTTGTAATACATTTTAAAGGAGAAATAGCATATCTAAAAATAATCATTAATTAAATTTTATACCTAACGTTTGGATCTTCACTCTCATATCGTTGAATTAAGGGAATTGTTTTCTTTTTAGTTCCCAAAATCATTTTGATTATATGAAGATTGAAAATTTTGACAAAGTATTTTTAATTGTTTAGATCTCGTTTGGTAACCATTTTGTTGTTTTTATTTTTGTTTTTGAAAGTTAAGCCTATAAAGACTACTTTACCTCCAAATTTCTTTATTTGCTATCTACTTTTTATCAATGATTTAAAAAATTAAGCCAAAATTTGAAAATTAAAAAAAATATATTTTAAATTGCTTTTGTCTTTGGAATTTTACTAAGAATTCGACTATTGTACTCAAGGAAAATACAAATCATTGTAAGAAATAGGGAAGACGTAGGTTTAATTTTCAAAAACCAAAAACAAAAAACGAAGACCCCGTTTGGTAACCATTTTATTTTTTATTTTTTTTTTCAAAGTAAGCCTATGGACACTATTTTCACCTCCAAATATCTTTCTTTGTTATATCTTTTCACCAATGATTTAAACAACCAAGCCAAAATTTGAAAACTAAAAAAAAGTAGCTTTCAAAAAGTTGGTTTTGTTTTTGGAATTTGGTAAAGAATTCAACCATTGTACTTAAAAAGATGCAAATCAATGTAAAAAATGTGGCTGGAGTAACCTTAATTTTCAAAGACAAAAATAAAAAATCAAATGGTTACCAACAAGATCGAAATGGTTACCAAACGAGACCTTAATTTTTTATTTCATCCTTCCATCTAAAGTTCAAATTCAATCTAAGATGATAAATTATATCGAGAAGAATATTATGGAACCTTTGAGAATTTGGATCTAAAATACTTGCTTGACATATATAGCTCAATTTAAAGAATTCAAAACAAATTTGAAATCAATCCAAAGAAAGTAAAAATTATAGTAACTTATTGATTTAATATCTCAATGCAACTTGAGATGATAAGGGGGTAATGGAAATTTATCATGGAGACCTTATCATTATCATCTAAAATTTATTTTTCTTTTTCCAAGAGATGCAAAGTTATGTAAAAAAGTTTAATCATATATAAACTAAGTTGTTTAATAGATCATTTCTAATAAACAATATTATTAGTGTATATAATCTTTTCTATGATATAGTTGAGCTCAAATACAATTTGAAAATGAGTTAAAAGTAACCTTAATATTGAAAACAAAGGTTTAAAATTGAAAATTAAAAAAAAATAAAGAAAGAAAGAAACTATAAATTCGAGGATTGAAATCTTCTCCGAACCAATCAACGTAAGAGTTTTATAACCATATATTCAAGTGTAAATGAAAGTCATAGTTTAAGTAGAATTGTGTCAAAATTTACTCGACTCTTATAATCATATATTCAAGTGTAAATGAAACTCGTAGTTTCAGTGGAATTGTATCGGAATTTACTCTAAATGAAGTATAGTTTATCATTTATGGTATGTTGGAACAACTTGGGAAAAAAATTCAAGAAAAAAATCTTGTAAGCACTCGAGGATATGTAATGGATTTTTTGTGTAAACTTTATTTTTAAATCTTTGTTCTCGACCTTTTAGGTTACTTTTAACCCATATGTGATCAGCTATCACTATAAGAATTTTTATTTCTGTCGATGCAAAAAAATATCAATAGATCTTAAAAAAAGCATGGATAAAGCTTCTGTCGATTTTTTTGCGTGGGCAAGCAACATGGGGAGAAGTCTGTCGACAGAGTTTCTGTCTACGCATTTTGACGTTGCGTCGCCACAAATAAAAAATGTAAACAAAAATTTCATTTCTACCCACTCAAGATATAATTCTACCAATGCAACATCCTTCGTGGATAGAAATATCATTTCTACCCACGCATCATACATCGACAAAAAGGATCGACGCAATAGCATTTGTGAGCATAAATGATATTTCTATCCACACATCATACGTGATAAAATCGACATTATTTACCTTTAAATTTCAAATAAAGTATGGAAATCGTGATAATAAAATGGAAAAGAAATAAAAGGAAAAAGAGAATTTGTGTGGAGTTGAAAGCCTGAAGTGTGAAAATATATATTTTCTGAAATAGTAAAAAAAAAAAAGACATGTTTTCGACATTTTTATCATTTTTTTGTATAAAATATGAAAGTAATTCCAGTGAATAACACTTTTAAGTTTATAATTAGATGTATTGCAATATTTTATAGAATTACAAATATATATTACAATTACATTTACCCTTTGGTGAGCCAACTAATGAAAAACATTAATTTTTTTGTACTTTACAACTTCCTTGCAAATTGTATAAAGAAAAATTTAAGCATCGTCTAGACTGTATTATCTTTGTGCAGTAATAGTAGTTGTCTAATAAAAAATTGCCATGTGACAATTTTTAGTTTTTTTTTTTTTTTTTAATAATTTTTGTAAAGGAAAGGGAAGCATGTTATTAATCGGAAAAAAAAACCTATTTTTGAAAATGATTTTTTTGGGGTATTTTTAAGGAGGGGAAACATGGTATTAGTTGAAAATAAAACTAAAAAACCTACTTTTGAAAATGGTTTTTTTATTTAATTTTTGAAAATTACTAACACTTTTAAATTGAAAAAAAAAATAAAAAACTCAATTGGATATAAGAAAGATCCGTTCTAAAAAGTAGATACAAAAAACCAATTTCTTGTTTTATTATCTACCTTTGATCAATAATTTAAAAAATAAATCAAAATTTGAAAATTTGGAAATTAATAGGCTCAACACTATAACGGTGCGAGGAACTCTCACACAAGTCAACTCAGAGAGAAAATCCATACTTGAAAAAAGTGAGCCGAAAGTCAAGCCCACAAGGAGCCTTCGACCACAAACACGTGCAAGATCCTCGCACCAACATTGGACGTAGTTTAGGGGGTGTTTAGCTCACGAACACGAGTTGAATTGAATTGAATTGGTATAATATACCAATTCATTGTTTCACCCACCAAATTTAAATGTTGGTGAAGTTGAGTTTCTTTTACCAACTCACCCCAACTCTCCCTTCTTCCCATGTTTTCAATGGCTCAACTCATCAGTCGCTGTCACACTCTGAGAACTAACTTCGGGTTCTAACAACCACCTTTGATGACAATTCTAGCAACCAACCCCGGGCTCCAACAACCACCTCCGATGGAAACTCCGGCAACTAACTCCGGGCTCCATCAACCACCTCCGATGACAATTTCGACAACAAAAATCTGGACTCCAACAACCACCTCCGTTGATAGCTCTGGTGACCAACTCCAAACTTCAAAAACCTTCTCGCGATCAACTCTGACGACCAATTCTGGCCTTCGACAACCACCTCTGGTGACTCAACTCCGACGATCACCTTCGTGCTACTAACTCCGACGACCAATTGGCTTCGACAACAAACTTCGATGACCAACTCCGACAACAACCTCCGACTACAAACTTTGATGAAAATCACCTTTGAGCGAGCAACTATGACGCCCAACTCGAGGGTTCGACAACTACCTTCGATGACAAACTTCGAAAACCAGCTCTAATACAACCTTCATGTGACTAACTTCGGACTCCGACAGTCACCTCCGACTACAATCTCCAACGAAAATCATATTCGATGATCAACTTCGACGTCCGACCAACTCTGGGATTCAAAAACCATCTCTAATAATAAACTTCAACAACCAACTCCAATACACCTTCATGTGACCAAATTCAGGCTCCGACAACTACCTCCGACCACAAACTCCAACAAAAAACATCTTCGACAATCAACTTTGACAACCACTTCTGACTACTATAAGACTGATGACTGTTAAAATTTGTTGTAGGGTTATTGATTATATAAAAAATATTATTTTGTCTACATTAAGTGTAATATTTTATACGTAATGAATTCATATATCAATTGAATGTTAAAAATATTTAGACAAAAAGTATGTATGTAGTTGAAAAATATGTAACATATGACAAAAAAAATTGTAAAATGAAATTTTTTTTTCTGGAACATTTTCCAGCAAAAATTAGTGAAAAATAAAGATTTGTTCTCTAATAATCTCCCAAATTTAGAGGAAATGAAAGTGAAACAATTAAAGAAATGTGGTGACGTTTCATTGGTTGTTACGATGATGAGGGAGATTTAATTAAAAAAAAATCATGACATAGTAAAATATAAAGCAACAATATGAAGGAGAAGAAAAAGAAAAAGATGATAATGAAATTCATAGAGAAAAATGAGCTAGAATCAAAAGTTTTAATTTTGCTTTAGTTTCTCGTTTTATTTAACCATATTTCTACAAGAAAATTAATGAGTTAATTGTTGTTCATAGTCAAAAGAAGAAGGAAAGTTTTACGAACTAAAAAAAATTATAATCCATATTTTATTCAAATAAAGATGGATAGAATTATTGAATAAAAAAGTTTCAAAACAAAAATAGAAATCATAAAAGCATATTATTTAGAGTTCAAAAAATTGCATCAGATATCGCAGGCATATAAACTCATGCCAAATAACTTTATATTCCAACACAACATATAAATACCATGTAAACTCTAGACATTTTATCTCAACTTAACACACCAAACAATCACTTATAGAATATTATAGACAACAATAGACTCGAATCGATTAAGGTTGGCCACAGCTGATTAGACTCGACGGGTGTAACAGCTGGATGGTTCCTACCTTGTTGATGGCTCAAAACGACCCGCAGATCAAAGTTCAATACGGAAAGAAAATTATTGAAAGTAAAAAAAAAAGAAAAAAATTTGTTATATTCAATGATAGCATCCCAGAAAGCTGAATTCACTGATGAATTCATTGAAAGTTTAAAAAAAAAAATGTAACAGCAGCATCCCAGAAGGCTGAATTCACTGATGAAGCAGAATTCAATAATGAAGTACGTAAATGTTATATTCAATAACAGCATCCCCTGTGTAGAAATCAATCTTGCTGGTTCTGGCTTCCGCATATCCTCTCGCAAATCTGAACAGCCCACTTCCACCGATCACAGGCATCTCTCTCACTTTCTCCATAAATGGGTTTCTTCCAAATATGGTGATGGAGCTTCCGTTGTATTTCCCACTCACAAACGCGAAATTCATCGCCATTAACAGCCCAGATTTGTCTTGCGAAGCTGCCGCGTAAAGTCCCTGTGCTCTTCCCCACAGTTTGGACTTCGGATCTGAAGTTGCTGTCAATGGGTTGTCGATCATTTGGACCGCACCGAATCCAGTCCTTGACGTGTTGGAAACAGGGGGCACGATTTGGACTGAGGTTGGGTTTTTGCCACTTTGAACGTCGTGCCAGTAAAGACGCAAGTGGCTGAGCTTCTCTTTTCTAAGACCCAAAAGTTTTCTGTCCAATGTTCTTCCAAAGGAGTATTCATCTTCGCCTATAGCGAAAGCCATGGCAGAGGAGAGGAGGAAAGAGAGAAAGAGGAAGTGGGTGGCTGAGAGCGGAGAGATTCCGGCCATGTGAGTGGGAGATTTAGAAGCTCTCTGTTTGTATTGCTCTGTTTTTGGGACTTCAAGACAGAGAAACATAGAATTCCTCTGCCTTCTATATAAAGCCAGATGCTTGATACCCTGTTTTTTTTTTCTTGCAAAATTATGATTCTAGAATGTTGAGATGGGCCAAGATCTCAAGCAGTAATAATTAACTCCTCTATTTCTTTCATAGAGAAATAAAATTTTCAACTTTTCAAGTGAAGTGGATCTATGGGTCATGGTATACCTAACAAAAGCATCATTATAATTTCTCATTTTCTTTTGTTTTTTTGGTTCAAACCATATGTGGTGTAGATTTAAAATTTTTAAGGGTTTTTGAGGTATGAGTTAGTTATTATAGTAAGTGGTTATTATAATTCGTGGGCTATAATAGTCTTTACTTGGGTGTATATTATTTTAATTCAAGTTATAATAGTATGTTTTTTAGGGATGCAGACTATTTTAGTTTAAATAGAAAATATTAAATACTATAACAAAAAGAAAAATAAAGATTGGTAAGAAATAGTAAAAGTTATAAATACAAAATGATTTTAAATAGTAATGTTGCAATTAATGTAAGTTATAATAGTTTAAAACATCAATTATTATAATTGGAGTCACAAGTGGGTTATAAGAGTTTACACTTACTTGAAGTTGGAGGCTCAAACATTTCTTTTAATTTTTGAAAAAAATCTATTATTGTGTTAACTCAAAATGGGTATTGAAAAATTAAACTAACATTTGGTATGATACATACCATTATAGTCTTTTTTTAAGTTATTTTTTCTTAAAATGTTTTGGCAAGATTGTGTTTTAAGCTTTTAAACTTTACTAATTTGATGTAATTTTGTTACTATTTTGTGGGGTGCTTGAAAATGAGTTGTGGTTGTTGGAATTGGAAGTAATGTTTGGTTAATTGATTTGGATTTTGTGTAAAAGTCCATTGAAATTGAATGGAACTAACCCATTCACATCAACTAATATATATTGACTCTTACAAGGTCTCTAGTCTTGTTTCCCACACTCTTTCCACAATATGAATTTAATATTGAACTTTTTTTCCTCCAAAACGTGACTTTTACCATTTTGTTTAAATTTTTCTTCCATCTATGGTTCAAATTCAATATTAAATTATATTAAGAAGAATATTATGATGAAACTTTTGAGAATTTGGATCTAAATGACTTGTTTAACAAACAAGACATATAGAGCTCAATTTCAAAAATTTCAAAACAATTTTGAAATCGACAACTTGAGATGATATGGGTTTAGGGTAAATTTGTCATGAAGATCTTATCGTTATTACGTGGATGATACATATTATTATCATCTAAAATTTATTTTTCTTACTACTTGAGATGCAAAATTATGTAAAGAAAAAAAATTGATCATATATAACAGCATTGCTTCTAATCCATTTAATTTTTCGTGTGGCATAGTTGAGTTATTTGAAAATAAGTTAAAAATAGTGATCTTTAACATTAAAAAATTTTAAAATTGAAAATTACATAAAAATTTCTATAAATCCGAGAATTGAATCTTAGACTAACCAACCATTCCAAGAAATTTGTAACCATTCAAGAATAAATAAAACTTGTAGTTTAATTGAAATTGTGTCGAAATGCACTCTATTTTATTTATGACAAACTCTCAAGATAAAGTATTCATCTGAAAGTTTTGTTTTTTTTTTTCAAAAAAGTCAATTTTTCTATAAGTATATTGGATGGTTATAAAGTCCTTGGTTACTTGCATGATGACTTCAACTCTCGGATGCTTAATGAAAACTTTACTTTTAATGTTTGTTCACAATCTTTTAGGTTACTTTTAGCCAACATATGGTCATACTATTATGGTATCGATAGACATGAGAGTTATAGTCCTTCAAATTAATGACCATAAGTTAGTTTAAGGTTTCTTTTGGTAAACCTAGGTCATAGAGCTTTGTTTTAGCTGTCTTATGTTGCTTACATGTTTAGGGTCATTCAGGCAAGTCTTAAATTATTTTGCCCCATCTCAAACAAAGAATAATGCACTTTCTTAGCTTGAGATGTTAGATCAACAATGTAATCTGATTTTTATTTTTACTTTGCTTTGAGTTAATTTCAAATATGATTAAAACCTTATGCTTGAAGAAAATGTCACCTTGAAGAAACAAAAACGAAACAATGAAATTAGTTCCCTAAATTTTACTTATATTTCCTTTTGGTCCTTCCATTGCAAAATACGACAATCTTACGCTTCAAAATTTAAAAATTATTACTTAAAATTGAGATTGAGATTAACGGTTTTTTTAATAAACTAAACCGACATAACATAAAGATATGAATTTACCTAAATTTTCAGCTCATAAAAGTTAAGGCTCTATTGATAACCATTTTGTTTTTTAATACTAAATATATAGACACTATTTCCACCTCCAAATTTCTTATTTTATTATCTACTTTCTAACAACGGAAAATTTTGAAAACTAAAAAATAGCTTTTCAAAAAGAGAGACTCTTATATCTAGGTTGAAATATCCTCAATTAACTCTGTCAATGAAATTTATTCACACCCTTTTGTGATCCCACAATTTTTGTCTTTATATCCATTCTTATTTTGGTGGCAATTTAGTAGTTGAAAAATATTTTCAAGTCCTTTTCACAAATCCATCCCAAGGAGGGGTTTCGGGTTGAATCGGGTTAGAGTTGTTTTTTGGAACAACCAAAAATTTAGGTTGGCCTTACACTCAACCCTATCCATTCTATTTTGAAGGGTCAACCCAATATTTTCAGGTTGGGTCGGGTTGGGTCATCGGATTGTGTGAGTGTTTTTTCCCTCTTTTAATCTTTTTATTGTTCGAGTTATCATGCAAGTAGCAGAAGCAAACAGAATTATTAAACATTCTAATTCATCAATTTTAGTATTTAAGTAAACATGTTCATAAACTAAAATAGGATTTGAAGATATACCTTTGAAGACCTCATCTTCAACTTCAAATTCAGCTTGATTCTTGACTCAAGTGTACTAGACCATCACTTGATCTTCCCTACTATTCTCTTGGACCTTGAATTATGAGATTCAAAATGAGTTTGAATTTTAGGGATTTTGAAGGAGAAATCATTGATTTTTCTTCTCAAAATAAGAACACTTCTTCAGCAAAAATCAACAGAATTTTCTTTTGCATGTCTCTCCCTCTCAGCTGAATCAACTGAGTTTTATTCAGCTTAATTAGTGCAATCAAATTGCATAGAAAATTGTGTTGGATTGTATCATCACGTAACTGAAGTGGCAAGGATTGATAAACACTTTAATTCATTAATTTTGGCGGAAATGAAAACATGCTATAACAGAAATAAATGGGTTTCAAATATTGCCTTTGAAGAACTCTTGAAATCTCAATTTCCAGTTGCAAAACCTTTCCAAATCTTTGTGCAGACCACTACAAGTTCTTCTATACTATTCTCTTAGTGCTCTAGATTGAGTTGTGGGACTCAAAATAAGCTGGAATCAAGGGAACTTGGAGAATACTCACAACAGCAACCCAATGAAGTACTCCTTCTTCAACCGAATTTTTTAAAAAAATTCTTGTGATTTCACTGCCTCAAATTCACTCAAATCTCTTCAATATATTGCAGACCATCATGCAATGAGAATGACTACATGAGATGCAACTCATGCTTGGAGTAATTGAAGCTCAAGATGGTAGGTTTAGTGTGAGCTACTTGAAGATGAAGATGGAAAAACTCAATTTTTCATTTGTGTATTTTTCTATTTCCAAAATCTAAATTTGATTTAAAAATCACATTTGATTCTAAAATCAAAATTTATTGATTTTACAAATTATTTTTATAAATTAATTTTCTATTAAAATTAATAAATAATTATTTAAATCTAATTAATTTAATATCCAATATTAAATTAATTTTACACAAATCCATCTTCATATATTTAAATCATACTTAAATATTTATTTTTCAATTCCGTTTAATTTTAATTTGAACGTTTCAAATTAACTTATCATGCTACTCTAGAGCTAATCCATTTCTGAGCTAGTAGGGGGGCCTCACGGACCTACAGATTATGGGCTCCAATGATCCGAGATTAATCATCTAAACTCATTAGATCGAACTCACCCCCATTCGTTAACTAATGGGTCACTCCACTAAAGCTCATAGTTGAACTCCCCTCGCTGTAGATATATTATGTCCACTCGATATAACCATGATTAGTAAGTTAACCCTTTCACAGGTTGTTCGTAATAATGACTGGGTCGAATCTCTATTTTACCCTTGAAATTTTCTCTTATTCCTTAAGTCCTCCTGATCCTCTAATGAACAATTGTTTTGTGATCCAATCAACAAAACCGAGCCCCTCTTGAGCCAATGAGAGGGTGGGGCCCCTTGTTCAAGATCCAGAATCAACACTTAAGGGAACAACCTCTCTACTATCCTTAACAGCAGGTAGGAGTGAATTTCATCTTGCACCCTATGTCCTCAGCTATCTATTTGGTCTTACTCCTAAAATGGGAGGTTACCAGCGCTGTTGAGCCAACCTTCACCTATGCAAATCTAAGAATAATTTCGAATAAACAGGAGTTCATAGTTAGCTCAGGATTAAGGTCAAGTTACCTAGGTCATCACTTTGAAATAATCAGTCTTAAACAGTAAGCAGCGTTTATAAAGTAATAGTGACTGATTTCGTGGTCCGATCTTGTACAAACCCTTTTGCACAGAGACGCCCCCACTCCTCATGTCATAACATGTATGAATTAGGATCACTTCGTTTATAACACTTTACAACTCTCTGTAACAACTACAGAGTAGGCCACATCCAATAATGTTACCAGAATAAGGCATCTAACCTTATTCATATACTATAGATCATTTTGACTATTTACTCGAACCTGATCTACTTTTATGTCTCCACATAAAGTTCAAGTACTCATGTAATAGTCAAGAGACTTTTAGATTTATTGGATTTATAATAAGCAAAACATCTATTCAATAACAACTTATTAAATTTTCAGAATAAGTTCTATTGTTTACAAACCACGAGTTTTAGGACATAAAACCCAACAAGTTGAACCAACTTCACATAAATGAATGAACTAAAATGGAATTGTGAGTGTCAAAAGATGGAGAAACCCACTAAATTGGGTTTTTCCAAATTTTTAATTTAAATCCAATTTTCTTTAATTAAATTTTTAGAAAAATTGAATTAAAACTAAAGTTGAATTTAATATTTGAATATTCCAAAAATTCAAATTTCTAATTTTAAATATAAATTAATTCAAATGATTAATTTTAAATATAATTAATTTAAATAATTTAATAGCCAATATTCAATTATTTACACCACCAATTCCACGAACATGAATCCCCATTCATGTAATTTTAATATTTAAATCGTATTTAAATATTATCCAATTCTCTAATTTTGTTTAATTCGACAATTAAACGTGTAATTATATTGTATATAATTACTAATTCCCTTAATTCAAATTTGAACACTTCAAATTTTCTCATCACGTCATTCTAATGTTTAATCCGTTTGTGAGCTAGTAAGGGGACCTAATGGACCTAGAGATCATTGGCTCCAATAATCTGATATTAATCGGCTAAACTCTTTAACCTAATTAACCAACATTGGTTAACTACCGGGTTACTCCATTAAAGTTCAGTAGTTGTACTCTCTTCACTGTAGATATATTTGTGTTTACTTGATATAACCATAATCAGTAAGTCAACCATTCACAAGTTGTTTGTAATAATGGCTGGGTCAAAAGTTGTTTTACCCCCAAGATTACATCTTGTTCCTTAAATCCCACTGATCTTCTAATGAACAATTAGTTTGTGATCCAATCACCAAACCGTGTTCCTCTCGGGCCAATGAGAGAGTGGGGTCCTTTGTTCAAGGCCTGGAGTTAGCATTTAAGGGAACAACTTCTCTATATCCCTAAAAGCGGGTAGGAGTGAATTTTATCTTACACCTTATGTTCCCAGCTATCTACTTGGCCTTACCCCTAAAATAAGAGGCTTATTAAGCCGGCGCTGTTGAGCCAACCCTCACCCATGCAAATCTAAGGATAATCGCAAATAAACAGGAGTTCATAGTTAGCTCAGGCTTCGGGTCAAGTTACTTAGGTCATTGCTTTGAAATAGTTAGTTTTAAACAATAAACAACGTTATAGAGTAAGAGTGACTTTATTTCTTGGTCCGATCTTATACAAACTCGTTGCATAGGACACCCCACTCACATGTCTCCACATGAACGAATCAGGATCACTTCATTTGTATCACTTTACAACAACTGTAACATCTATAAAGTGGACCGCATCCGATAATGTCCCCAAAATAAGGTACCCAGCCTTTTTCGTATACTATAGATCATTTTGGCTTTTTACTTGAACTTGATCCACTCTTATGTCTTTATATAAAGTTCAAGTATTCATGTAATTTTCCATGGATCTTAGTTTATTGGATTTAGGTTATTTCTAAAACTGAAATAAACAATTCAAACATTCCGGACCGATGGAACTATCAAATTAACATGTCTTTGAAGAGGGAAGGAAAACAACCATGACGTTATATACAACGACTTTTGTTCGGAGGGACACGGAACCATCTTCTCACGAGAGGAAGGGACAATTTCCCCGATTGAGGAATTCTAACGCTCCTTCATCGATACCCTAGAGCTGTCTATTCCTTATATATTAACAACTTTATTGAATCAAAATTCAACAATATCTATATTGATTAAAAAAAATAAGTTTACTGTTTACAAACCATGATTTTTAGGACATAAAAACCCAATAAACTCCCACTTGGACTAAAACTCCAGTGGTAACACACATTTATCAACATCATGTTGAGCTTTTTGAGTTTTTTAAGAGATAAATACAATAAACTAGTGCATCACATACTCATAGTTTGTCTTTACTAGGTATCAAATACTTTAGGTATCATATACCTATGGGTTTTTCTCCCACTTGCCCTAGTTTATACAACCCGTAGTCCTAGACTTTCTAAGTGGCCCTCAAATACTTTAGTGGAGAGGACTCCTATAAACACATCAGTATACAATATACTTCTAATTAATTAACAAATAGGGAATGCATCTTATACCCTCAACTTCTTGAGTCTCGACACCATCACCTGGTAACTTTAGTTTCTACTCAACCATGTTATGGCTAGGCTATCACACAATCCTCCCACTATATCGAGACATTCTCAACTATTTGAAAAATATGCATCTGACCAGTCTTAACAACTCTTGTTAATTTTCTATAACTACTATGGAAACTTGATACAATAATTTATGATCTCTCATGTATATTTCTTCAAATAAAGTAACATTTGTTGATACAAATATTTAATTTTCTTCTGGGTTGAAGAAGTATACTACTTTTTTTTTTTTGGGTAGCCTATGGCTAGGTATACTATTTTAAACGGTGTTCCAATTCCTTAGGGCTCAACACCAACAAATGTGTCAGTCTTTCCCAAATTCTGAAATATGTAAACATCCTTTACTTGTCATAAACAGCTTTTATGACCTCTCCACATTTCATATGGAGTTTCAGAAACATTTTTAATGGAATGTTGTTCAAAAGAGTACATAACAGTTACTACTGTGTATCCCAAAACAAATTAGGTAATTGAGCATAGCACATCTTACAACCAAACCCTGAACCATGTCTAACATGGTTCTATTTTTCTTCCCGATACACCGTTCTGCTGAGGCGCCAGGTGTAGAGAGTTGTGACTGGATTCCATGTTCTATAAAATATATTGGGATTAGTGTCCTAATTCTCAGAAGTCTCGTAGTTTGTAATATATACACATTGTTATGAATAAAATAAGAGTTATTTTATCTGGCATTTACTCATATCCAATAAACAAAGCTCCATGGCTATTGTATGTAAACTTAAGCATGTATATGAGATATACAATAGATCATGCCTTAAGTGATAACCTATAATAGGTCTGTAGTATAAGAATTAAGAAGGGATTCCTGATCCTGGTGACACTACGGATACAACCCGCTTTGTAGAGGCTTGCAAGTGTTGTGAACTACTACAGATGGTAGATCCTGACCATTCATGTGGAGACGTGCGAGCAGGGGTCCTATAAAAAAAAAGTTTGTATAAAACTGAACCACGAGATGACTAGTCTCTGTATATAACGCCATTGATACTAGAGACTTACATCTCGCCTAAACAGCCATAGGTGACATGACCTCAATCTTGAGTATTTTGGTACTCTTGCCTTGGAGGACAATCCTTTGATTAGTATGGGTGAGAGTGATTAGACTGCCAACTTAACATGGCTACCTTTTTGGATTTGTCTGATTTGGGAGCTAGGAACTCAGTTACACAAGATGGAATTCACTCATTTCCCGAAGCAGGGGTAAGTAGATAGATTGTTCCCTTAAGGGCTGATTTCGAGGCTTGAACATGGTGGCCACAACTTCTCTTTGGAAAAGAGGACTCAGTCATAGTAGGACTATGACTTATGTTCATTAAAGGAATCCGTGGTACTTAAAGAGTTAGATATAACTACAGAGGCATAACGGTTATTGGTCCAGTTGTACTTACGAGCGATCTGTGAAGGGTTATAGCACCATTGATTGGTTGATATGGACACATAATATATCTGTAGTAAGGAGAGTTCAGCTGTCGATCTTTAGTTGAGTGCTCGATAGTTAACAGATGGTGGACCTGTGACTAAAGAGTTTAGTCAGTTATTCACATACCGTTGGAGCTTCGAGTTACAGGTCCGTAAAATCCCCTTGGTAGCTCAATGGATTCAAGATGAGAATTAGTTCTTGGTGTTGAATTGAAATGTTCAAATTGACAAGAGGTAATTCAATTATATATGAATATGATTAGTGTGATGTATGAGATACATCAAGTGGAGGATTAATTGTAAATGAGATTTACATTAAGTACCATGAAATTGAAAAAGAGCTATGATTTATATGTTTCATGAGATAAAATATTAAACTATAGGTTATAAATATAGTATGATAAGTTAGTTATCATATATATTTATAATAATATTAATTATTAGATAATTATATATTTTTCTCTAATAACCAATTGAGTGGGAGGTTATTGGTGGTTTCATGGTAACCGTGAGATAAAAGAAAAAAATGTTTTCCTAAATTTAATAGTTGATAATTGAAAGTTTCTATTCTTGGAAATTATTCACAGTTGGCTGTCAAATGAATGAGATTCACTAAACGATCGCGGAGCTTTTGCTAAACGATCGTACACAATTTGTTAAACGATTGGGCATCGTCTATATGATAGACGTTGTCATCTCCCACTTGCTCAATCGTTTACACGATTGTTCCTCTAGTCTCTTCCTCTAACCAAGTCCACGCAGAGCCTACATTTTTGGATTCTCACACCGAGAATACCAAGGTAGCCATTGTGGTGGTGTCGTACTCAACTCGACATAGTCGAGGTTTTTGGAGGTCGTTTTCTGTGTTCATGGTCTTGGAGTTTGTTGTGTTCGTGATTGCTGTGATCGTGCTGTGTTACGGTCGTAGTGTTCAAGCGTTCGGATTTGTAGTCTTGCTGATTGTTCAAGCGTTCATGATCAAGAGAGATTGAAGATGAGTCTTCAAAGGTATGTTTATTCTTTCCCTTGATCTTAGTAAAGCATGCTGTAATTTCGGTTCTGTGCATAGCCTGTATGTTTTCGTTTCTTGTTTGTAATTGTGTATGTTCATATACGAATGAAATTTGGAACGATCATTCTGCTGCTCATGGAAATCCTCATGTCCGATTTCCTTCAAAATAGTCTTGGAAATCTCATATTTTTGTACTCTCCATCTCGATCTGATCGAAGTGTCTTAATTGTTTTACCTAACAAGTTGTCATACACCTTGAACTTTTCAAGTGTTTTAACCTTATGTTCAAGTTAGGTAAATATAACCATATTTTGAATAATCATTAATAGAATCGATGAAATATTCATATCCTCCTCGTGACTTGACATTCATCGAACCATAGAAGTCTGATTGTTCGAGCTCTAAGGGTTCTTTGGTTGTTAAGACTTTTTCTTATAAAAGATATTTTGGTTATCTTATATTCAAGACAAGGCTCACATAATGTTAAAATATTTTCTTCTAACTGATTTAGATGACCACTTTTAACCATTCTCAATGTGACCAAATCTTAATTGCTAAGGATAAGTACTTGAAGAAACCTTTACCTTTTGTTTTTTAGCTGTTTTAAATATATGAATATTTGAATGGCCTATGCTTTGGTCGGTTTTAACATAGTTATTTTATAAGAGAACAAAAGAAAAACATCTTTTGCTAATTAACACTTCATTTATATCAAAAGATACTTTTATACAAATGTTCTTACAAAAGATAAGATACAAAACTTTTCATTACATTAACAAGAAGTACATTATCTAATATAATGGATCTATCTTTTGAAAATAACTTCAGGAAGTTCCAATGATTTTTCTGAGATAGCCTCATTTGTTCACAACCTTGAGAGTTATCTCTTCATCTGAAGCATTCTTCAGAAACTAACAACTGGTTTTAGAGCATATTTTAAGCATTCAATTTAAGTTAATTTTAGCATATGGTGGGTGATTATTCATATTATGGATGAATATGTTCTAAAAATGGATAATTTAGGTTTGGCATCCAAATTCTCTTTCGATTTGTAATAATTATTGTAATTGCCCGGTATTTTATGTGCTTTAACATGTCGTGAAGGGTCTGTAAACTTGCTAGAGTCAATAGAATTGATTTTATGTTGTAATTGTTTGGTTTTGGTGAAGAGGACAACTTGGTTTTTGAAGTTTTTTGCTCAAAGACTCAAGAAGATCCTCCCAGACCCAATTCGTGACCCATCGACTCGTCTCGTTAAGTTTCAACGCTCTCGTGAAGTTGCACTTCAACCATCCCATGAAACACTAGTCATCTTGTAAAGTTCCAGTCATCTTGTGCACTTCAGTTGTCCCATGAGCTCTAGTCCTTCCGTGCACTCTAACCGTCCCGTGAAGATCTAGCCGTCTCGTGACTCGTCAGCTCGCACAGGCCAGCTGCTCATCTGAATCACCCGCTTAGGTTGAAGTTAGCTTTGAAGGAACCGATGAAGGTTCGGAGCAGAAGTTGGGATCGATCCCAAATCCCAATTTCACAGAATTTGACAAATTTAATCATACAGAAACATCATGCATTTAATTCAATTTACAGCATGCTAAATATGAAATTGAGAAAAGAGAAAAAGAAATACTAACCCTTGAAGAGCGACGTTCTTCAACTAATTCCTCATCTCGAAAAGGTCATGAACTCGAAACCCTAATTTGGCCACCACCATGAAAGCTTCCTCTGTATTCTCAAAGATGATAATTCAAGGAGTTGTGGGCTCTTAGTATTTTAGAAGAGTGAGATAGAGTTTGATTTTAGAGGAGGGAGAGTGAGAGCCTGGGAACTTTTCTCACAGGATTTTCTTGCAAAGATTGTTCTCTATAAAGACCAATCACATACGTTGTAGAGACCAACCACATGCACCTTCCACTCACATACGTTGTAGAGAGAAAAAGGGGGAGGGAGTTACAAGTCCCTCCCAAAATTATTTTTAAAAAATAAATTAATTAAAAGGAAATAATTTTAATAAAAAAATTAATATATATTTATATGACAATCACTTTATCATATAATATATATTAAACTATATATTATATCAACTATAACATATAACCTACAGTTTAATATTTTCTCATCAGTGCACAGTATTTAATATAAATCTCATTTATAATAAATTTAATTATATGAATCCAATTCACATAATTAATATTTGAATCATATTCAAATATTTATTTTCTCTAAAATAAACTTTATATTATAATTTATCAAATACATTATAGTAATTATATCATATATAATTAAATTAATTATATCACATATAATTAATTCTCTTAATTAATTTGAACAATTCAAATTAATCCAATATTGATTCTCATTTAATTCTTGTTGAGCTATAGAGGGGACCTCATGGATCTGTAGCTTGAAGCTCCAATGGTACTTGAATAATTAATTAAACTCCTTTAATTATATTATTCAACATCCATTAACTGTCGGGCATTCCACCAAAGACTAACAACTGTACTCTTCGCACTACAGATATATTTTTATGTCCATTGGATATAACCAGTCAACAATGCGATGAACCTTCACAAATTGCTCGTAAGTACAACTATGCCAAAATTACCGTTTTGTCCCTGTAGTTACATATAACTCCTTAGGTACCACTGATCCCTTTAATGAACAATAAGTCATAGTCCAATTATGACCAAACCTCTCTCAGGCCAAGAAAGGGTGTAGCGCTACATTGTTCAAGCCCCAGAATCTGCCCTTAAGGGAGCAATCTATCTACTTACCCCGACTTCAGGGAAGGAGTAAATTTCGTCTTGTGTAGTTGTGTTCCTAACTCCCCAATCAGATGAATCCCAAAATGGTAGGCTTATTGAGTCGACGATCTGGGCATCATCAACCATACAAATCAAAGGACCGTCTTCATAGGCTCTATGGTCATCCTGGTGAAATATAAGTCTCTATTATGAATGGCGTTATATAATGAGACTAGTCATTTCGTGGTCTGGTCTTATACAAACTCCTTTATATAGAATACCCTCGCTCACCTATCTCCACATGAATAATCAGGATCAGATCATTTGTAGCACTTTACAACAATTGTAATATCTACAAAGTGGGTCATACTCGTAGTGTCACCAGGATAAGGTATTCAATCTTATCCATCTACTACAGACTATTTAGATTATCATTTAACATGATCCACCTGTATGTCTCTACATACATGTTTAAGCGACAGAAGATAACCTTAGATGTTAGTTTATTGGTTTGTGGATTTAATGCTATTAAATTTCAAATAAAACATCTCATATTTTATTAAATAAATAAAATATTTGTACAATACAATTACAAATTATAGGACCCTACGACATTTAGGGCATCAACACCAACAGGCTCAGCTGGTCCAGATGGTTTAAACCAATCCGGTTTGACTGGTTTGACCAGTTTTGACCTGTTTTGGCTGAGATTTTGGAGTTTGGAGCCGTTTAAGGGGTTTTCAAGCAGTTCGAGCAAATTTGAAGTGTTCAGGGGTGGTTTGAGGTAGTTTACTGTTTATTATTGTAATAAATTTAGCTGTTTGCTAGCATAGGATGCCAAAATTAGTTATTTAATTGTGCATTATGAATGTATGAATTAAATAGTTTATCTTGTATGTGCATAAAGCATGTCATGTAGATTTAAAATTCCATCATAGGAAGCATGTATCATGCATTGAAAGTATGTTATAATTAGTTAAAATATATAGTGTGCATGTGTTAGGGTTTCATGTGTTTAATATAAAGTGTTATATTAAATTGTGAAATGACCTGATGGATGTTATAGACTGAAAGCATGTCTATATTTTATAAAGTGTTATAAAATGAATTAGACATTTAAAATCTATAACAAATATAAGATGCATTCTCACCTAGGCTTAACAAATAACAACTTGTTTTAAATAATTAAAATAAGTCATATCGTGTAAAACTTTGGTTACAAACTCACTTGGGCTAAAATCTTGTCTAAGGCTGAAGGTATTTAAGTTGACAGTTTACGGAACACCTGCTATGTAACGCCCCAGGCCTAGGATTCGGAATCCACTTTGGAGTTCTTATGATTGATGAGCCACCAAAAAGGAAGTATGTCCTCAGGATCCCTCTCATTCGGATGTGATACTAGTTCATTCATGTACCCTCCTGAACTTGGGTTATAGATCTCATTCGAATGTGATAGTAGTTCATTCATGTACCCTCCTGAACTTGGGTTGTTACATGCCCACCAGCTTTCGCTTGGTTCGACCCCGAACCACATCTTAACCTAATTCCCAAGAGGTCACCCAACATAGGATTGCTCCAAGCTAAGCACGCTTAACTTTGAAGTTCTTATGATTGAACCACCAAAAAAGAAGGGGCATCTTGTTGGTATAGGTAGTAACTTTCAATTCTTTTAAGCCTTTCTTTTAACCATACTTTCATGTCCGCAAGATCCCCCTCATTCGGATGTGATACCGGTTCATTCATGTACCCCTCCTGAACTCGGGTTGTTATATGCTACCTAAGGATTTTAGCTGGTACTTGAGCTTTATTAACCTAATTTTTTGCATATGTGTGAGCAATGTGAGGCATTAAAATGGTTTATCACTTAGACATCGTAGGTTAAATCCAAATATAAATGTTATACTTGGATAAACATCTAAACTTAGGTTGTTTATTAGCCAGAATATACCTAAGTATATATTTACCCAAAACAAATAGAACATTTCTATGAGAGATTAATAATATATATGATATATATTTTTTTTAGTTCTCATGTCCATAAAAGTCACTAGAAGAATTTCAGGCTTTAATGTCGGTTTTAAACCGACATTTAAGGGCTTTAATGTCAGTTGACAACGAACATTAAAGATAGTGTTATTAAAGCCTTGTAATGTTAGTTGTCTTTAATGTCGGTTTTAAACCGACATTAAAGGGCTTTAATAACACTATCTTTAATGTCAGTTGCAACCGACATTAAGCCCTTTAATGAAATTTGGAATCGACAATATAGCCCTTTAAGCCCTTTTAAACCGACATTAAAGCCCAAGATCTGTCCGTTTTATCAATTATTGTCCCTTTTTTTTAAATTCCGTTGCCGAATCCATTTTTTTCGATAAAAAAGTATAACATGACACATCATCATCGAACACTATGGCTATGACATACTATTTATGTATTGATAACAAATCTATTACATTTAATCCACAAATTCTTCTATAAAATTATAATTTAAAAGGACAATAATTCAGCCCTTGAAAATACAAATTACAAGTAATATAAACATTATGAGTTTACTGTCCCTCTCCACTTGGTAAGTATGGATCCCTTCATAATTATTCTTGTACAGACCCCTCCCTCCCCCCCCCAGCTTCAGTAGTGTCTGGTTATAGACATCTTTGTCTGACCATTGTTGTTCAAAGGATCACAAACAAAAAAGGTTTAAGACAAAGGATTGAAAGTGAAAATGTGATTGGAATTCATATTCAACTAACCGTGTTTATTGGGACTGTGTATAAATGGTATATTCAAGGCAAAATTCTTTACTAAAGTTCCCCAAAGAAAAAGCATAAAGATGTTACGATACCAAAACTTTACTCCTTTGTTGCATCTGCAAAACAAGAAAACTCAATAGTTGAATAAATGAGAGAATCTTCTTTTTCAAGATCTTGAAGAAGAGAAGCTTGGTTACCTAAATATGAGATACGAAGACGATGGAAAATTTTCGGCAGCATAACGATGAAGTTGGACTCATCAACTAAAACTTATTAAAACTGTGAGTTAAACATTCTTTTAGAGTATTTAATTAGCATAATGCACATGTTCTCAAACCAATCAATCGTTTAGTTCTTGCATCTATCGCTTAGCTCCCATGGCCCATTGTGTAGCTCAATCGTTTAGTAAATGATCTCACTTTCAACGATCTCGCACATAGGCTATCATTTAGCTACCGCGCCCATCGTTTACCTCCATCATTTAGTGCTGATGTCTTATCGTCTAACTCATCCGCCTATCGCTTAACGTCATCGCCTATCGCTTAGCATTCCGCCTATCGTGTAGCACGTCTGCTCATTGTTTAGCGCAGCATGGCTATCGTATAGTGCTCGCGCCCATCGCGTAGCGCCATCGTGTAGTCTATCGCTTAATGCACGTGCATCGTTTTAACGTTCAACGCTATTGTCTAGTGCTATAGTCTAGCGCTATTGTCCAACTTCTACGCTTATCGTCTAGCGCTTACATTGTTCGTGCAATACTTTGCCTATCATATAGCCCGATCATCTAGCACGTCACTCCTTATCATTTAACACTGCACGCATATCTACATGATCGTCTAGTGCATTGCTTAGCTCCGCGCATCTGTTATACGATCGTCTACCTCATCGTTTAGCTCCCCGCATTGCTCAACGATCGTCCAGCGCCCACCTACACGATCGCCTACCTCATCATTTAGCTCCCCGCATTGCTACACGATCGTCCAGCGCCCACCTACACGATCGCCTACCTCATCGTGTAGCGCCGCTCACTTACTAGACGATCGTCTACATCATCGTGTAGGTCTGCTCATTTGCTACACGATCGTCTACCCAACGCCTTGCACTCAACATTTCGCTTTCACTGCTCTTGCTCATGCATACCCAATGCAAAAGCAACTCTTCGCAATGTCTCTTGCCAATACTTCAACAAATGTATCATATACAAAAAAAACCATTAATCAAATCAAATTTCAAAGGCCATAAACACATAAAAAGGCCCAAATCTTGAAGCAGAGAGACATATTGGAGTGAAACCGCAACTGGCTTTCATTGAGACATTTACACAAACAGTTGAGAGGCGTAAACATAAGAACAAAAATTGCTGTGAGTTTAAGAGAGGAAAGAGAAGAAGAGCATAGTAATATGGATGGAACGCGGTGGACAAAGACGAACGGTGGCAGATCTGGAGACACGCGGCGAGGGAAAATCGAACGACGAACGGTGATACACACCACGTGGGAATATGAACTTCAGATTTAGAGACACATGATTAGCGTATCAAGTTTGGGTGCTTATTTATCAAACTAAGAGTATAAGACACAAAAAAATAACTAAAGAGGGAGTAGCAGACCGAGCTGTGGTGTTCAACAGAACGAACTTTACCCACGATCAGATTTGGGTTGGCTGTGGCGCTTTGACAGAATAAGCAACAGATCTGGGCGATTGGTCGCAGTGATGCGGGTTGCACGACAAACAGACCTGCATGGAAGCCAAATCTACACCACGACAAACTCTTCACCCACACGATCGATGGATGAATGGCAAGGGTTTAGAAGAGATAAGTGAGAAGGAAGAGGGTCTAAAGAGGGAAGTGTGAGAATGAGAGCAAAAATAAAATAGGGGGAGAGTGAAGAGGGAAAAATTAAGCGGGTCTTTAATGTCGGTTTAAAACTAACATTAAAGGTACCCCTACAATGTCGATTTAAAATTGACATTAAAGATCCACTTTTAAAAAAAAAACAAAACCGACATTATACATCCGAATTCACTTTTTTCAATCGACATTAAAGCCCAAAATTCTTGTAGTGAGTTCACACCGTGAGATCGATGTCCGACTTTGTGTCTGTTTTACTTCGACTGCTCCATTTGGAAAGTGTTTGCATAGATTAATAGCAAGGTGAATATGGGAAGTAGTTCATAGTAAGTGGGTAAAGGATGTGTGTCAACATATCATGCGGTCTCTTCCATTAATTTTGACCGTGAGATACCTATGTTGCTCCTAATTGTCGTTTTTGGGCGACATAAGCTAGTCATCTTTTCAGCAACTATCCCGTCGAAGGGTTGTAACGTGGGATTTAGAATAATTCAAACTCCAAAAATGGATAGGTTTCCTTAGGTCCATTCCCAACTTTGACTCTTCAATTCAGAAGAATCGTTGGGGCCAACCTCTGAGGTCTGAAAATGGAGGGTTACACTTACAAGAAATACTAAGTGTTAGTAAGTTCTTAACTAAAAAACGGTAACCAAATGATTACTTGTGTAAGAGTTATTCTAGAGTTAGTATTTAGTGAAGAATTTCTTGCTTCAGTGAATGAGTATTTGATTTCCCTTCAGTAGCATCTATTCTGACTCACTAAAGTATCGTTACAAATAAATAATGAAATTTGGGTACCTTATTACTTTTGCTAAAATTTGATTGGGTTTAAAAGAAATTTATTAATTAGATTTTGTTTATATTTTCAGCATGTCAAGTTCTTCTAAATTACTCGCTCTTGATAAGTTTAACTATCTTAATTTTTCAACATGGAAATCAGATATAAATGTAATACTAGAAATTAATGGTTTAAGATTTGTTTTAATAGAGGAATATCCTCCCTATCCCAGCTCATCTGTAAACCAAAGAGTTTGGTATACATATGACAAATGGATTAAAGAAAATCAAAAGGCCTAAATCCATATCTTAGCAAATATATCTGATATACTAGCTAAGAAACTCGAGAACATGGTTTCTGCTAAAAAAATTATGGATTCATTATAGACTTTGTTTGGACAAACTGTTAGGAATGATATTTTCGAAGAAGTTTATAACTATGACCTAAAGGATAGAACCTCTGTTAATGAACATGTTCTAGATATGTTAAAAGTAATAAACACAAATGTCATAGATGAGGAAACTAAGAAAGCACAACAAAGTAAATATGATTTACTTGTCATTGAGACATGTTTAGTGAAAATTAATAAATTAACCTAGATATTAGATTCAGGTGTCTCTAATCATATTTGTGCTTTCGGTCAGGAAATTAGTTCCTGAAGGCAGCTTGCAAAAGTGGAAACAACCTTTAAGATAGGGACCAAAGAGGTTGTCTCAGCTAAAGCAGTGAGAGATATAAAGTTATTTATTGAAGATAGATTCATTTTACTTGAAAATATTTATTAGATTCTTACTATGAGGAGGAATTTAATATCTATCTCATGTTTGCTAGAAAAAAAAGTATAAAGTCTCTTTTGAAGTTAATGAAGTGTTCATTATTTCAAAAGGTAGTAAAATTTGTTCTGCAAAACTGAAAATAACTTCTATATGTTAAAACGAACTCAGATAAAAGTTGTTTTGAATATAGAGATGTCTAAAACAGCTGAAACTCAAAATAAGAAACAAAAAATTTCTTCTAATGCCTATTTTTGGCATTTAAGACTACGCCACATTAATCTCAATAATATTGGGAGATTGGTTAAGAGTGGACTCCTAAATCAGTTAGAAGACAACTCTATACCATCATGTGAATCCTATCTTAAGGGTAAAATAATCAAAAGATCTTTTACGAGAAAAGGTCTTAGAGCTAAAGAACCCTTAGAGCTTATACATTCAAACCTTTGTGGTCTAATGAATGTTAAAGCACAATGAGGGTGTGAATATTTCATCAGATTTATTGATGATTATTCCAGATATGGCCATATTTACCTAATGCAGCATAAGTTTGAAACCTTTGAAAAGTACAAGGAATATAAGGCAGAGGTTGAGAACCAATTAGGTAAAAAGATTAAAGCACTTCTATCAGATCGATGTGGCGAGTATATGGACCTAAAATTATAGGACTATTTGATAAAAAACGGAATTTAGTCTCAACTCATAGCACCCAATACATCTCAACAAAATGTTATAGTGGAAAAGAGAAATTGAACCTTGTTAAACATGGTTTGTTCGAAAATGAGTTATGCTCAGTTGCCTAATTCCTTTTAGGGACATGCAGCAGAGGCTTCTGTGTATATTTTGAACATGGTTCCCTCGAAAAATGTTTCAAAAACACCTTACGGGTTATAGAGAGGGCATAAAGGTAGTTTACGTCACTTTAAAATTTGGGGATGTCCAACACATGTACTAGTACAGAACCTAAAGAAACTGGAACGTCGTTCAAATGTATGTCTATTTGTAGGATACCCCAAATAAACAAAAGGTGGTCTATTTTATTATCCTCAGAAGGATAAAATATTTGTATTGACAAATGCTACATTCTTAGAGGAGGACCACATAAGGAGTCATCAACCTCCCAACAAGCTAGTATTGAGTGAAATGTCCACAAAAGCTAAAGAAATCAACAAAGGTTGTTGATCTAGATGGTCTTCAACAAGAATTGTTGATGAAACTGGTATGTCACATCCTTCTCAAGAGTTGAGAGTGCCTCAACGTAATGGGCGGGTTATTCAACAGCTTGACCGTTACATGGGTTTGACAGAAACTCAGGTCATCATACCTGATGATGGGTTAAAGGATCCATTGACCTTTAAATAGGCAATGGAAGATGTGGATCGAGACCAATGGATAAAAGCCATGGACCTCTAAATAGAGTCCCTTTACTTCAATTTAGTCTGGGAACTTGTAGATCAACCAGATAGGGTAAAACCTATTGGTTGCAAATAATCTACAAAAGAAAACGAGCCCAAGCTGGTAAGGTACAAACCTATAAAGTTAAACTTGTGACAAAAGGGTTTACCCAAAGAGATGGGATGGACTATGAAGAAACATTCTTTCTAGTTGCCATGATAAATTCCATTAGAATATTCTTATCTATTGCTGCTTTTTATGATTATGAAATATGAAAAATGGATGTCAAGAACCCTTCCTGAACCACTATCTTGAGAATAGTATCTATATGTCTCAACCAAAGGGGTTCATTGAACAAGGTTAAAAGCAAAAGGTTTGCAAGCTTAAAAGATCCATATATGGGTTGAAACAAGCATCTCAATCCTGGAATATAAGATTTGACACTACGATCAAATATTATGGCTTTAAATAGAATGTTGACGAACCTTGTGTTTACAAGAAAATTGTCAACAAAACTGTAGTTTTTTTGGTACTATATGTTGATGATATTCTATTCATTGGAAATGACATTGAGTTCCTGGCTGACATTAAGATATGGTTGGCATCACAATTCCAAATGAAGGATTTGGGAGATGCACAGTATATTCTTGGAATCCAAATAGTTCAGAATCGCAAGAGCAGAACACTAATATTATCTTAGGCATCTTATATAGATAAGTTGTTGTTTAGATATAAAATGAAAAATTCCAAGATATGTTTGTTACCTTTCAAGCATGGAGTCTATTTGTCTAAGGAACAATGTCCTAAGACACATCAAGAGGTTATGAAATGAATTCCTTATGTATTAGCAGTTGGAAGCTTGATGTATGCCATGTTGTGTACATGCCCAGACATATTCTATACAATTGGAATAGTTAGTAGGTTTCAGTCCAGTCTAGGATATGATCACTGGTCTACTACTGTTAAAAACATCCTCAAATATCTTTGGAGGACGAGGGACTATATGCTTGTGTCGCTAAGGATTTGATCCTTACTGGATACACTGATTCTGATTTTTAGACCGATATGGATTCTAGGTAATCAACTTTGGGATCAGTATTCACTATGAATAGAAGAGCTATATTATGGAGGTGTATAAAAAAAAAGTTGTATTGCTAACTCCACCTTAGAAGTGGAGTATGTAACTGCTTTTGAAGCAGCCAAGGAAGCAGTATAGCTTAGAAAGTTCTTGACCGATTTGGAAATGGTTCCAAATATGCATCGGTCGATCACCCTCTATTGTGATAACAATGGAGCAGTTGATATTTCCAAAAAACCAAGAAGCCATAAGTGTGGGAATCACATCATGCGCAAGTGCCATCTCATTAGGGAGATAATACACCGAGGAGACATGAACATCACACAGATTGCCTCAGAAGACAATTTAGTTAATCCATTTACAAAGACCCTCACGGCTAAAGTGTTTAAGGATCACCTAGTCAAACTAGGACTATGAGATAGATAAATATAGGAAAAGAGGGAGAATTAATGAGTATCTGATGTCCTAGTTTATTGTATTCTCTCATACTCAACACTATATATGTAAATCCACTGGAATTTTAGTCCAAGTGGGAGTTTGTAGGGTTGTATGTACTAAAACTCACAATTTGTAAAATTAAACATATTCTACTTACAATAAAGATGTTATTGAGGTTTATTCAATAAAGATATTATTGAATATGTAAATTACACATGGAAAGCCTAAAATCCAATAAACTAATGAACCCCTGGCTATAGTATAAATACTTCAACTTTATATGGAAACATGAAAGAGGATCAAGTTTGAGTATATAGTCAAAACAATCTATAAGTATAAGGATAGGGTTGAGTACCTTATCCTGGAGACACGGGATGTGGCCTTCTTTATATTTGATACAAACGACGTGATCCCAAAATCGTTCATGTGAAGACATACGAGCGGGGACGTCTTATACAAAGAATGTTTGCATAAGACTAGACCACGAAACCAATTGTTCATTAATGGATCAGGGGAGACTTACGGAGCAAGATGTATTATAGGGGTAAAATAGTAATTTTGACCCAACTGTTAATATAAATGACCTGTGAATAATTAACTTACTGATCATAGTTAAATCAAGTGGTTGTGTACAACCTATTGGAGAAGAGATCAAGCCAGATTTTGAAGAAATTGAAGAGTTCTTCAAATGTATTTTACAAACCCCTATTTCTTTAATATGAACATACCTACTTGATTGCTAATATTAATGGAATTAGAGTATTTAAGATCAAAATTACTTCTGCTTGTTGATTATCAACACCAATAGTAAGAATGCTGATACGCGAAAAGATTTAATGGTCAAATAGTTCGTTCGAACTTTGAAGGGAAATGCCTTTAACTGGTACACCGACCTTGAACCTGAAATTATTTATTGTTAAGAGCAGCTTGAATGCTTCAATAGCACAAAGTGTATCGTCAGCATGATAAAGCTCACCACCAATAAACGAAGAAAAGGCGAGCCAATCATTGACTACATCAATCACTAGAGAGCATTAAGCCTTGATTGCAATGATAGGTTAACTGAACTGTCAACAATGGAAATCTACACTCATGCACTGGGAACTTCTATATATCTTGCAAGGGAAAAAACCCCATACCTTTGAAGAATTGGCAACCCGAGCTCATGATACGGAGATAAGCATTGCTAATAGAGGAAGCAACGATTTACTGATCCCAGAAGTAAAGAAAAAAAAAAGTGAAGAGCATCCAGAAGGTATCGTAGAGTGCTACTAAAGAAGCTTCGATCGTCAATATGACCTCTTTAAAGTTTATCTCCAAGGAGAAAAATATTGAGAAACGCCAAGATGGGGGTGAGAAAAGACGTCTGACATTGAATGAGAGACAAGAAAAAGTCTACCCATTTCCAGATTTGGATCTGCTTGATATGTTAGAGCAACCGCTGGAGAAATGACTCATTGAACTTTCTGAATGTAAGCGACTTGCAGAAATGGGGAGAGTAAATGATCCCAATTACTGCAAGTATCATCGAGTTTTCAGTCATCCAATAGAAAAGTGTTTTGTACTGAAGGAGTTAATTTTGAAATTAGCTGAAGAGAAAAAAAAAATTAAGATGGAGCTTGACGATGTGGCCCAAACAAATTACACCGCAGTAATGATTTATCTTGATAGTCAACTTCAAGAAAGTTGATTCTCGGGTAAAAGAGAAGCAAATGGAAGGTGCAGATGAAGGATGTACATTAGTTACTCGTCAAAAGAGGCGTATACAAAATTTTGTTTTGAAAGATCCTCATTTGTATCGAGACTATAAAAGAAGGAGTAAGCTCAAAGAAGAAAGCAAGGAAGAATACAAGAAGACTTCAACTAATCACCAAAGAAAGTGTAGAGCTTCTTTGACCTTGACAACCAATAACCTTGAAAGACTTCTTTCCAAAGAGCTTTCCAGTCCAAACTGTTTCGTGCCATATCATTAGTACGACTGAAGATGACGACGCTTCTTCAAATTCTACATTAGCAATGACAAAGCTAGAGGAACTACCTCCTTTCAGCATAAATGATTTGTTATCACTCCCATGGGAGACCAAGAATGCACTTGTCGAAATATTAAAAGTTAATGAAACTCCAACTACTTCTGCAACCCAAACAAATACATGTGCTTCATGTTGTATATTGATATCATTCATCGACGAAGATTTGCTACTTGGGTTAAAGCTCCATAATAGACCCTTATTTATGTCGGGGTATGTTCGAGAGCAAAAACTCAGTCAAATCCTCATCGATAATGGCTTAACTGCCAACATATTGCCAAATTTAGCCACGAATCAATTCGGCATTTTGATGGAAGAGTTGTTGGGTAGTAAACTGGTGATTTAGGGCTTCAATCAAGGAGCACAGCGAGCAATAGACACAATTCATCCAGAAATCACAATAGAGAATTTGCAAGAAAACACCATATTTCACGTGATCGATGCAAGAACCACCTACCGGTTGTTGCTAGGGTGTTCCTGGATTCACGAAAATTGAGTAGTAGCTTCCACGCTCAATAGTTTTTAAAATTTTATCAAAAGGCGTCAAAAAAGTTGACGCTGACTCGAAGCCATTTTCAGAGATTGAATCTCACTTTGCTGGTGTAAAGTTTTATCCAAAAAGCAATAATATCAGTGAAATTATAATGATAGAGGTTCCAGTGACCAAAGGCACTTACAAGCCCAAGTAACAAACGATCATAACAAAGAAGTCAAATCAAGTAGATGCTTTCAGCAACCAAATAAATGATGAGTCGACCACCCAAATCAAGTTTGAGGTGTTAAAGAATGAAAAGACGATAAACCCACAAAAAAAGTCTCAAACCCTATTGTCCTACATGATGTTTCTCTTTCTCGATGCAAGAAAGGAAAATCACCATTTACATAATGTTAAAAAAATCTGACGATCGGAGACGTCAAAATTTTGAAAGAAAGCTTCACCACACCACTTATAAAGATGGATAAAGAAGAACTAAAAAAGGCTGAGAAAGAAGAAATGAAAGCAATTCTTCCAGAAAAATGAACAAATGCTTCGATCCAAAGGTGTATAAGCTGCTGGCAAAGGCGGGGTATGACCTTACAACTCGTATTGAGTTTAAAAGTCTAAAAATATTTGATGAAAGGCCCGAGCTTTCCCCGACATAAAATAATCTTTAAGAACAAGGATATTTTATACTTAGTTCAAGGTTTGGACTTGGATATAAGTCCTCTAGGCCAATTCGCATAACTGGAAAAGGGAAAAGTTGTAGACACGTGTCACATGACCATGGAAGAGAGCCACGATTCTAAAGAGGATGAGAGAAGCAAAAGTCTGAGGACTTCTGTCTTCAATCGCATTACTTCTTCAATGGCACATTCCTCGGTTTTGCAAAGGCTAAACACACATGCAATTGAAGATAAAAATCAACATTCAACTTCTGACTCCACCCGACCTTTAGGCTTTCGAAGGCTAAATGCAAATGCGGATAAGATAAATAGTGTATGTTTGACTCCAACCATGTGGGCTTCTACTTTTGAGAGATTAAGAGTGACCACAAGAAGAATTCAGAAGCGATCTCCTATAGCGGTCTCAAGGAAAGCATGCAATGTGAAAAATGACGAGAAATTCACAGTGTTATTCCCTCAAGAATGAAAAGGAAGCTACTTGTTTCCATAAATATAGAGGGCTCTTTAAAAGTATAGCGATATGATGTCGTCATCTCTCAGCCAAAAGAGAATGACCCAGATGATGAAGAAGATGCGACAAGTAGTTGCCATGTCACAATTGAAGAAGCATAAACTAAAGGGGCACCGCCCTCTCATGACACAGAGGGATTTGGTTTATTGATTGGATCATAAACTAATTGTTTAATAGAGGATCAGTGGAGATTTAAAGAGCAAGATGTATTACAAGAATAAAATGATAATTTTAACCTAGTTATAAATAAGAACGACCCGTGAATGATCGACTTACTAATTATGGTTAAATCAAGTGGACAGAAATATATTTACAATGAGAAGAGTGCAACTATTGAGCTATAGTGATATGTCTCAATAGCTAACGAATATTGATTAATTCGATTTACAGAGTTTAGCCAATTACTCTAAATCGTCAAAGCTCATGATCTGTAGATCCATTAGATCCCTATACTAGCTCGTAAAAGGATTAAACCTTAGATTAGAATATTGAGTGAATTTGAAAGGTTCAAATTCAAATTAGTGTTTGGATAATTATATTCAATATACTTAACGTTTAAATTTATTGAAATTAAATATATTTGGAGAGTTTAATATATTTAGATATTGATTACATGAATAGGGATTCAAGTTTGAAATAGGTCTTTTTATCAATTTAATATTTGATATTAAATTATTATTATTTAATTAATTATTTAATAAATTAAATCAATTTCAATTTTCAAAATTGAATTTAGATTTTATTTTATTTTATTTGAAAATTAAATTGAATAAAATTAAAATTGAAAATTTGAAAAATGGCTTTTAAATCCACAAATTAAACACCTAGCCTTCTAATTTAGTGATATTTGAAGTGTCAAATAGTTAATTAATTTATTTTGCATGTTTAATTTGATTAAATACCTCATAATTCATTTGAATTTGAGGCATGCAAAAGAAATTCTGAAATTTTTCTGTAGAGAACTTACTTTTCTGTCTAACCCTCCAATTCCATCAAAATTCCCTCTCAATTAGAGTTCCACCGATCAATCCAAAACTGAGATTAGTAGATAAGACTTTTGTGAAAGTCTGCTACAAAGCTTGAAGGAGATTTCCGTGGAGAAAGCAAGAAATTTGTGAAAATCATCAAAGGTAATTAACTTGAAACCCTAACAAAAAAATTGTGAACTTACATGTTTGTTACTCAAATTAATGGAATTAGAATGCTTAATAATTATGTTTGCTTCTATTTTATGCATGTTTACTTTATCATGGGTCAATTAAAAGACAGCTCAACAAGTTAAGACATAAGTCTTAAATTAAATGGCCAAAGGTTTAAATTGTTCACCTCATCAAATTGGCCTTTGTGATAACTCATCCTTTAGCCTCGGTCACCGAGGTCGAAGAGCCTAATCAGCACATTGGGAGTGTTCAATAAGTCCACAAGATATTGGATTAGGCAATTCAATGACTATATTTTAGAGGAGACAAGAAGAGATCTAGATTAAAAAAAAACTACTATAAAGATACTGCTATAATTTGCAGAGAGTTAGCTTGAATCTTATTCTCAAATTCCCTAGTTTTCACATTCTCTCATTTACTTACTTATACTAGAGTGTGTGGCGGCAAACGCCATAGTGTGCAAATTTCCTCTTTTGAATGTCACGTTCTTTCATTTTTCAAACAAATTCACTGTTGATATTACGTGAAATTCAGATGTGTTTGAATTATGACATAAAATATAGTAAAAAAAAATATATTATATGAGTTAAGAATTTACACTTTTATTGATAACTGGTAGAAATACATGTTATTAATGCTCAAATTATTAAAACAATGGGAGAAAACAATAGTAAAATAGGCAATATTATGATTGAATGCGCCAAACTAAAAGAAATTGCGATCGCTAATGCTCATCGCATAAAAGCAGTTAATTTGCCTATTTCTGTGCAGGAACAATGCGATGCCGCATATGAAATTGCGATCCAAGGATACAACGCGATGGCGCACTTGAGTTTGTGATCGCAAGAAGTACCTCAAAAGCGATCGCATAAAGACTTTACATAGAGGCGGCAACATAATAAATCATGATGGGACATAAAGCTGATAATGGACAATTTCAAAATACTGTTGATGACCGTTAACATTGAACTTCCAAGTGACTTTCAGATGGTGCAATAGAGTATGGAAATTAATGCTGCCCATCTTTGCAATCCTTAGTGAGAAGAGCTGTTTCACCTTGAAATCTATAAATACCTGATGTTACCAAACCAGAGCATAGAGAGCGAGGAGGCGAGGCGAAGCCGAGGGAAGGGAATCCTTAAAAAGAAATTAATTTTCGGAGAGGTCGAGAGACTGCCGAAAAATAGTACGAAGGAGAAGACATCCAACTCTTGCGAAAGTTAGAGTCTACAAATCGGAACAGACTTGAAGTGATAAAGAGCAATGTATAAAGCCACGGGAAGCAAAACACTGCTGACCTGGCTTGATATTTCTCAAAACACTGCTGACCTGGCTTGATATTTCTTACTCCATTTATTGTTTTGTACTCAATACTTTATTTGCAAAAATGAAAACTTCATTTTGATTTATGTTCATTCTCTCCACACCATGAATTAGTAACTAAATTTGTGAATGGGTTAAGAAGTACTTAGCTAGTATGACTTAAGCTATGCACTTTATGCGATCATCTTGTCTTATGTATGCTTCATTCATCATTTAGAGTGCTTGAGAGAGTAATCTAAAGATAGAATCTAGGCTTGAGAGAGTCGGATTAGATCGCATAAGCAAGAGTAGAGACTTAGAAATAAGTTCTATCTGCTACATCCCATACACATCGCATGCATCCTAGAAATAGGAATTATGGCATTATGCATTGAGAAATGTAGTGCTTAATATTTGTGTATAGATGATCGCATGACTTGTAAAAAATCTTAAGAAATGTTAGCTAAATCTCTTCTCAACCCCTTCATCGCATACTTGTTACAATACCACCCTTTCATCGCTCTGCGTTTAAGTCCATCGCATTAGAAAATATAAATTAAACCACCATCTACTTCCCTATCACCACCGCAATAGAATCAGAGAGTCTGTCATATATCTATTTAGTAATCCCTGAGTTCGACCCTGGACTTACTAGGACCCTAAGAAGGCTTATACTTGGGCTTTGTTAGGAAAACTTGTATGATCATCGCATCCACACATCATCGCATGATAAACAAACACATCAAGTTTTTGGCACCGTTGCCAGAGATTACGGTATAGATTATGCTAACATCAAACCTCTTTGAACTTTGCAGCTTTCAACCTTTGTTGCATTGCCATTCCCTCTGTAGAGGAAGAAGTAAGCGTCGCATGAGCAAAGGACATACTCCTGAGCTCAAATACGACCCAGAAATCAAAAGAACCTTTGCAAAAGACAGAGAAAAAGACGTAAACGACAAGGAAAAGTTCACAGAATGGCTAAACAACCTGAGGAATGAGTAGTAAATGGAAACAACATAATGGAAAATCCTATCCTACTGGAAAATAATCACAATAGACCCATCCGGGACTATGCTCATATGATGAAGTAAAGAATATTCTTGATCGCATCTCGAAAAACCACGAAGATTGGCAAGAAAGCGATCAAAGAAAAAAAAACCCAGACAAGGTAATGCAAGTAATGGTGCCATCGCATCATTGCAAAATTAGATGAATGTAATGATAAATTCGTTGCAAGACATCACAATAAATAATTCAGGAACTCGAAATAGGCAAGTCAATGCGATAGAGCAAACAAGTACCAGTTGTGTTGCATGTGAAAAATCGCATTCTGTTGAGGAGTGTCCACAAAATCCTCAATCAATCTACTTTGTCAAAAGCATTCCTTTTTCAAACACTTACAACCCGGGGTGGCGAAATCACTTTAATTTTTCTTGGAAGAACAACCAACAGCAAGGCAGACAACCTATGGCTCAGAGAGAGGGACCACCAGGATTTTTCCATAAAAATAATGGACAACAGCAACAGCAAGCCAGCAGCTCTCAAACACCATCCTCATCATCCCTGGAAAACTTGTTGAAGCAATACATCGAAAAGAATGAAACAATCCTTCAAAACCAAGCCATCCATTTGCAATTTGGAAATTCAAATAGGATAAATTGCGGGAGAGCTAAAGAACAAACCCCAAGGGACATTGCCTAACTCAACTGAGTTTCCACGCAATCCGGGGAATACAGGGAAAGAACACTGCCAAGCAGTCACCCTAAGAAGTGGAAAGGCGGCGATAGAAGTCAGGAAGAAGCCTAGCAAGACCGAGTCAAAGGAGCAACCTGCGATTGAATAAAAAAAACCTCTATCGCAAACTGAGTCAAAGGAGTCCGAGACTATGGAACCTGAAGATGTGATCACCTCTAAGCCTCCAGACCATGAAACAGTGAAAGTACAACTAACTTCATTTCCTCAAAGACTGAAAAAGAAACAAAACGATGAAGGTTAGTATCATCGCTTCCTGGAAATATTGAAACAATTGCACATCAATATTCCATTCACAGAAGCAATAGAGCAGATGCTGGTGTATGCAAAATTTTTTAAGGACATCGCTTGAAGAAGAGAGGCACAGGAACTGTGGCATTGACACAAGAATCCAACATTATAATTCCACCAAAGATGCGTGACCCAGGTAGTTTCACAATACCCTACTTAATAGAAGGGATCTACATTGGTCAAGCATTATGCGATCTTGGGGCAAGCATAAACTTAATGCCTCTTTTAATCTTCAAACGATTGAATGTAAGGCAGCTAACACCCACAACGGTGACTTTCTAACTCGCAGATAGGTCCTTGGTACACTTTGAAGGAAAATTAAAGGATGTCTTGGTAACAATAGACAAATTCATTCTATCTGCAGACTTCATTATTCTAGATTATGAGGCAGATAAAAATGTTCCAATCATATTGGGATGACCATTCTTGTCTACTAGTCATGCTCAAATAGATGTACACAAGGGAGAAGTCACAATGAGCATCAATGGAAAGAAGCTTAGGTTCAATATTATCAAGGCAATGAAATTCCCAGATGAGGAAGGCTTATCAGATTCCGATGATGAACATACTTGCGTTGAAGATTGGGAGTCCGAGGAAAAAAATGAAGAAGAAGAGGATGCGACAACATCCATAGAGTCTTGCCATGTAATAACAGAGACATTGAATAATGAAGAAATGCTGAATTTGAATGAAGAAAGAAAAGCACTGAAGCCCTCTTTAGAGCAACCACCTACACTGGAACTAAAAACTCAACCAACCCACTTGAAGTACGTATTTCTTGGCCAGAATGAAACCTTACCAGTCATCATATCCTCTACATTACCTGAAGAAAAATAAATTGCGCTGTTCAGTGTTCTAAAGAAATATATTAGAGCAATCGGATGGACACTCGCAGACATCAGAGGTATTAGCCTGGCATATTGCATGCATCAAATTTGGCTTGAAAAAAACTAGAAAGGCTCGATAGAACCTCAACACAAACTGAAACCTGCGATGAAAGAGGTTGTTAAAAAAGAAATCATCAAATGGTTAGATGCCGACATTATCTACCACATCGCAGATCGCACGTCGGTCATCCTCTTGCAATGTGTTCCCAAAAAGGGTGGGATGACAGTAGTCCCTAACGCAAACAATGAATTGATCCCCATGAGAACCGTCACGGGTTGGCAGATTTGTATGGACTACAGGAAACTCAACACGGCAACAAAGAAAGATCATTTCCCCTTACTTTTCATTGATCAAATTCTCGACCGACTAGTAGGGAATGACTATTTTCGCTTCCTTGATGGGTACGCAGGCTATAACCAAATTATGATCGCACCAGAGGATCAAGAAAAGACTAGGTGCACATGTCCATATGAAACATTTGGCTTTCGTCACATGCCTTTTGGACTATGCAATGCGCCTAATACGTTTCAAAGGTGTATGATTGCAATCTTCTCCGAGTACCTTGAAGACTCAGTTGAAATCTTTATGGATGATTTCTCAGTCTATGGGCAAACATATGAAATCTGTCTACAAAACTTGGAAAGAATACTAAAAAGATGTGAAGAAACTAATCTGGTGCTGAACTGGGAAAAGTGTCATTTCATGGTCAAAGAAGGAATTGTGCTTGGACACAAGGTTTCAAAGAATGGGCTAGAGGTGGATAAAGCAAAAATTGAAGCTATAAAAAAACTTCCACCTCCAGCAAATGTGAAAGCTTTGAGGAGTTTCTTAGGATATGTGGGTTTTACAGAAGTTTGTAAAGGACTTCTCTAAAATCGCTCGACCGTTGAATGTATTGTTGGAAGTTGATAGACCTTTTTTATTTTGATCCACACTGCCTCACCGCATTCAAAACACTAAAGGACGCCTTGACTACAGCGCCAATTTTGATCGCATCCGTTTGGGCAAAGCCATTCGAGCTGAACAGCAGATATGCGATGGGGGTAGTCTTGGCACAAAAAAGTAAAGGCAATGTTACACCCCATCGCATATGCTAGTAGAACATTAAACTCCATGCAAGCAAATTACACCACCACCGAGAAGGAACTTTTAACGGTAATTTTTGTGATTGAAAAATTCAGACCTTACTTGTTAGGATCAAAAGTTATAATCCACACAGTCCACTTGACGATAAGATATTTGAATACCAAAAAAGATGCGAAGCCTAGACTAATCTGATGGGTTCTCTTACTCCAAGAATTTAATATGGAAATAATTGACCAAAAGGGAATAAAGAAGCAGGTCGTTGACCATTTATCGAGGTTAGAGAATCCTGAAGTGGATCGCATCCAGTCGGAGGTGAACGCCTCATTTCCTGATGAGTAGTTGCTTAAGATTGAAGAACTACCTTGGAATGCAGATATTGTCAACTTCTTGGTCTGCAAACAATTCCCTAAAAACTACACATCCCAGCAAAAGAAAAGGCTTATTCATGAATGCAAATTTTACTACTAGGACGATTCAAACCTCTAGAAAAGGGGACCAGACCAGATATCGAGACTCTGTGTTCTAGAGACTGCTTTCCTGTGCATACTGTTTCACTGTCATGAATCAGCCATGGAGGGCATTTTGGTGGACAACGCATAGCGGCAAAAGTTTTGCAATGTGGGTATTAGTGGCCCACTTTGTTTAAGGATGCATGAGAATACTCCATGAAATGCGATAAGTGCCAACGCATTAGAAGCATTTTAGAAAAAAAATGTGATGCCAATGAACATCGTATTGGAGGTGGAGTTATTCGACGTATGGGGTATAGATTTTATGGGACCATCTCCATCGTCAAAGAGTCATAAATACATTCTATTGGTCGTCGACTATGTTTCCAAATGGATTGAAGCTATTTCATGCATTGCAAACGATGCGGCAACAGTCTCTAAGTTCTTACAAAGAAATATCTTCACTCATTTTGGCACTCCACGTGCCATAATAAGTGACGAAGGGACCCACTTTGTGAATCGTATTGTTAACAAATTGTTGATCAAATATAATGTCCACCATAAGATCGCCACCGCATATCACTCCCAAACAAATGGACAAGCAGAGGTTTCTAACAGAGAAATCAAGTAAATTTTAGAAAAGGTGGTGAATCCATCGCAGAAGGATTGGGCCATGAAACTTGACGATGCCATGTGATAACTTGTAGAAATACAAGTTATTTATACCATCTTATCTAGATATTGCGGCCAAAAGTTAGTAATTATGCGCCAATTGTATAAAAATTAACTTAGTATGACAATAATTATAAATATTTGCAATTACACCCACTAACGCTAAAAAAATGGAGGACAAGCAAAACTTTACTCTGTTTTGCAGGAGGCCAAGTCATCGCTTGCGCTCAAGGCTCATGAGAACTAATCAACGCATCTCTATCTCATTGTGCCCGTCGATCAACCTTGAAGAGGAAATTACCGAAGTAACGGCGCAATGCGATAGTCGGTCCAGAGCTATGCTTCGACCGCATGTGGTAATAAAAACAAACACTGCATGCGAACTTATGATCGAAAGATGCGACTAGCAACGTGAAGGTGGAGGATTGAGACACGTGTACAACAAATGGTCGTGCAGAATCGATGGTCTGATTTCATAATAGAAGGAATAATATCCCTCCATCTACGGAATTACCATAACCATCAAGTGGGTACCACATGGCCGGAGTAAAAGGATCTGCTCCTATAAATACCCCAGTGAATTCAGAGAAAAATATGCTATTTGATACTGGGCTAAGTGTTGTAAGATTTTAGAGAGAAAAAGGCTGAGCTGGGTGCTGAAAAGAAGAAATTTGGAAGAGAAAGAGATAAGACCGAGAGGTAAATCTCAGATCCGACCAGCTGTATACCCGATCGAAGCTTTGTGCAGAGACCCCTGCTACCGATGGAGCAAGCCTGAGAGGGAAGCTCTTCCTGCCATTGAAACCATCCGATCCGGCAAGCAGATCTGCATCGAATTTGTGCCAAGACATTGGCACAGGATTGTATCTATTCTATATCTCTTTCATTGTATTCCATATTTTCTTTATTTCTACATTCACACATCATGTATCAAACACTTAGTAGAAATATTAAATGTTTCGATAGATTTCATTTACCATTCTCTGTCTATTTCCATTCACCCATTAGTCACTTTCTCCATGATGTTTTCTTAATCTCTTAATGAGCAATATGAATCACCAAGAACTTAATATGTATTAAAGTTATCAAATACGTTTAGCTAAAGCATGCTAGACGGCATCTTCACCTGTGAGAGCAGAAGTGAAGATGTCATTCTGATCTATCGAGAAAAGGTCAGAAGAGTGCGTTAACTAAAGCAAGTAGTACTTTCAGACATGGAAGCAACCTTGCGTTCATTACGTTAACTCTGTTTCACCAAAGACATGTGGGAAACGTGGTCGATCACTGAGAGGTGTATATCAAGAGAAGAGCGGAACAGTATTTGTACCTTCAATTCGACTAAGAACTTGCATTGTTTGTAATACTTATCTTTCTCTTTCTAATCTATTCACAACACCTGTCGTCGCATTCCATGTCTTTGCACAACCTTCACAGCCAGCCTTAATCCTAGTATCTTGCACATAAACCCTGTATCTTGTAACATCTAGTTTAGGTTTATTGTATTTTCATGTTTTATCGCATCTTACTACTTTCCTTTATTTTACTGTAATTTACATACTGTACACACTTTTATAAAGAATTGAAAAACCCAGTCACATATACCATGAACATACCGCAATAACCTGCACCACTTTCCCGTGTTTGACCTCAGATCACATCGAGAAAATTGCTATGAAATTACACTTGGTTCCATCGTAAGGAAATTTGTGAATATGCAGGGCATACTACTTGAGTATCTCTAATTAACACATAAATAGTAGTAGTATCGCATCATCATGAGCATTGAATATCATACATACAAATCAGTTACACCTTGTGGGCATATAGAACTGCTTATAAGACACCCATCGACATGTCATCATATGCGTTGGTGTTTGGAAAGGCTTGTCATCTGCTGTTGGAACTGGATTATAAGGCGATGTGGGCAGTTAAGAAACTTAACTTTGATCTTAAGGCTACAAGGGAAGAGAGAAAACTTTAGCTACTAGAGCTGGACGAATGGAGATTACAAGCATATGAGAATTCCAAAATTTACAAAGAATGCACCAAGCGATGGCATGATAAGCGTCTTTATGAGAAAAATCTCCAGGCAAGTCAGAAGGTATTATTGTTCAACTCTAGGCAGCGTCTCTTTCCTGGAAAATTGAAATCGCGTTGGTCTGGGCCTTTCATAATTAAGGAAGTATTCCCGCATGGAGCGATAGAATTGACCAACGAAGATGGGACCAACGCATTTAAAGTGAATGGTCAAAGAGTAAAGATGTATCATGGAGGAGATTTCCAACGCAAGAAAACCTCCGTTGACTTAGGTAATCCAAAATAAAGAAGAAACACTTAGTACCTGCGATGATAAGCTGCATACATTCATCAAAGACGAAGTATATTCTTTTTTAGTATCCTTTTTGTTTTTCTTTCAAGAATCTATCTTAATCTTTGCATGGTTACCACTCTTTATGATTGCCAACTCTTTCTTTCATACTTTTAATCTTCTTGATATTCATCACACTAATTGTAGTAAACGATTGCGATGGAGCAATGCAATGAGCTCAAAACACGTGACTGGTTCAATCAACCCATCATAGGAAAGGATGCGATCAAAATGATGTGGGCGAAAAATTAAATTTAGGGGTTATGTCCTTCCTTGCCTCATCTTATTTCAATTTTTGTACTTCTCATTTTCGATTTAATATTGCTGAATTCTACTATCGCATCCTCTTTCGATTGACTCAATCCTGAATTTTTTATTGCTTTATTTGGTCGCCTCATTCACCCCTTGCCCATTATGACTTCAATGACGAAATTTATGCTTCTTTTCTTACCGCATGAACTAGTGTCAGATTAATTTCAGGACAATCAATTCACAAAACATTTCTAAAATTTAGTGGTCTACCAGCTTTCCTTCAAATCTATTTTTACAAAATTTTCTGAGTCCATCACATGAATTATTTTGTCTTTCAGCAATGAGTACATTGCTGCGTGTTGAATTTGGGGGTGGTAATGATATTTTCAACCTTGTTATTGTTAGAAACTTCATTTCATTTAAAAAAAGAAAAGAAAAAAAAAAAAGAAAAAAACGGTGTTTAAAAAATTATATAACATTGAGATCGGACCTTGCTCGTAGTTGGATGTCCGCATGACACCCGTGGGAGCAAACCACAACGAAGGATGGAATCGTGATCAACATAGAAGCTAAGTGATCGTAATAACTCCGCTACCAAATAAAGAAATGGGCATGAGTTTTGACTAAAAATAGCGTCTTGCTCATAGTTAGATGTCCACATGACACCCGTGGGAACAAGTCAAAACGAAAGTTAGGTACTCGGATCAGTGCAAGATCACAAAACGAATATCTGAATCGTGTGAAGGCCAAAATCACTTGAACACCCTAGTTTGATAAAGTTTGAAATAAATCATGCGGTGTCTTGGAAATGAGTAAAGATTTTTTTAAAGATTAAGCTCGCGGTCCCTAAAGGTTAGAAATATTTTAGGAAGAGATTAGGATAGAAATTAATAAGGCATTGGTTTAGCGATTTGAATAAGGCGCCATGAGAAGCCTAGGCAGGGTGAAGGCGATTGAAATTTCGAAGAAATCTTTAGTTTATGCTTGAGGGCAAGTATTGTTTAAATTTGGGAGTATGATAACTGGTAGAAATGCAAGTTATTAAAGCTCAAATTATTAAAACAATGGGAGAAAGCAATGGTAAAATAGGCAATATTATGATTGAATGCACCAAACTAAAAGAAATTGTCTGTTAGTTAGGAGTAGGAGTAGTATTAGCTTAGCAACCTCTCCATCATTCTTTTATTTAACCGTCGCATGCACATTACGCATTCATCCAGTACAAGTCCCTAAGTTCGACCTCGAATCACCTGAGAAACTTGCATTCACGTTATACTTGGCATGAGCGCAAGAAAACTTGTGACAGGATGCATGGTCATCGCATATATTTGATAACGCATAGTCATTCCAACGCATGACCATCGACGCATGACAATCAACGCATACATTAAGAACATGCATCGCATATTGTGTCCACGGAATTTTAGTTGTTGAGAAATTGACATCTAATTTCCCGTCATCAATGGCGCACTTGAGTTTGTGGTCGCAAGAAGTACCTCAAAAGCGATCGCATAAAGACCTTACATAGAGGCAACAACATAATAAATCATGATAGGACGTAAAGCTAATAACGGTCAATTTCGAAATACAGTTGACGACCGTTAAAGACCATACCATTGCAAATACATTGAACTTCCAAGTGACTTTCAGATGGTGCAATAGAATATGGAAATTAATGCTGCCCATATTTGCAATCATTAGTGAGAAGAGCTGCTTCACCTTGAAATCTATAGATACTCGATGTTACCATACCAGAGCATAGAGAGTGAGGAGGCGAGGCGAAGCCGAAGGAAGGGAATCCTTGAAAAGAAATTAATTTTCGGAGAGGTCGAGAGACTGCCGGAAAACAGTACGAAGGAGAAGACATCCAACTCTTGCGAGAGCTAGAGTCTACAAATCGGAACAAAGTTGAAATGATAAAGAGCAGTGTATAAAGCCACGGGAAGCAAGACACTGCTTACCTGGCTTGATATTTCTCATTCCATTTATTGTTTTGTACTCAACACTTTATTTGCAAAAATGGAAACTTCATTTCGATTTATGTTCAATCTCTCCACACCATGCATGAGTAACTATATTTGTGAATGGGTTGCGAAGTACTTAGCTAGCATGACTTAAGCTATGCACTTTATGCGATCATCTTGTCTTATGTATGCATCATTCATCATTTGGAGTGCTTGAGAGAGTAATCTAAAGATATAATCTAGGCTTGAGAGAATCGGATTAGATCGCATAAGCAAGAGTAGAGACTTAGAAATAAGTTATCTGCTACATCCTATACACATCGCATGCATCCTAGAAATAAGAATTGTGGCATTATGCATTGAGAAATGTAGTGCTTAATATTTGTGTATAGCATGATCGCATGACTTGTACAAAATCTTAAGAAATGTTAGCTAAATCTCTTCTCAACCCCTTCATCGCATACTTGTTACAACACCACCCTTTCATCGCTCCGCGTTTAATTCCATCGCATTAGAAAATATAGATTAAATCACCATCTACTTCTCTATCACCACCGCAATAGAATCGGAGAATCTGTCCCATATCTATTTAGTAATCCCTGAATTCGACCCTGGACTTATCAGGACCCTAGGAAGACTTATACTTGAGTTTTATTAGGAAAACTTGTATGATCATCGCATCCACACATCATCGCATGATAAACCAACACTATCATTCATCTACAAAATGTTTATACCGACCTTTTAGAAATGATGTCAGGTTTTATTTAACAATAGTGTTGCAGTTGCAGACTTTTGAATAATTTGACATAGCCCTCTAAATTAAAAATAAATAAATAAATAAAAGAAAAGAAAGTTAAAAAATCTTTATCCTTGGTTTGGTACACCTCTTTACAATTGTGAGCTATTAATTGACTAGTAATCATATTGGAGGTAACGTTTAGATTTGTGTAAAGTCATAATAAAGTATACGTTTTAATTAATGCCTTCCATATGAAAATGAATGGCCAAGCCATTCATATATCAATCATCTTCATATGGTCAATAAGAAGATTTGCCATCTTTACAATAATATGCATCTTTTCAATTTAATTAATGTCTTTTTTTTTTTTTTTTTTTTTAAGATAATGTCCAACTTTTTTTTATCCACTATAAACTATAACTCTTACTAAATTTCATTAAATGAAGTTACCAATGATAAGCTGTTTCATTATCTTATTCTTAACTAATTAGAATGCATTACTAATTATAATATCATTATATTTTTTTAGTTTTCTAAAAATTATAATTTTTTTATTTTATTACTATAATAACTTTTAAGGAAAAATTGCACAAACCATCCCGATCTGAGAGATTTGTTACAATTCCACCTCTATACTTTTAATTCGATCGATCACCTCCATGAACTTTTTGGTTTATTACAATTACACCCTTGAGCTTTTATTCTAATCAATTAGCCCATCTATTTTGTTTATTGTTACAATTAACCTCTTATAGTTTGTTAAAATTTTATATTCAACTTTCTTCGTGAGTTCTATATATCTTTTTAACTTTTTTTAATTGAAGTAACCTCTGAAGAAAATTAATTTTACAAATATATCAATATTAATAGCATGGTCATTGATTGCAATTATTAATAAACAAAGAGAGCATCTTCTAAAAAAAATTTACATGAGCTAATTGATCAAGTGGAATGATTAGGTGGAGTTTATCCCGTACTCTCAATTTCTTTTACTCACACAAAAAAAAAATATATATATATATATAATTTTGTTTCTAAAAAAATATTGTGCCACGTGACATAATCTCATTGGATGCTGACCGGGCTGCACAAGAGATGGGTGCAGCCTAACTGCACCTAAGTTTTTTTCATTTATCTAATTAAAAGTTTAGGGATGTAATTATAACAAACTATATAGTATAGGGATGGTTTGTGAAATTTTTCTTTTTCTTTTTAAGAAAAAACAAGTATAAATGAAAAGGAAAAGGAAATTTATACTAAAGAAGAAGAAAATGAAATTAAAAAGATCTATCAACAATCTTTTGTGGATACTAATATTTATCGTAAAATAGTCTTATAATTGGATAACTACTTCCGATGTGGTTATGACAACAATTTTGTTTCATTGAAATAGAATTAACAAAAAAAAAATTTGTCGGAAATAAACCAAATTCATTTGATCGACAATAGTATATATTAGAGAGAGAAAAAGAATTCAAATAGAATGAAAATGTTATCAAGTTAATAAAATGAATGTTTTACCTTATTTTTTTTCCTTTTATTAGAAAGACCTATGATGCGTTTGAGACAAGGACTTCTAAAGAGTTATGAGTCTAAAGAGTTGTAAACTTTGGAATCTCACGAGTTAATAAAGTAAAAAAAATGATGTTTTTAATAGTGAACCTACAAATTTCTTTAACCAAAGTTTACTAATTCAATCTTCAATTTCTTGAGTCAAATACCTACTTAACGGGTTAGTCACTAAGTAGGGTTTAATGCCTTAACCAATAGAGGAAGAAAAATTGGGAAGTAAAGGTAAAGTTGATAACCAAAGGTGATAATTGATATTATTAGAAATAGTTGAATAGGTTGAAGGGAAGCCTCGATATTGAGTTTGGGTTGCAAAGAACTTTCATGGGCCGGTCGGTCTCAGTCCACTCCAACCCTTTGGCCCATCTTACGGCCTTTTCTTTCAGAACTTTCGTCTTCTTCATCTTTTTGGTTTTTATTTATTAATTTTAAAAAATGACCAATTTTCATTAGTACAAAAAGCAGACACATAAAAATAAAGGTACCAAAATAGAGTCATCAATCAAACTTATGGGCGAAAACAAATCACAATCAATATTTATAGCATATTTGGCTTGATTTTGTAACAATCTTGTCATTTTCAAAAATCACTAACAAATGTTTTTAGGATATTTATAATAGATACTAAAATAAGGGAGAAAATCTAAAAATATATTAGCTCTTTAAAATATTTGTAAATATATAAATGTTGATTAGTCAACTTTTGAATTTTTTTTTTAATTTTCAATTTCACATTTCCTTGTCTCGTTGCACATCTTCTTCTTCCCTTTCTTTTTTATTTTTTTTACTTTCTTTCTTTTCTTCGATTTTTGCTCCCTTCCTTTTATTTTTATTTTTTATTTTCTTTCCTTTCTCCAGTTTTTACTTCTTCCTTTTTTTTTTAAGTTTTATTTCCTTTCTCCGGTTTGCTTCCTTTCTTTCTTTTTTTTAATATAATTTTCTTTCATTTTTCCGGTTTTTCTTCTTTTTTTTTTTTAATTTTCTTTCCTTTATTCGATTTTTGCTTCTTCCCATTTTTTTCATAAGAATGATAAGGTTGAGTTTCATACCCAAGATTTGAAAATACCTAGTTCATAAGTGACTTAACACCAACAAGCCAATCATCAAGTTTGATTATTATAACGAAACATTAAATATAAATAGCAAATGAAAATGAATTTCAAAGAAACTATTTTTTTAGTCCACAAATTTGCATCATTTCTAGAAACATTTCTTAAAAGTTTGAAATAAGATGAGAGTAGTTATTAAACAAGTTTATTTCTAAAAAAATGAGAAATACGAACGATATCAGACAAGCCAATTGTTATTTTTCTTTTTATAGGACTTTAAGATTATAATATCTATAAAAAATAAACTTGAAAAATGGCATAAATGGCCCAAAATGAAGGGCCCAAATTCAAACATTTGTGTATTTGTGTACCGTAATATTTATTTACAAAATCAAACGAAAAAAAAGGATTTGGTCTATTTGCTGTTTTTACGAAAATGCCTTTTAGAGGTATCGAAAAGAAAATGGATCGTACAAATGTTTGAAAAGGACAAGGAAAGAGACAATAAGGTGGTCGATAGCTATTATTGATAGAAGATACCACTGATAGCATGTTATCGTTGATAGAAGCTAATACTGATAGTACGTTATCGATGATAGAAGCTACCACTAATAACACGTTATCAGTAATAAAAGCTACCACTGATAGCATGTTATCGATAATAGAAAGTTGTCACTAATAACATGATATCAATGAGATCATTGATAGCATGATATCAGTGAAATCATTGATAGCATCTTATCAATGATGTTATCAATGAAAGAAGTTATCACTAATAATCACGATATGAGTGATATTAGTGATAGAAGTTAGGTGAAATCTATATATCAAGTTTATTTGAAAGTTCATAACTAATTATAGAAGTCTATCATTGCTAGTTTTAAATGGTAATATTTCAAGGTTAATTCTAATTGATGAAATTCTATCAGTGATAGCCATGATAGAATATTATTAGTGATAGCTATTGTGTTAATCTTTCAAAGTTGATAGTCATTTATAAAAGTCTATCAGTGATAACCACTAATAGCTTTCCATCACTAGTATAGCTCAATCTTTCAAAGTTATTAGTTTTCTTTCAATGCTGATAACTACTTATAAAAGTTTATCATTGATAGCCATAACTATTAATATTTTAGGGTTGATTCCAATTGATGAAAGTGTATCAATGATATCCACTGATAATTGATAGCAAAATAAAAGATAATATTTCAAAATTTTATTAATATTTTCTAAATTGAAAGCTACCACTGATAGCAACTATAAGTAATAGCAATTGATATCAATTATCAATGATAGTAGTTGATAACAGTTATTAGTGATAGAAATTGATAGCAATTATCAGTGGTTATCATTGATAGCTGCTATTAGTGATACTTTCAGTTTGAGAAAATCGGAAAGAAGCGAGCAAAATGGTGGTTAGGACTTTTTTAGTCTTTTACCATTTTTTTATTCTATATATATGCAATTATTTTGTTCTTGTACTACATATTCTATTATTTTGGGATTGAATTCCATTTATGCAACTAGCCCATGTTTTTAATCATTCAAAATCAATTTTAATAATATGAAAAATGTATTTAAAAGTGTAAAATTAAATATCAAATTAATTTTAAGCAATTAAGGATATGTTTCAAAATGATTTTAAATATGATGAAAGTGATTTAAACTATTTTAAAGCATGAAAATGCCCCTACTTTAAAATAATCGATTTTCCTCCACCAAATTACTATGTCAATCAAAAGTGAAAAAGATGATGATGACGACGACGACGATGATGAAAATAAAGGAAATTGCATTGTATAGCAAATACATTTTAAGAAACCAAAGTCATGACTTCCACTTTTTTGTAATTGCAGGTGTGATAATGACATAGCAACCACATATAAATCAGATAGCAATCACATAGAAATCAGATAGTAATCATATTTTCACACGAAATTTTTTTTTGTCATGTTTGCAAGAAAAAATAAAACTTAAGAATACGGATCTAAATTTCAATTTTTTTTTTTTTTAATTAAAGTTGCAATTTCGCTGCAAATAATAAAATGAGAGGAGAATCATAGACCCAATGGCACACATAAAAAGTTGGCAAAGGAAGAAACTTGAATTCATTATCAATTAGTTGAGTGTTGGAATTTGCAATACTCAACGTATCTGGTCTAAATTTATCACCTCCAAATATTCTTATTCTTTTAATCTTGTCAAAATAAAATGTATGACGATTAAATTAAAGAGATACATGCATGTATAAATAAAGTTTGAAATTAAAATAAATAATAATAAAAATAATGATGTAGAGAATCACAATCAAATCCACGGACAACCCAAAATAATTGGCAAATATTTGTGTGTGTGTGGGGGGGGGTTGGGTTATGAGTTTATCCACTCACGTCATTGCTGATATAACTACGTTCAAAGTAATTTATTCTTTTAGAAAATATCCCAAACTATTTTTTTTTTTAAGCTATTCTATTGTTTTAAAAAACTTGGCAACTAATCCAATCAACTAAACTCTATAAATCAATAAGCTCCTTTTCTTTCCGTTTAAATCGATTATATTAGGTTAAAAATTTATATTATATCTAGTTGTAAGTAAGTTAAAGTTTTATTTCCTATTTCCAAAGCATGTTCTCATCGACAAGGCCTGTCATGGATCAAATTCAATGCGTTTAAGTCTGTTAATCTAAGAGTATCAACCACGATAAATGTTAAGTTGAATGTTTTCTACTCTAAAGAGGAGGTCAACTTGAGTTCTCAACTATCTTTTACCAACATTATATTGAAAAGTGTTGGCTCTAAAATCGTGTAGGATTGTTTAGATGTATTAAACAATCCTTGGCTAATTAACATTGTTCTCATCCTAAAGTACAAAATCTTAAGAATGTGGGAGACTATAGACCTATAAGTCTTTTGTAATATTGCTTATAAGATTGTGAAAAAAATTATTATTTATCACCTCAAACTAGTCCTTGATGAGATTATTTCAGAGGATCGGTCGGTTTTTTTCCCTAATAGAACAATAACTGACATTATCGTGACAAGCCATGAATGTATTTTGCATTCACTTTATTCAAAATAAGAAATCGGATAAATATAGGATAGTTGCAGTGAAGCATGACTTGAATAAAGCTTATGACAGGGTTGAATGATCGTTTTTTTCAGCCATACCATGTCTTGATTGGGGTTCAATCCCAAGGTGATTTCTATACACAGTTGCATTTCTAGGCTAGATTTGCTTTTATCATTAATGGAGAAGTTAATGGTTGCATTGTTTTAAGTAGGGGTCTTTAGTAACAGATCCCTTATTGTTGAGATTAATGCCCTAAATCTCGTATGGTCATGTAGTTTGTAAATGAATTGTACAAATATTTTACTTATTTAATAAAATATGAGATGTTTTATTTGACGTTTAGTAGCATTAAACTCACAAACCAATAAACTAACATTCAAGGTTATCATCTGTAGCTTAAACATGTATGTAGAAACATACAGGTGGATCATGTTTAAGTGATAACCTAAATGGTCTATAGTAGATGGATAAGGTTAGATACCTTATCCTGGTGACACTACGAGTACGGCACGCTTTGTAGATGTTACAATTGTTGTAAAGTACCACAAATGATCTGATCCTGATAATTCATGTGGAGACATATGAGTGAAAGTATTCTATATAAAGGAGTTTGTATAAGACCAGACCACGAAATGACTAGTCTCATTATATAACGCAATTCATAATAGAGACTTACATTTCACCAAGATGACCATAGGTGACATGACCTGAATCCTGAATGAGTTGTGACCTCCTGCCTGTGAAGGCGGTCATTGATTTGTATAGGTGAAAGTGGTCAGATCGTCGACTCAATAAGTCAACCATTTTAGGGATTTGTCTGATTGAGAAGCTGGGAACATAGTTAAACAAGAAGGAATTCACTCCTTCACTAATATCCGGATAAGTAGATAAATTGCTCCCTTAAAGACTGATTCTGGGGCTTGAACGATGTGGCACCACACCCTCTCCTGGCCTAAGAGAAATTTGGTCATAGTTAGACTATGACTTATTATTCATTGGAGGGATCAATGGTACTTAAGGAGTTAGATGTAACTATAGGAGTAAAACGGTAATTTTGGTCCAGTTGTAATTACGAGCAATTTGTGAAGAGTCATCGCGTTGTTGACTGGTTATATCCAATGGACACAGAAATATATCTGTAGTGTGAAGAGCGCAGTTGTCGGTCTTTAGTGAAGTGCTCGACAGTTAATAGATGTTGAATAATATAATTAAATAAGTTTAATTAATTATTTAAGTATATAGAAGCTTCAAGCTACATGTCCGTGAGATCTCCTCTGTAGCTCAACAAGGATTAAGTTAGAATCAATTTTGGATTAATTTGAATTGTTCAAATTAATTGAAGGAATTAATTATATGTGATATAATTAATTTAATTTAATTATATATGATATAATTACTATAATATATATGATACGTTATAATATAAAGTTTATTTGAAAGGAAATAAATATTTAAATATGATTCAAATATTAATTATGTGAATTGAATTCATATAATAAAATTTAGTATAAATGGGGGATTTATATTAAATACCATGCATTAGTGAGAGAATGAAAAACTGTAGGTTTTACTGTATTTGATACAATATTAAACTATAAGTTATATGTTATATTTGATATAACATAAAGTTTAATATATATTATATGATAAAGTGGTTATTCAATGTTTTATTAAAACATTTATTTATTTTGAAAAACGATTTTGGGAGGGAGATGTAACTCCCTTCCCCTTTTCTCTCTACCATATGCATTTGTGGGAGTTGTGTAGAGGGTTGTAACGATCTTCCTCTTTTTGACTTTTATAGAGACTCGCAGAAAAATAATTTGAGAAATTGGTTCTCTAGTTCTCACACTCTCTTTTTCATCTTAATCTCTTTCCCTTTCTTCCAAAAATCAAGAGCCCACAACTCCTTGGATTCTCATCCTAGAAAATACAGAGGAAACTTTCGTGGTGGTAGCCAAATTAGGGTTTCGAGTTCGTAACTTTTTAGAAAGGGGGAATCATACGAGAAGATTAGATCTTCAAGGGTTAATATTTCTATTTCCTTTTCTCTCTTCTCAATTTCATAATTGGCATGCTTTAAATTAAAATAAATGCATAATGTTTCTGTTCTATTTCTGTAAAAATCATGTTCTGTAAAAATTGGGATTTGGGATAGATCCCAACTTCCACTACGAACCTTCACCAGTTTCTTTCACTTATCACCGTACATATTTTTATTAGTAGTTGAAGAGCTTTCTTCTGACTTCTATATTGAAATTTCAACACCCTCAAGGCTACCTTTTAGGACTATCTCTAAACCCTTTTATCCCTCTTATTTCTTATCTTCTTTTTGTAGATGACAGTTTGTTTTTTGCAAAGCTTTTAAAGTGTTGTTTGTTAAAGTACATTCTCAATAAGTATGAAGAAGCATGCGGGGCTAAAATTAACTTGTCAAAATTCGCAATGTTTTTTTTCTTCCAATGTGAGTTTGATCGTGGCCTATTCCTAAGTAGTATTTGAGAAATCCCAAGAGTTGAAAACCTTGGCTATTACTTGGGGTTGCCATCATATTTCTCTTGCAACAAAATCAAGAATTTTAGATTCCTTGTGGATAGAATTTAGAAGGTACTTCAAGAATGGAAGAGAGCTTCTTTTTGAGTGGATGGAAGGAGGTGCTTATTAAAAGTGTTGGTCAAGCCGCCACGACTTATAGGATGTGTATTTTTAAGCTCCCTAAGTAGCGCTATGATGAAATCACTAGGAACTTCTCAAGATTTTGGTAGGGCTCTACAACTTATAAAAGAAAGATTCATTGGGTTAAATGGGTTGGTATTTGCCTTCCCAAAGCTTTAAGGGCTTTAATTGTAGAGATTTGGTCCTTAAGGCTTTATAATGAGCATTTTTAGTCCCTGAAGTTTGAATAATGGTTCTAAATGATCCTTAAGCTCATTTGACCCTAAGTTTACTTAAAAGATTGCTAATTGGGTTGTTTAAATATGGAGGTGGACTTGCATACTTGTTAACTTTTACTCTATAATTGGATTAATTAGAAATTATTAGGTTAAAAATTGAGATACTTGAACGTTTTTTTAAATATATATGTTATTTATGTCGCTTTAGTTTCATTTTGAATACTTATGGCTTCCCCTTCCTTCAACAGACCATGATAAATAAGGCCTAGTCTTCAACGCATGTAATGCCTCTAGTTAAAAGGGGGATATGAATGAACTAATATCACATCTGAATGAAAGGGATCTTGAGGACATGAAAGTATAGTAAGGCTTGAAATAATTGAAAGTTACTACTTATACAAATAAGGTATACATTTCTTTTTAGTGGCTCAATCATAAGAACTCCAAAGTTAAGCTTGCATAGCTTGAAGCAATTCTATGTTGGATGTGAAAGAGTACGTGAATATTCGTAGCGGAAGGATCGATATCCCAGTTTGGATTTTACAGAACTTCTAATTGAACAGAGGACAAAAACATGTAAACCATATTCAATTAATCATGCTTTTAAGAATTACCTCAAAGAGGAAGAGGGATTAATAATGAATTACCCTTGAAAAACGATTTCTTCACGTTTTCTCTACAGTGTACTGCTTGAACACGAATAGTTCTCCCTCAAACTTACAAACAGAGCAAAAACCTCCAAAAATTAGACACCACCACAAGCGAGTCCTCGTTATTCTCAAGTTTGAGAATCAATTGAGAGTTGTGGGCTTCAATGTGGACTAATTTTGGGAAAGGGAGAATGTTGATTTTTTAGAGCAATATTTTACAAAGAGACTTCTTCTTTTTCTTCACACAGGCCTTCAAGAATGTAGGGAGAAGAAGAAGAGAAAGATCTCTTTCTATACGTGAAATTAAGATCTCTCTCTATACGTGAAACCAATTTCACGCTGGTTATTAGAAAGAGTGGATGAGAGAGTTATAATAACTCCCTCCCCAATTATTTGAATTTCCAAAAATTCAAAAAGGAATTTCAAAAATTCAAATTTTTTTAATTTTAATTAATATATATATATATATATATATTAAACTATATGTTATATCTAATGTAACACATAACGTATAGTTTATACTATATCACGTATAATGTAACCTATAGTTTATTATTCTCTCATTTAACCTATAGTATTGATATGAATTTCATTCATATAATTAATATTTGAATCTTATTCAAATATTTATTTCTCTCAGATAAAACTTTATATTATAATGTATCACATACATTATATTAATTATATTTTATATAATTAATTCCCTTTATTAATTTGAACAATTCAAATTAATCCAAAATTAATTTGATTCTCATTAATCCCAATTGAGCTAACGGTGAGACCTTATGGACCTATAGCTTGAAGCTCTAATGATACTTGATTAATTAATTAAACTCTTTAAGTAAATTAATCAACTTCCATTAACTGTCTGTCACTCCACTAAAGACCGACAACTACACTCTTCAAACTACAGATATATTTCTATGTCCATTGAATATAATCAATCAACAGTATGTTGACCCTTCACAAATTGCTCGCAAGTACAATTGGACCAAAATACCCATTTTTCCTCTGTAGTTACATCTAACTCCTTAAATACCATTGATCTCTCTAATGAACAATTAGTTATAATCAAACTATAACCAGATCCCTCTCGGCCCAGAAAAGAGTGTGGTGCCACATTGTTCATGTCACACCCCGCCCCGAGCCCGCACTCCTGAGCCCGGGGAGAGGCGTGACGGACCGCAGATACCGCCTTTTGTGATATCTACTGTCCATCTGAACCTCTTTACTATACTCAGTAAACTTTAAGTCAAGGAGATAACAACAACTGATTAAGCAGACCCATTTTATTACAATAATGTAACGTTTATACAACTCCAAGACTTAACTACAAAGTTTACAATAACCACTCTTTAAAACCCTCCAAAAGTGTGACTGTGGCTTATGGCAAACCTTGACCTTAGCAGCACCCTGGAACTCCTCACCTTTCGCTACCTGGGGAGAAAAAAATTTGAAAACAGGGTAAGCTTGCTAGCCCAGTGAGTGACAAGAAAACTAATTCTTATGTAAAAGAAGTACCGTCATGCCTTAGGTACTTTTGCTCAAATACCTTCTCAAACTGTGTCCTTCAGTATCGAGTTACTTGGATACCTTCTCAAATGTCCTTCAGTATCGAGTTTCAAGTAACATGGTAGAAAACATATTTTTATCTGAAAGATCTTTCTTTAAAACGTAGTTTCTTTAAAACATTGTAAATATTTTGTCAAAAATTTAGTCACTCACCTTGGTCGTTTAGGAACCTTTCTCTCTAAAAGTTGATCACATCGGGCTCCCTTTTGAACCCTAAGATCCAAATTCAAATTAAAGCTCAGATTACTCATAGTTCTAAGCCTTATCTCGAGATACTTTCTTCTAAAAACATGCTCTAAAATGTCTTAGGAAGCTTACCTTAAAATATTAGCTTAGAACTTCTTGTAGTTTGGCCGGAATCCTCATAACATCAAGACTAACCCAAGCTTATCCGACAGCTCGATCCTTCTGTCTTTTCCTCACTCTCTAGCCCGATTCCTTAGAGTTTATTCTCTGGCAGCCCTACCTTGAAAACTAGACTCTTGGATCTTTCAGGTGGATTTGAAATCACTCCAAATGCACGAGTATTTTGGGAGATATTCTCGTCCCAAGTTGATGCTACTTCCAGACTTCACTGTCCGACAGCATCTCTTCCTCTTGGAACTTTATGACCAATGCATAGCTATCTCCGAAACTGCTCTTAAACACTCTTCCTACTATATTTCAAGGGTATTTTGGATTATGTACTCAAAAGAATTCTTTTGATGATATTTATAGGCTTAAGGAAATGATCCTTCTCATCTTTACCAAGCCTCCCATGCAAGAGACCTCCTACTCTTGAAGTGTTTGTACCATGTTTTGACATTCACCTACTTCCATGCCACATACCTACTTGAGTTACCCTCCTCATGCATAAGACTTCCTTTGCATGAATCTTAATTCGTCCAGCTCCTACTAACTCAAGCTACAACTTTCTCTCAGCATAGCCATTTGTCCGAGCGAGATCATCAACCTTGCATAACGCAGGCCTCAGCACCGCTTCATCGTTTAGTTCCTGCATCTATCGCTTAGCTCCAAAAGCCCATTGTGTAGCTCAATCGTTTAGTAAAAAATCTCGCCCTCAACGATCTCGCGCATAGCCTATCGCTTAGGTACTACGCCCATCGTTTACCTCCATCGTTTAGTGCTGACGCCTTATTGCCCTACTCATCCGCTCATTGCTTAGCGTTATCGCGTAGCACCCATCGCTTAGTATTTCCCCTATCGTGTAGTGCGTCTGCTCATCGTCTAATGCAACATGACTATCGTCTAGCGCTCATGCCTATCATGTAGTGCCATTGTGTAGTCCATCGCTTAGCGTCTGTGCATCGCTTAACGCTTAACGCTATCATCTGGTACTATCGTCAAGCTTCTACGTTTATCGTCTAGCGCTTACACTGATAGTGTAGTATTTTGCCTATCGTATAGCCCGATCGTCTAGCGCTTCACTTCCCATTGCTTAACGTCGCACGCATCTTCACGATTGTCTAGCATATCGCTTAGCTCCGTGCATTGCTAAACGATCGCCTAACTCATCGTTTAGCTCCCCGCATTGCTACACGATCGTCCAGCGCCCACCTACACGATCGCTTATCTCATCGTGTAGCACCGCACACTTACTATATGATCATCTACCTCATCATGTAGCATTGCTCATTTACTACATGATTGTCTACCTCATCGTGTAGCGCCGCTCGTTTACTACACGATTGTCTGCCTAGTATCTTGCGCTCAACATCTCGCTCTCTCCGCTCTTGGTCATGCATTCTCAACACATGAACAAGTCTTGGCAATGCCTTTTGTCAATGCTTTGGCCAACATGCGTCCAACCTTACAAATGCATGGTTGTCTTTCTTCTCATATTATGCATTAATGTCTTCTCACTCAACGCATGGTTCCTTTACACAATCAAATTTCACTAATTAAGGCTTAACTCAAAACTACTCAAAGAAAATCTATTCAACACTTAGAAATTTCCTTCTCTTTAACATAGGATTTAACTTTCACTTAGTTAATTCCCTTAATCACCTGGTTAAGTAGGGAAAATGGAAATTCGGGTTTCACAGTTCAAGCCCCGAAATTAGTTCTTAAGGGAGCAATTTATCTACTTACCCAAACAATAGGGAATGAGTAAATTACTTCTTGTGTAGTTTCATTCCCAGCTCCCCAATTAGACAATCCTCAAAATGGTAGGCTTATTAAGTCGGCGAAACTGACCACTCCCACCATGCAGATCAAAGGACTGCTTTCATAAGCAGGAGTTCACAACTCACTCAGAACTAAGGTCAAGTCACCTATGGTCATCCTAGTAAAATGTACGTCTCTTCTAGTAACGGTGTTATATAGAGAGACTATATATTTCGTGGTTCGATCTTATACAAACTCTTTATATAGAATATCTCATCTCATATGTCTCCACATGAATGATCAGAATCAGATAATTTGTAGCACTTTACAAAAATTATAACAACTATAAAGTAGGTGCATTCGTAGGGTTACCAAGATAAGGTACCCAACCTTATCTATATACTACAGACTGTTTAGGTTATCACTTAAACATGATCTACTTGTATGTCTCCACATACATGGTTAAGTTATATAAGATAACCTTGGATTTTAGTTTATTAGTTTTTATGTGTTAATGCAACTAAATGTCAAATAAAATACTTCTTATTTTATTAGATAATAAAATAATACAATTACAAACAACAAAATCATGAGATTTAGGACATCAACCTCAACAATTTCTCACTTGTCCTAAAGCTAGTGGGGTGTACATAAAAAAAGTACAAACAAGTACAACAATACACAAAAACAAGAAACTAGGGCATACAATACGCGTCCAGTAAAATCTTCCACTTGCTCTAAACAATATGTGATTTGTCTCGTAGACCTAGACTTTCCAGGTGACCCTCAAACAGCTTAGCCGTGAAGGCCTTTGTAAATGGATCATTAACATTGTGCTTCGAAGCAATCTTCGTGACGATCACGTCCCCTTGATGCACAATCTCCCAAATCAGGTGATGCTTGCACTCAATATGCTTTCCACGCTTGTGGCTTCTAGGCTCCCTGGAATTAGCCATAGCACCACTATTATCATAATAAAGAGTGATAGACTTTGACATACTGGAACAACTTTCAGATCAATCAAGAATTTCCTGACCCACACAGTCTCCCTGTCAGCTTCACAAGCCCTACATATTCTACCTACATGGTGGAGTCAGCAATGCACCTTTGCTTGGTGCTTCTCCAAACTACAGCCCCTTCATTAAGAGTGAACATTGATCCTGAAGTGGATTTCTGATAATTTCTATCAGTTTGAAAATCAGAATCAGTGTATTTTGTAAGGATTAAATCATTAGACCCATACTTGAGGATAGTTTTAATGACTCTCCAGTGATCTAATCCTAGATTAGATTGATATCTACTGACTATCCCCACTACATAGCAAATGTCAGGTCTAGTACACAATATTGCATACATCTGGCTACCAACAAACGATGCATAGGGGATCTATCTCGTCTCTCCTTAATTTCTTGAGGTGTTCTAGGACATTGTTCCTTATATAAGACAACACCATGCTTGAAAGGTAGCAAGCCTCTGTTGGAGTTTTGCATCAAATACTTGACAAGCATCTTCTCAATGTACGATGCCTGAGACAAGGCCAGCAATTTTTTCTTACGATCCCTAATGATCTGAATACCCAGAACAAATAGCGCCTCTCTCAAATATTTCATTTGAAATTGGACTACCAGCCACTGTTCTATATCAGTCAGTATACCTAATCATTCTCAAGAAGATCCATTTGCAACCTATAAGTTTTACCCCATGAGGTTCATCTGTAAGATCCCAGATTGAATTGAAGGTTCGAAATTAAGCCGGTCATGCTTCAGATGATCCAAAATGCCGGGCAATTTGGGGGTCTGCAAGGTGAAGACCCACATGCCTACCTGACCAGCTTTGTCGAAATGTGCAGTAACTTCTCTCTACCTGGCGTAACTCGAAAAGTATAAGGCTGTATTTATTCCCTTACACCTTGAGGGATGAGGCCAAGAAGTGGGCTCATCCCTTCTTTCGTCCTGATGGAAACTTTTTATAACGGCTTGAACAGATCAACGCAGGTTGTCGCTGACGCCTCCGCGCCAGGAGGTTTTATGGATAAAACATACACAGAGGCTAAGGTCATCCTAGACCGCATATCGCAGAACATGGATGATTGGATTGATGATGGATATGGAGGCCAAGGCACCAATAGAAGAAAGAATGAAACTACCATTGTCCTTGCGGAGACAATGACAATGCTGGCCGCACAAATGGCCGCGATGACTTCCATCCTCTAATCAATGGCAATTAATCAAGAAGCCATCCTTCAACAATCAGCGCAGCCTTCTGCACCGGCTCAAGTGACCGCAATAAGTTGCGTCAATTGTGGAGGGGCTCATGGGGCTGAAGTGTGCCCATCGAACATCCAACAAGTATGCGCCATTCATAAAACAACCCCTTCAGCAACACCTATAATCCTGGCTGGAGGAGCCATCCTAACTTCGATTGGGGAGTAATCCCAACCTAGGGGGGCAATCACATCAAGGTGGCAGTCGAGGAATCCTCTTTTTCATCAAAACTCAAATCAAGGGCCGCGAGACAGTCGCATCACCAAGCCCTCATCTTTCTAACACTTCTGAAGCTCTTTGGAGACCCTGCTGGAACATATAGGATAAAAACGATTTGTAGTTGATGCAAGCGCAGGCGTCTTCCAATTAGAAATTTGGAGATCTACGTGGGCCAGCTGGCTTCCGAGCTGAGAAGAAACAGAGCACCAGGAACGTTGCCCAGCAATTCAGAAGCCCCGGGATCCACAGGAAAGGAAAGCCAATGTCCCTAGGACATTTGGGCAGGCAAGTAGGAACACATTACGGGGATGTGGATTGTGCTCATTCAAGAAACGCATCTCATCGGTCCATAATCTCACCACTATGTTTAATGCTTTCTTAAATTCCTATTCTCTCTGAAATTGAAATTTTGTCTTCACTTGCTTATTTATTCTTTCTTGGCTTTATGAATTTAATATCTTCATTTATTTCCTTGGCATTTATTTCCATATATGTCTTTAATTCTTTAAGCTTTTCTATAATTAATGCATTGAGCTTTCAGATGGTGAATGATTAAGTAATAAAGAAAAAAACTATTTACCGCAAGTCATAGCACTTGCGTTTGATGAAGAAAAATAATATAAAAAGTCATTATAATCAATAAAAAGTATGCAAGGCAACAATAGAACGCATCTTGAACCAATAAGATACGCTTTGCGTTCACCCAACTCAACTATGAGCTGAGGGGTGTTGCTTGCACTCGTATATGACCTTTGCCCGGCCGTAGCTAAATGCACTACTGTTTGGGTATCCTCCAGAAATTTATTCGGTTAAGGGTGTGTTGCGAGGATGTATGCCGTTGTTGCCCATCCTCTGTGAAGATGCCATTTGCATTGGTGAGCACATTGCGTTAATCTTTATCTTGCGTCCATTCGAATAAAATATTAAAGAAAAATTCTTTTTGTAATGTGGGGAAGTCCAATCATTTCGTATTTCAAAGATGATGATTTAGCAAACGAAAGGACATTTTTTTTTTTTTCTGAAATCCCATAAATGAGGGAAGTCGAACGACGCGCCTTTTGAGTGTCTCGAGGCATGCCACCGTAAAAATTGTGTCGGGCCCATTATGGCCCAACATATAAATAGGACCTTTACCTCATTTTGGAAACGTTACCTCCTCTTTGCAATCAAAACCCTAGCACCGTAGCATACAGACTTCCTTCTTTCACCCAGTATCCAGCATTTTACCAGTTCTTCCAAAGCTAGCTCTCATGGCTGAACCAAAACTTCCAGCCACTTTGTTTCACCATCACCCCTACCTTGACCAAGTCACACATGCGAGAGGCAGGCATTTCCTGGGTGCCAGTCATAGGACTGCAACGCCCAAGCCCACACTATCCCCAGACTCGCTGAAAGAGCCCGGAGAAACCCCCTGGCCGTTAGACCTCCTCTGTTAAATAGGGGAGGAAGCACTGAAAGCATACCTGTTCCAACACCTACCATCTCCATTGAGAGTGAAAGGAAGAGATGCGATAATACGAAGGTGTTTGGCAACATTTTGAGTAACCTAGAGCTAGGCGGTGGACTACCCGAGGCAAAAGTTGTAAATCAACCACTGTCTACGGAGGAGGAGACGGTGGCAGTGACGGAAGAAGTGGTGGAGAAGGAGGCAGTGGTGACTGAAAAAGAAACAGGAAGAGGCGTTTTGGCCTCAGAGATTCTCGAAGTGACTGTCAGTGCAGAAGCCTATGACGAACATCCCAGAATTGCGGAGGAAGAGATTGCGGTGGAGGAGGTTACAGAGGAGGCGCAACCAGAAGTGGCTGATAAGAAAAAGAAGAAGAAGAAAAAAAAATGGAAGAAAGGCGGGAAAGGCTGAATCTTCCCATCATCGCAAGGAGAGAAAGAACAAATAGAAAAAGGATGAGAATGAAGATGAGGAGGCCAAGAAGGAAACAAAGAAGAAGAAGAAGGAAGAAAAGAAAATGCGCCGGCATGAAGAGAGGCGCCTAAAAAGAGCAAAAGAAGAAAGCAGAGGGCTACGAGCCCGCAGAAGGATGGAGAATCAACCTCCGTAAGGGAGGATAGGGGAAAACGACACAGTTGATGGAATCGGTGCAACCCGAAACAACGCAAATGGTTGCAGCCGATGAAGGAGAAGAAGCAGAAGAAGCCCCCCTGATGTGGCATAGCAGGGAGAATGTGTTGCAAGGGTCCACTATTGACCTGCAAAGATTAATTATCGCAATGGAAGAAAAAGAAAGAAAAAGAAAAGAAGATGGGGAGAAGCAAGAAAATATGGAGAGGGGGAAGCTCATCATCGCAGAAGGAAATAGAAGAAGAAGATTGGAGTTCGAAGAAATGCAAAGCAATAATGAGCTTGTAAGACTTGAAGGGATATGGAGGCGTAAGGAGGAACAGCCTCTGTTGCTGGCCTCTGAGAAATTTGAAGAAGAATTTGCGAGGGAAAAACAAGAAGAAGAAGAAGAAGAAGAGAGAAAGAAAAAGGAGGAAGAGGAGAAGACATTATTGGAAGAGATTGAGAAAAAGCGCGAAGCTAATATGCGGCGCTTAATGAAGAAAAAGGGCAAAGAACTCGCAGAGCGCGAGAATGAGGAATAACACAAAGAGCGGGAGAAGAAACAAAGACAAGAAGCCCGTCTTGCGTTGACTAAGGAAAAAGGCAAGGAAATTGCAGAGAGCAGCAAGCCCGCATCGGCCAGGAAGCGTTCATAAAAAAGAAAGGAGAATGATGACATGTTGATTAAGATGGGCTTCTATCCTGCGCTGACACCACTACCTGACCTCATCACGAAGGTGATTGTGGAACATGGGTGGGACACATTCTACCAGTGCCCATCCATCATTGTGCCTCAGGTGGTGCGGGACTTCTATCGCGGGCATCTACATGGAAAAAGGAATGCGGTGACCTTTAAAAGAGAAACAGTATCCTTCAGCGCAAGGGACATCCAGAAATATATCAGATGAAGGACAACCCTGATGCACAAGGGAACAAGATTATTGATGATCCCATGGAGCAACAGATGGAAGATGCACTAAGCGTATTAGCGCAATCGGGCACAAAGTGGTTGGTTTCGCTCAAAGACATCCGCACCCTGAAGTCCAAGTCCTTGCTTCCGGAGGGAAGGCTCTGAGTTTACCTGGTCAAAAAACGGCTGATCCTAACAACGCATGATAGAACTATATCAAAGGATTGGGTCATGGTCGCATACTGCATCGCACGCGGTATTCCTATCGACGTAGGGCAGTTGATCGCAAGGTAGATCAGATCATTGGTGGGGTATATCCGAGGGCAGTACTTCTTCCCGTGGATCGTTTCGAGTCTACGCCTGTCTATGGGCGTAGGTATTGATAAAGAGCCCATGTCAGAAATCCACAACCTCATCAACATCAAGATCTTGAGGCTGCTCCTCAAAGTCCCCACACTAACCCGAGCTGCAATCAAAGAGGCCCGCAATCGATTTGAATGCACCGCAAGGACCCAGGCCAAAAAGACAACGCAAAGAAGATAAGGGAAAAGAAAGGGTTCAAAAGTCACCAGCGCAAGATCCAGAACCTGCGGACCCTCTTCCCTTAGTCATTCACCCTCCGACTCCTCCTAGCCCATCCGCACAACCTTTTTCTCCACTACACAAACATTTTACCAATCTCCTCCTTGTCCCAACCTTCTCTCCTATTTACCCAGCAGCCCCACCTTCACCAACGGCTTCATCACCACAACCCCCCATTCCACTGCCACAAGTTAATGACTCACACGATTTGGGTAAAGGCACCTCTGCTCAACCACAAAACAATGTTGGTGAGACATCGCAAGCATTACCCTCCATCACCTCCATGGCTGTTGAGTTAGCAGAAATAAGTTCCCTCTTCTCTCAACAACAACAACTTTTCTCTCAATAACAACACTTCTTCAACCAAAGATTTGAAGTGGTAATGGAGCAGATTGATGATATTCAACGCAGTACTGCCACATCAAGAGAGGCGTTGATTAACATGCAGCGCAACATTTATAAGGTCCATATGCACCAGAGACTGATTGCAGAGCGTAATCAAGAGTACTTCAACTTTCTCACCGCATATCTCCATGGTCCAATGGTACCTCCACATCTCCGACAGCACATAAATTTTGAAGAAGTTCCTTCAGCACCACCTCAAAATCCTCCTTCAGGCCCGCCAGCCCCTCAGCAATAATCCTCCAATAATTTTTTTCTTTCATTTATGCGACCATTAGGTATTCTTTTCAATTCATTTATTCTTTTATTAGTTAATCAAATTCTTTGATTCTTGCACAAGTACACAATTTTGTATTGCGTTAATTTGTAATTATTTGTATACTTTATTAATATTCAATACAATGAGTACATATTCACTCCATTTTTTGCCTGTGCCTTTCTCCTTATCATCCTTTGTCAATATTTGCAATGTTCTAAATCTTTTACTTTTGTATCCTTCATTGTGTTGCTATGATGTAATATATGTTTATACGTAGAAACATTTCCCATATTTTGTAAATTCTGACTAACAGTACTTTATCTCTTTATCTTTCAAAGTTCTGCTCAAACCTTCTTTTTGAAATTTTTCTTCTAAGTGTTTGTCTAGTCTGTCCAAACAACGCAATGAGGTCCTTGCTCATCTTTAAATTTGGGGGTGGGGAAGGTCTGAGCAGATAAAATCAAGAATATGCAGTATTTAAGAAAATGCGTTCATTTTCTGTTTTGAAAAAAAAAAAAATTATGCAACACTCCAATGTCAGCGCAAGGGAAAAATAAATGTTCCCAACCTGATAAGAGTCTAATTGTGAAAGAAGCCTGCTCATAGTTGGATGTTCGTATGACACCCGTAGGAGCAAGCCAAAACGAAGATGGGTTTCCAAGATCAACGCAGTATAAATATATATATAAATGCAAGAGAAAACTCCTTTGAATATCATGAGTTAAAGTTGAGATTGGCACACAACCGTAGTTGGATGTTCGCATGACACCCGTGGGGGCAGGCCAAAACGAAGAGTGTAACCATGACCAACTGTCTTCAGTAAATGACACAAAAGTTTTGACCACTGTGTGTAGATATATGAAGTGTTTTGACAAAAAGAGATAAACATTCTATTTTGAAAAAAAAACTAGAAAAGCATCTTTAAGCAGAATTTTGTTATATAGAAGAATAAAGTAGGGCTTGTTAAGAATTAGCAAGGATAGGAAGAAATTGTGATGCTAAGTAATATGCCTAAGTGTAACATTCGGAGCAACCAATTAATGCAGAAATATAGGATAGGAATTGAGCTTTATTGTCTTAGTAGAAGATATGCTTGAGGACAAACATATATCTATGTGATAACTTGTACAAGTTATTTGTAATGCCTTATCTAGATATTGCGGCCAAAAGAGATTAAATATGCGCCAATTGTATGGAAATTAGCTTAGAAATACAATAATTCTGAATTATCGAAATTACACCCACTAACATCGTTAAGATGGAAGAAAAGGAGATTTCTACTCTGTTTTGCAGGAAACCAAGTCACCGTTTGCGGTCAAGGCTCAAGAAGAACTGACCAACGCATCCCTATCACATTACGCTCCCGTTAATCCACACTGAAAAGACGATTAACGCAATGATGGCGCAATGCGACAGTCAATCCAGAGCTGACTTTCAACCGCATGCGGTAATAAAAACAACACCGCATGCAAACACTCGATCGAAAGATGTAGCTGAGCAACGCAAAAGCGGAGGATTGTGACATGTGTACAACTAACGGTTATGCAGATTCGACGGTCTGATTGCATAATAGAATGAATAATATCCCTCCATCTTCGGAATTTCCCTAACAATAAGTGGGGACCACAAGGCCAGAGTCAAAGATCTTTACCTATAAATACACCATAGAATTCACAGAAAAAGAGGTTACTCGATACGAGGCTAATTGCTGCTATTATATTGAGAAAAAGGCTAAGCTGGGTGTTAAACTGAAGAAATCTAGGATAAAGAAGAGGCAAGACCGAGAGGTGAATCTCAATGTTCATCTGCCAGATCCCCGCCGCGAAGCTCTTTTACTCAGATCCCTGCTACCGGTTGAACAAGCCTGAGAGGGAAGCTCATCCATTCGTCCAATCCATCCAATCCGGTAAGAAGATCTCCATCCAAATCGTTGTTGAGACGTTGGCGCTATTTGTATCTATTCTATCTCTTTTCATCATTGTAGTTCATCTTCTTTATCTTTGCATTCACACACCATGTATCAGACGCTAAATAGATATATTGAATGTCTTGTTCGCTTTCATCACCACTTTTCTGCCTATTTTCGTTCCTCCGTTTATCGTTTTCTTCATGATGTGTTCTTAATCCCCCTGGTATTTAATATGAATTAAATGAGTACTTAATCTGTGTTAAAGACATAAATTTCATTTAGCTAAGGCATGCTAGGCGGTATTTTCACCTGTGAAAGCAGAAGTGAAGATGTCGTTCTGATCTATCGAGAGAAGGTCAGAAGAATGCGCTAACTAGAGCGAGTAGTACTTCTAGACAAGGAAGCAACCTTGCGTTCATTACGTTCGTCTCTGTTTCACCATAGACATGTGGAAACACGGCCAATCACTGAAAGGTGTACACTAAGGGAAAAACGAAACTATACTTATTACTTCAACGCAATTAAGAACTTGCGATGGTTATATTAGTTATCTTTCTGTTTTATTTCATATATAAGACTTGTCGCCGCATTACATGATCTTTGTAGAATCTTCACAGCCAGCCTTGACCTCAGTATCTTGTATCATAAAGCCTGTATCTTGTATCATCTTAGCTTAGGTTTACTGCACTTTATTTTATTATCGCATTTTTACTGCTTTCCTTTACTTTATCGTAATTTTTATATACTTGCACAAACTATACTTTTAAAGATTGAAAAACCCGGTCGCATGTATCATAAACATAACGTAATAACCTCAAACAGTCCCTGTGTTCGACCTCGGATCACACCGAGAAACTTGCGATGGAATTATACTTGGTTCCAACGCAAGGAAACTTGTGACAATGCACAGAATACAACTAGAACATCCATGAATAATGCATATCTAGAAGTAGTATTACATGAATTGAGTCAAGTCAGGGCATTATTATATATCAATCGGCTTGAACCGTGCGTGCATCGTATAGCATAACTCCAACGTTACAATCAACAACTCTTGTTGATGTACTTAGCTCTTCAACAACTCTTGTTGAAGGTTCAATAATTTTGTTGGAAGGCCCATTTAATACAATCTTACTGTGCGGTTTGTGCTCCTTGATGTGATCCTCTTCTAAGAATGTAACATTTGTCAACACAAACACTTTATTATCTTTAGGATCGTTGAAGTAACCACCTATCGTTCCTTTGGAGTAGCCTACAAATAGACACGGTTTTGAATGAGGCTCCAATTTCTTAGGATTCGCCTCAAACACATATGTTGGGCAACCTCAGATCCTAAAATGGTGTAAACTATCGTTACAGTCATTTCATAATTCCAAAGGTGTTTTAGAAACACTTTTCGATTGGGGCGTGGACATAAAGGTCTTTATGACACAATCAATAATTCGCTTCATTTTCAATTAGGTCTTGCTTTAGCCTCTTTAGGGGTTATTACTTCCTTGGTAGCTCAACACATGTACATTTTACCTGCTTATGCGTTCATAGCACAAGACTTTACTACTCAAGCTGCGTTATATAACACAGTTCAAAATATAGGCTGCAGTCTATATTGTTGGGGTTGATACTTTAAATCTCGTGGGTTCTATAGTTTGTATTTGTAAAGTACAAACAATTTATTTATTTAATAAAATCTGAGGTACTTTATTCGACATTTAGTAGCATTAACCCACAAAACCAATAAACTAACATCAAAGATTATCTTTTGTAGCTTAAACATGTATGGTGGATCGTGTTTAAGTGATAATCTAAATGATCCGTAGTAGATGGATAAGGTTAGGTACCTTATCCTGGTGATACTACGAATACGATCTACTTTGTAGATGTTACAATTGTTGTAAAGTTCTACAAATCATATAATCCTGATCATTCATGTAAAGACATGTGAGCGGGGGTGTTTTATACAAAGAGATTTGTTCAAGACCGAACTACGAAATGATTAGTCTCATTATATAACGTCGTTAATGGTAGAGACTTACATTTCACCAGAATGACCATAGATGACATGACCTGAATCCTGAGTGAGTTGTGAACTCCTGCCTATAAAGGCGGTCCTTTGATTTGTATGGGTGAAAGTGGCTAGATCGCCGACTCAATAAGCCTATCATTTTGGAGATTCGTCTAATCAGGAAGCTGGGAACACAGCTATACAAAATAGAATTCACTTCTTCCCTAATATAGGGATAAGTAGATAAATTTCTCCCTTAAAGATTGATTTTGAGACTTGAACAATGTGACGCCACACTCTCTCTTGGCCCAAGAGGGGTTTGATCATAATTGGACTATGACTTACTGTCCATTAGAAGGATCGGTGGTACTTAATGTTGGGTTATATGTCCTAAAACTCGCAGTTTGTTATGTTAAACATATTCTATTATCAATAAAGATGTTATTGATGTTTATTCAATAAAACTGTTATTGAATATGTGAATTGCATTTGTAAAGTTTAAATCCAATAAATTAAAGATTCATGGCTATTATATGAATACATGAACTTTATGTGAAGACATAAGAGTGGATTAAGTTCAGTAAATAGCCAAAATGGTCTAATAAGGTTGGGTACCTTATTTTGGTAATACTATCAGATACGGCCCACTCTGTAGCTGTTACAATTTATTGTAAAGTGCTACAAACTAAGTGATCCTGATTCGTTCATGTATTGACATGAGGAGCGGGGCGTTCCATGCAATGGGTTTGCATAAGATCAGACCAAGAATTAAGTCACTCTTACTTTATAATATTGTTTACTATTTAAGATTTGACTTTTTCAAAGCGATGACCTAGGTAACTTGACCTTAATCTTGAGCTAACTATGAACTCCGATTTATTCGAGATTATCCTTAGATTTGCATATGTGAGGGTTGGCTCAACAGCGCTGGCTTAATAAGCCTCCCATTTCAGGAGTAAGACCAGACGAATAGTTGAGGACATATGGTACAAGACGGAATTCACTCCTACCTGCTTTTAGGGATAGTAAAGAGGTTGTTCCCTTAAGTGCTGACCCAGAGTCTAGAACAAGGGGGCCCACTCTCTTATTGGCCCGAGAGGGACTCCGTTTAGTGATTGGATCACAAACCAATTGTTCATTAGAGAATCAGTGGGACTTAAGGAGCAAGATGTAATCTCATGGGTAAAACGGCTTATGACCCAGCTGTTATTACGAAAACCAGTGAAGGCTTGACTTACTTATCATAGTTTTATCAAATGGACATATAATATATCTACAGTGAGGGGAGTGCAACTACAAGCTATATTGGACAGTCCTGTTAGTTAACGAATATTGATTAACTAGGTTAAAAAATTTGACCGATTAGTCTCAGATTGTTGAAGCCCATGATTTGTAGGTCCATCTGGTCTCCTTGCTAGCTCACTATAGACAAAATTGAAGAACTAAGTGAAATAAGAATTTGAAATGTTCAAATTTGGGCATTAGGAAAAATTGTATTTTATATGAGATATAATTTACAATTGTATTATTAATTTATTAATTATTTTTTAGAGTATTCTTGAACATTAGCATGAAAGTGTTTTTTTTAAACTTGATTAATATGATTAATCAAAGTTAGGTATCAAAAATAATTTAATATGTGATATGAAATTTATTTTTGAATATTTTCTAAATTACGAAAATATTTATTCATAAAAATTTGTTTTATTTATATTAAAATTAGTTAGTAGAAAAATCCAATTGTTGATTTTCCTACTGACTTGTTGGATTTTCCTATGGACTTTGAAGTGGTACTTCCAAAGCTTGACACCTAAAGATTACATGCTAGTGGATTTTGAGGTGGAAGACATGCAAAATAGGATTTTTCATGTAATTTGTCTTTAAATAGTTTGGTTTTTGAAATGTGTAAAAAATTAATGTTTCTTTGACTTTTCACTTGACTCTTCCACCAAAATCTCTTTAGTCTCCACGTTTTTAGAGTGAAATTCCCTTGTCTTCACTAACAAAACGGTCCCACCACTGTGTTCTTCAACCAGAGAATAGTAAGGATTTACTGTTGGTAGTGTTAATCGAGCACGGAGAGGAAGATTGCGGTGGATTCTACAAAGGTTGTATTTTCTAACCCTTTATGCATGCTTATTCTTAGTTTTATGTAATAAGAACGTTATCGATCCTTATTTCCTCTGTGCATGCTATTCTTTATGTTCCATCAATTGATATCAGAGCATGCTTATAATGTTCTATTGCATATTGGTGGGTGTTTTTTTTTTTCATTTATTGATTACATTGTGGGCTAAAGTGGATATATTACGGTTTTGGCATTAGTTTTCTTTTAATTTCTTGTTGAAATTTGTAATTGCTCACATGTATATGAGCTTTAATGTGTGGCAAAGGGTCTGTAAATTTTCTTGAGTCATTAGAGTTGTTCTTAAGCTGTAATTGTTTGATTCCGAGAAAGAGGACAACTTCTTTTTGGAGAAAAATAAGCTTGCAAACTCGAGAGAGCCTCTCATACCCAATTTTTGCTTCCAGACCTGCTACCAGACCCAAGATCCCGATGGCCCGACTAGGTTCAGTGAGCTTCCCCGCATGCGTCAGCTGTCTACATGGTCAGACCTATCTGCGTGCCCGACCTGACCCAATTTGGTGAAGTTCCCAGTGCACCTGCCGTTCGTGAACCCAACCTGCCCGAGCTCCGACCTGCACGCTCGTCTACGACCCACTTCCAACCTGCGTGCTCTAAGTTGACTTCGCCTTGCGCGTTGACCAACCAGCCCAGATGGTCTAGACCGGTCCAATTAACTTGGTTGAGCTGGTTTGACCGGTTCAACCTGGTTTCTGGAGTTTCTGAGCCGGTTCGAGTGGTTTTTGGTCGGTTCGAGTTGGTTCAAAGAGTTTGAAGCTGGTTCGTGGAGCTGTTTACTGAATTATGTCATAAGTTAGTTGTTTTTTTTACTTTTAATGCCAAAACTGGTCCATCTTAGTGTTGTTTAAGTATTATGCATGTGATGTATATTATTATTTTATTATGTGTGCATAAAGTATGCCATATAGTTTTTATAAAACCCCATAATAGGATAAGTATGTGGCATGCATTTGATATATATTATAAGTGTTATAATGTATATAGTATGCATTCTTAGTTTTAATATAAGTATTATATTAAAGCTTGTTTGTTTAAGGAAGCATGTTATAGATGAATGTTAGGATTATAATTGTTATAATTTTTATAAAATAACCTAGACTTTTAAAATCTATAACAAAGATAAGATGCATGTTCATGCTCATGCTCATCTAGAGCTAACCGGTGAAATTCAATCACCTTTTTTAAGAGTTAGAATAGGTCGATTACTTATAAAACAAGAGTTGTTTACTTGCCTGGGGAGATCTTATCTAAGGTTGGGGTACTTAAGTTGACGGTTTACGAAACACCTCCTACCTGGAGATCAAACTGACGTCTAAATCAATAACCCTAGTTTTATAAACATACGTGAGTGGTGTAAGGAAATAAAATTGGTTTATCACCTAGACATCATAGGTTAGTCCCAGTATAAAGAGTTATATTCGAAAAAATCTCCTAGACTTAGGTTTTTTAATTAGCCGGAACATTCCTAAGTAAAGATTTACCCAAAAACAAGTAGAACAATTCAATAGGAGTTTAATAACATATATGATATGTTATTGGAACGCTTCACTGGGAATTTAATAACGTATATGATATGTTGTTAGAACACTTTTAATTCCTTGTTAGAACAATTAGTTATAGTCCAACTATAACCAAACCCCTCTCGGATCGAAGAAGGTGTAGCGTCATATTGTTTAAGTCCCAGAATCAGTCATTAAAGAAGCAATTTATCTACTTGCCCTAATAGTAGGGAAGGAGTGAATTCCTTCTTGTGTAGATGCGTTCCCAACTCCCCAATTAGACGAATCCTCAAAATGGTAGACTTATTCTCACTCATGCAGATCAAAAGACCGCCTTCATAGGCATGAGTTCACAAGTCACTCAAGATTCAGGTCAAGTCACCTATGGTCATCCGGTGAAAAATGTAAGTCTCTTCTAGTATAGGATACCACTTAAACATGACCCACCTGTATATCTCCACATACATATTTAAGTTACAGAAGATAACCTCGGATCTTAGTTATTGGTTTTGTGGGATAATGCAACTAAATATTAATTAAAATACCTTTTATTTTATTAGATAAATAAAATATTTGCACAATACAATTACAAACTACAAGACCATAAGATTTAGGATATTTTTTATTAAATAAAAAAATATTTCTTTATATATTGAAGATATATCAACGCATGCCCTCTAATATATGAAATAGTAATTTGCCTTAGTAGTAGTGTAGGAGTTTTTGTAAGTTGGCCACCAGAGTCTGATTCTTGCTTGAGACAGATTTATTTTCGTTTTTATTTTAG
>NC_052358.1:9248003-9319772 GCF_009727055.1 Benincasa hispida
ATATATATATATATATATATATATATATTATGCTTATATACATATATGTTCATGTTTATATACAAAAAAATTTAAAATTTTAGACTCATTTGGTAACTAATTGATTATTTATTTTTAGTTTTTGAAAATTAAGACATATAACACCAACTTTAGATATAATTTTTTTTGTTTTCTTATTTACCTTACCATTATTTTTAAATCACATTAAAGTCAGTCCAAGTTTAATTTTTAGTATTTAGAATTATGATTAGTATCTAAACTTTTAATTTTAATTTTAATAAATCCCTTAAAAATGTCTAATAGATATATAAACTTTAAATTTAGTGTATAAAATCTCATAAAATATTGGGAATGCTTAAAAATTAATCGTTATAAGATTTTTTTTTTTTAATTTCTAATTCAACCTCACAATTTAAGTTTTATAGCCAATAATTACATTATTTTTTTTAGAAAAATGTCTAGTACTATATATTATAGGCATTTATCGAGATGATAGTAGTCTAGTATATATTTTCTAAAGTTCAAGAACTATATATGACACAAATTTAGACATTAATGAGCTAAAATTTTAATTTTACATAAAGTTGTGTCCCCTAACATGTAATTCTGGATCTACCACTGTCCATATATTAATTAGTTATGATCATTTTGACGATGTTATATCAATTGAATATTATGTCAATGCATCTAAAATTATGTTTAGCTGAACTTGTGTCCCCCTTGTATAATATCCTGGCCCCACCACTGATATCAACCCCAACAATCTTCCACTTGTTCTAAAGCTAGTTAGGGTGTACATAATAAAAGTACAACAGTACACAAAAACAAGAAACGACATACAATACGTACCTAATAAAATCTCCCGCTTGCCCTAGACCAATTGCGGCCTATCTTGTAGACCTAGAATCTCCAGGTGATCCTCAAACACCTTAGTTGTGAGAGCCTTTGTAAATAGATTAGTAACGTTGTGTTTTGAAGCGATCTTCGTGATGATCATGTCCTTCGATGCACAATCTCCCGAATCAAGTGATACTTGCGCTTAATATGCTTTTCACATTTGTGACTTCTAAACTTCCTGAAATTAGTCACGATACCACTGTTATACAATAAAGAGTGTCGAATATGGATTCCAAATCTTGTGCTCGGAGCGTTACATTGCATTCTCTGATTCAGCCAAAACTGAACATATTTTTTAGGAAGACTTCCGACGACTCTACATCTACTATACAACTAGGTTCATAATTCACCCACCCTAAAGACGGTAGGATTTGCTGAAATTCTAACTTGGTTTTTTTCTTTTTCCCATGGTATTTCCCAAATCGAAAGTTACATTCATCTTAGAATCAGAATTCTAACTTCTTTTTTTGGTACGTAAATTCAAATCTTTCATATTTCATTCACATTTTATTATTATCAAATGAGTATTCAGTTAGAAAGCCCTTTTTTTTTAATGTTTCTTGCTGATTCAAATTGATAGGATTTTTGCCTGTTTAAAGCTATATTCCTCTGCAAATATTCAGCATCTCCAGCTCTATTCTTTATTCTTTGATTGAATAAGTGTGAGTTCTTTTTAGACTTTGGTATTATGAATTGTCCCATTGTCTAGCAATAACTGCAAAGGTTAAATCACATTTAGTCTCTAATTCTCGTCTAATTAGTTCCAATGTCTACAAATTTTAAATTAAGATATTGTATTACTCCTACTTTAATGCTATCCCATTTGTCTAGCAATATGGTAACGAGTATTTTTTCATCTTTTTAAGCTTCTTAAGTTTTTTTCTCCAACTTTAGAATAGGCATTTTTTCAGCTCCAAAAGTAAAGATGTCATCTTTTGAGTTAACTTTTCTTTTTTTTCTTTTTTTCTTTTTTTCTTTTTTCCTTTTCCAGTCTTTTTCCGTTAGGAAGTAAACATTTACTACCAATTTTAATGATCTGTTTTTAGAGATCATTTAAAATATATATATATATAGAACATTTATTGCACCCCACGTTTTTTTTCTCTTTACTCTTTTCTTCTCCTCGCCTTAAGTTTTATTTTCCCCCAACTATAGGCTGGTATTACTCAAATTTTCAAAATTTCTCTAATATATCATTAATCATTTAAGTAAATTTGTATTATTCTACTTTGACTTTTCAAGATGTAACATTAAAGTGTAAAGAAAATGTATAGAACATAATAAATTAGTTATAAGCTAAATGAGTTTTGACTTAGTGATATTGACATGACCTTTGTTACAAAAAGACTCGAAATCAAGAAGTAGAACAGTGCAGTTGGCAGTTGAATCGTTGTTGACCTCTTTCTGTTAAGTGTTGTAAACACAAAAGCTTCATCGTTGACCGTATCACCTACACATATATAAATGAAATCGATTGTGAGACTAATGTAAGAGTGAATAAGAAATCGAGTGAGCAAGGCATTCATTTTCTAATACTTTGAAGAGTAATAAAAGAGAACCTCCTAATTTGCACAGTGGACGTTGGCCTTTGGCTAAACCACTTAAACTTCTGTGTCTTTTCTTCTTACCTCTACGATTGTTTAGATTTTGCTAAGGTATCGTTTACACGATCGTGCAGTTCCTATCGCATTGTGTACACGATCGTTTAGCTCCATGCTCAATCATCTATACGATCGCTTAGCTCCTCAGTTGTCGTCTATACGATCGTCTAGCTTCAGTCAACTGTCACCTACACGATCGTCTAACGCTTCCTCCTATCGTTTACTTAATTGAACTATCATTTAGTTCTTGGTGTATCGTCTACATGATCGTACAATCTTTTGGTAAACGACAGAAAGAATTTCAAGCATTAACATTCTATCTCCCTTGACTCTTGAATTGTTATCAACCGTTATATCTGAGTGTTTTGTGATTATTAACGTGGAGATCTAATCATCTAGGACAACAAGTGGTATCAAAACTCAGTGAACAATTCAAGACAGCTCCAAGATTTGAATTCTTGATTTAGAATAGTCAATCTTGAAGACAAAAAATGGCAACTACTAGATATGAGATTGAGAAATTCGATGGCAAGACAAACTTTGAACTGTGGAAAGCAAAGATTAAAGTAGTCCTGGGGCAGTAGAAGGCTCTCTTGGCCATTACGGACCCTGCGAAGTACCCTGAAACACTCTCTGAGGTAGACAAAAAGACTATTGAATCAAATGCATATGGAACCATTGTTCTTAATGTCACAAACAGTGTTTTGAGGCAAATTGTCTATCAATCTATTGCCTATGCCCTGTGGAATAAGTTGAATGAGATATATCTCAACAAAGATCTGCCCAACAAAGCTTTCTTGAGTGAAAGATTCTTCACTTATAAGATGGATCCAACAAAGTCCTTCACGGATAATCTTAATGAATTCAATAGGATGTCTTCTGAGTTTAGATCAATTGGAGATAATATTGGAGAAGAGAATAAGGCATTCATATTATTGAATTCTCTACCAAAATCTTTCAAATATGTGAAGACTGCATTGAAGTACGGTAGAGAAAGAATTACCACAGATGTTATCATATCAGCTATAAGAGTTAGAGAACTTGAATTGCAAATGACTAAGGAGAATTAACCAGGAGGTGAAGGCTTGTTCTCAAAGGGGAAGAACAAGAAAAATGGGAAGGGGAAACAGAACAATGGTGACAAGTCCAAGATAAAGTGCCATTTTTGTCACAAAATAAGGCACATAAAAAAAGATTGTTATGCCTTGAAGAGAAAATTAAACCAACAAAACAAGGGGGTAAATAGACCGAGGCTGCTGTAGGAGAGAATTCCCTAGTCTATTCAGATGTTTTAGCTGCTACTGAAGAAGGTGAAGACCAGAATATTATGGAGACTCAAGATTGGGTGTTAGATTCTGGATGTTCAGTCTACATGACACCATCCAAGGGATGGTTTTGCACTTATAAGAAGTGGGATGGTGGGCTGATCTATATGGGAAACAATAATACTTGCAGAGCTGTGAAAATAGAGTCTGTGTCCTTGAAGATGGTTGATGGTTCAGTCAAATTGATAAAGAATGTGAGGCATGTTCCAACTTTGAAGAGGAATCTCCTTTCTTTTGGGATGTTTGATGCCATAGGCTGTGAATATAGGGGTATGAGAGGCACCTTTAAAATTATTAAGGATTCTAAAGTAGTTTTGGTGGCAACCAAGGTACATGGTTTATATGTCATCAAGGATGTATAAGTGGCACACTCAACTTTGTTAGAAACTGATGAGGAACCTAATGAAGATGAGTTGTGGCACAAAAGACTCTCTCATATCAGTGTGAGGGGGCTGCAAGTGCTATCTAAATAGGGAATACTACCGAGGGGTTTGGAGATAGCCTTAAATTTTGTGAACATTGTATATTGGGCAAAGCAACAAGACAGCAATTCCCCAAAGGACAGCACACTTCAAAGGAAATCCTTGAATATGTGCATTCAGACTTATGGGGGCTAGCTCACTCTCTATTTCTTAATGGAGCAAGGTACTTTCTTTCATTTGTAGATGACTACTCAAGGAAGAGTTGGATATACTTTTTAAAATCCAAAGATGAAGTATTTAGTAGATTTAAAGAATGGAAGACCTTGATTGAGAAGCATACTCTAAACAAATTAAACATTTGAGAATTGATAACGATTTAGAGTTTTGTGGATAGGAGGTTAAATTGTATTGCAGGGAGCATGGCATGATAAGGCATAGAACCGTGAGGTACACACCTCAACAAAATGGAGTAGCCGAAAGGTTGAATAGAACAGTGCTGGAAAGAGTAAGATGTCAGTTGTCCAATGCCTTGTTTCCTGAAAAATATTGGGTTGAAGTTGTCTCCTACACCATATACACTTTTAATAGATGCCATCATCAATCCATAGAGCTGAAGACTCCTGAAGAGAGGTGGACAGGGCAGCCACCTAAGCTGGAACACCTAAAAGTGTTTGGTTGTGTAGGCTACGTACACCAAAGCCAAGGGAAATTGAAACCAAGGGTTGTAAAGTGCATGTTCTTAGGCCTTACACCAGGAGAAAAGGTCTTTAGGCTGTGGCATCCAGTTGAAAAAAGATGTGTGAATAGTAGGGATATGGTCTTTGGAGAAAATAAGATGTTCATGATGTCAGAATAACCATCTTCTACAGTTACAAAGACTAGTAGCACTATATTTGAGGTGGAGTCTCAAATGATCATGGAGCTTCTACTTCCTCTCAAAATTAAGAGTTATAAGGTGATGAGGCTGCTGAAACCAGTGAGCATGGGTCAAGTGATCAAGTTGAGACACATGGGGACTTACACAACTATTCATTGGCAAGAGACAGACCTAGAAAAACACTAGTACCACCAGCAAGGTACCAAGAGTCTGATTTTGCTAGTGTAGCATTGAGTGCTGCCATTTCTTTGAGTAATAATGAACCTTCCAACTTTGAAGAAACAACAAACAGCCTAGATTCTAGGCAATGGATTGAGGCTATGAATGGTGAAATGAAGTCCCTCAATCAAAATGACACTTGGAGATTAGTACATTTGCCTAAAAGGTACAAACCTATCTCATGCAAATGGATTTACAAATTTAAAGAAGATATTCAAGGTGTGCAAAAGTCTAAGTTCAAGGCTAGGCTTGTTGCTAAGGGGTTCACTTAAAAGAAATGCATTAACTACAATGAGGTGTTTTCTCCAGTTGTGAAGCATACTTCCATCTGGCTGCTCCTTTCCTAGTTGTGCAAAAAGATTTGAAGTTGGACCAGTTGGATGTAAAGACAACCTTCCTACATGGGCTGTTGAATGAGAGAATTTATATGAGACAACCTCAAGGCTATGTTAAAAGTGGAGAAGAAGACCTTGTGTGTTTGTTGAACAAGTCCATATATGGCCTAAAACAGTCACCGAGATGCTGGTATGAGAGGTTTGATGAGGTGATACTAAGATGGGGCTCAAAAAAAGCTCATTTGATTGGTGTGTTTACACAAATTCTAGTAGCTTTAAGTGTCTATCTACTTCTCTATGTAGATGACATGCTGCTGGCCGGGAAATCCAAAGAAGAATTGAAGCAAGTGAAAACGTTTCTTAAGAGATAATTTGATATGAAATACCTAGGGGAGTCGAGGAGGATCTTAGGCATTGAGATAGAAAGAGAAAGAAAAAAGGGCAGATTGCTTGTCAGCCAATCTGAATATTTTTCAAAGATATTACAGAGGTTCAAGATGGAGAATGCTAAATCAGTAGGTACTCCTCTTGCTTCTCACTTCAAGCTTTCAGCTGCTAATAGTCCAAAGAGTACAGATGAAGAGCATTTGAACTATATGAAGGTTGTCCTGTATTCCCAAGCATCTCTCATGTATCTTATGACTTCTACAAGGCCAGATCTGTCCTACGCAACAAGTATGGTCAGTAGGTACATGGAAAATACTGGTAGAAGACATTGAGAGGCAATCAAATGGATACTAAGGTATCTATGTATTGGGGATGATGCCCTAAACTCTCGTTGGTCCTGTAGTTTGTAAACACAGTTTTGAACAAACGTTTGTGATGTATAATATATAATATTTTCTTCACTTTTGTCTATGGAAAATTGAATGTTTTAATTGTTTTACCATAAACCAATAAACTAAGATCTCTGGTTGTCGTTGTAACTTAAGCATATATGTGGAGACATATAGGTAGATCATGTTTTAAGTGATAACCAAAATGGTCTGTAGTATATGGATATAGGATGGAAACCTTATCCTAGTAACGCTACGGATACGGCCCACTTTGTAGAATAGTTACAAGTGTTGTGACTTGCTACATATGTTTGATCTTGATCATTAATGTGGAGACATACAAGTGAAGGCATCCTATACAAAGAAGTGTGTATAAGACCGGACTACGAAGTGTTATAGTCTCGTTATATAACGTCATTCATGACAGAGACTTCATTTCACTAGGATGACCATAGGTAACATGATCTCAATCCTGAATGAGTTGGAAACTCCTGTCTTTGAGGGCGGTCCTTTGATTTGCACAAGTGCGAGTGGCCAGATTGCCGACTCAAACCTACCACTTTGGGGATTCGTCTAATTTGGGAGCTGGGAACTCAGCTACACAAGATGGAATTCACTTCTTCCCCGAAGCAGGGGTAAGTAGATAGATTACTCCCTTAAGGGCTGATTTCGGGGCTTGAACGATGTGGCGCCACACACCTTCACATGGCCCGAGAGATGTCCATACATAGTATGACTATGTTGTATTGTTCATTAGAGGGATCAGTGGTACTTAAGGAGTTAGATGTAACTACATAGGCAAAAGGTAAATTGGCCCAGCTATACTTACGAGCATCTATGAAGGGTTATCGTACTGTTGATTCATTATATCCAATGGACATAGAAATATATCTGTGGTGAGAAGAGTGTTGGGATTGGTGTCCTAATTCTCTTGAAATCTCGTAGTTTGTAATTTATACATATTGTTATGAATAAAATAAGAGTTATTTTATCTGGTATTTACTCATATCCAATAAACAAAGCTCCATGGTTATTGTATGTAAACTTCAACATGTATATGAGATATACAAATGGATCATTCCTTAAGTGATATGAGATATACAAGTGGATCACGCCTTAAGTGATAACCTAAATAGGTCTATAGTATAAGGATTAAGGTGGGATACCTGATCCTGGTGACACTACGGATACAGCTCGCTTTGTAGAGGTTTGCAAGTGTTGTGAACTACTACAATGGTAGATCCTGACCATTCATGTAGAGACATGCGAGTGGGGTGTCATATACAAAGAGTTTGTATAAGACTAGACCACGAGATAACTAGACTCTTTATATAACGTCGTTGATACCTAAACGACCATAGGTGACATGACCTTAATCTTGAGTATTTTGGGAACTCCTGCCTTTGATAGTGGTCATTTGATTAGTATGGGTGAGAGTGGCCAAATTGCCAAGTCAACATGCCTATCTTTTTGGGGACTTGTCTGATTTGGGAGTTGGGAACTCAGTCACACAAGATGGAATTCATTCTTTCCCCGAAGAAGGGGTAAGTAGATAGATTGCTCCCTTAAGGGCTGATTCTGGGGCTTGAACATAATGGTCACAACTTCTCTTTAGAAGATAGGACTCAATCATAGTAGAACTATGACTTATGTTCATTAGAGAAATCAATGGTACCTAAGAAGTTAGATGTAACTATAGGGGCAAAACGGTTATTGGCCCAGCTGTACTTACGAGCCATCTGTGAAGGGTTATCGCATTGTTGATTGGTTGATATAAACACATAATATATCCGTAGTAAGGAAAGTTTAATTGTCGGTTTTTAGTGGAGTGCCTGGCAGTTAACGGATGGTAGATCTCGTGACTACAAAGTTTAGTCAGTTATTCACATATCGTTGGAGCTTCGAGCTACAGGTCCATAAATTCCCCTTGGTAGCTCAATGGATTCAAGTTGAGAATCAATTCTTGGTGTTGATTTGAAATGTTCAAATTAATAAGAGGTAATTCGATTATATATGATATGATCGGTGTGATGTATGAGATTCATCAAGTAGAGGGTTAATGTAAATGAAATTTACATTAAGTGCCGTGAAATAAAAAAAGAGTTATGGTTTATATGTTTCATGAGATGAAATATTAAAACTATAGATTATAAATATAGTATGATAAGTTGGTTATCATATATATTTATAATAATATTAATTATTGGATAATTATCTCTTTTTCTCTAATAACCAATTGAGTGGGAGGTTATTGGTGGTTCCATTGTAACCGTGAGATAAAAGAAAAATTTTTTTCCTAAATTTAGTAGTTTATGATAGAGAGTTTCTATTCTCGAAAATTACTCACGGTGGTTGTCAAGTAAATTAGATTTGCTAAACGATAACTGAAGAAAGACTAGACGATCTTGGAGTATTTCTATACGATAGATCACTCAGCTAGCCGATTAGTTAAACGATCGTGCAGCTTTTGCTAAACGATCGTATAGCATTTGTTAAACGATTGGGCATCGTCTATACGATAGAATTTGACACCTCCCACTTACTCAATCGTTTACACGATTACTGTCTCTTATACACATCTAGATGTGTATAAGAGACAGCGATAGACCTTGTCATCTCCCACTTACTCAATCGTTTACACGATTATTCTTCCTTCAGTCTCTTCCTCTAACCAAGTCCACACAGAGCCCACACTTCTAGATTCTCACATCGAGAATACCAAGGTAGCCATTGTGGTGGTGTCGTACTCAACTCGACACAGTCGAGGTTTTATGGAGGTTGTTCACTATTTTTGTGATCTTGGTGATCATTGTGTTCGAGATTGTTGTGGATCGTGCAATGTAGCGGTCGTAGTGATCGAGCATTCGTGATTGTCGTTTTGTTGTGAATGAGCGTTCGTGATTAAGGGTGTTGAAGATGAGTCTTCAAAGGTATATGTAATTCTTCCCTTGATTGTATAGAAAAACATATTGTAATTTGGTTTTGTGCATAGCCTGTATGTTTCTGTTTCTTCATTGTAATTGTTAATGTTCAAATACGATTGAAATTTGGAACGATCCTTCCGCTACTCATGGAAATCCTCATGTCCGATTTTCTTCAAAGAGTGCAGTTGTCGGTCTTTAATGGAATGTCTAGCAGTTAACGGATGGTGGATCTCGTGGTTAAAGAGTTTAGTCAGCTATTCACATACCGTTGGAGGTTCGAGTCATAGGTCCATAAGGTCCCCTTGGTAACTCAATGGATTCAAGTTGAGAATTAGTTTTTGGGTCAATTTGAAGTGTTTAAATTGACAAGAGGGAGTTCGATTATATATGATATAGTTGACATGATGTATGAGATACATTAATTGGACGAAAATTATATAAATATGATTTATATTTAGTGGAGGAGAAAAGGACTATGGTTCATACGTTGCATAAGATGTAATATTAAATCGTAGGTTATAAATATAATAAGATTATATTTATTTTTTAATTTAACAATTATGGGACAATTGTGCCGGCTTTTTCTCCGTAATCGAATGAGTTAGTAGGAGGTTGCATTCAATTTTTGTAACTGAAGGATAAAATGAAAATGGTTTTCATTTTGCAAAAAGATTAGATATTCGCTCACCGAGTAGTACACTGCCTATCACCTAGTAAACCGAGAGCATACATGATAGCTCAATGTTTACTAAACGATCGTGTACACGCGCACCTTTTTCCTAAACAATCACATAAAATTACCTAAACGATCGTCTAGCATTTTCTAAGCGATCGCGTGCCTGAGCATTTTACTAAACGATCGTCTATACGATCTTGTCCTTTTTTCTACACGATCGTGTACCTTTACTTAAACGATCAAGCATCCGTCTATACGATAGACACCTGATATCTCCCGTTTGCTTAGTCGTGGTAAACGATCGTCCCTTCCTCTTTTCCTCTACCAAATCCAATAAAGCCCACACCTCATGGATTCTCACTCCAAGAATACCAAGGGTTCCGAGTGGTGGTGTCTTCCTTGTTATCGAGTTCGTGAGAAGTCCATTGGTGGGTAGATGACAGTGATTTGGTGGACGATTTATTTGGCTTGCATAGTGAGAGCGAGAGGTGCAGTCCTGGGACGAGAGCGAGATTTGAAAGGCGAAGAAGAGTTCTTCAACTGGTATGTATCTTGTTCTCTTGTTGTTGTTAAAGTTCAAAGCATGTCGTAATTTATTGTTAAATGCATAGCTTGTTTGTTTGATTGTAAATGCGGTATTTCTGTCACAGTGAGTTTGGAACAATCTTGCTTCTGATCAGAGGTGCTCTTTGATAAAAGTTCCTTCACTATGTTCATCCAAGGAGGCAAAAGTCTTATATAGATAAAATGAGCCATCCGAATGATGAAGTTTATGGTTATGTAGATGCAGACTATTCAGGGGACTTGGACAGAAGATGTTCCCTATCAGGCTATGTTTTCATGTGGGGGAACAATTTGATTAGTTGGAAAGCTACTTTGCAGCATGTTGTGGCCCTTTTCACAACAGAGGTTGAGTTCATCGCATTGTCTGAGGCTGTGAAGGAAGGTTTATGGCTGAAAGGTTTACTAAACGATTTCGACATAATACAAACAAAAATCAGAATTTATTGTGATAACCAGAGCACAATATACCTATCTAAGAATCAACAGTTTCACTGCAGAACCAAGCATATCAATATCAAATATCATTTCATCAAACAAGAGATTGAGAAAGGGGAAGTTGAGGTAATGAAGATTCATACCTCTGATAATGCAGCTGATATGCTAACTAAAATCGTTCCATTAAATAAGCTTGGCATATGCTTAGATCTTCTTGGGTAGCTCAAGTCAGCTCAGTGAAGCAAAGAGGGAAGGAACTCTGGATGCTTACAAAGGTGGAGATTGTTACAGAAATACTCGAAATCAAGAAGTAGAACAATACAGTTGGCAGTTGAACCGTTGTCGACCTCTTTCTGTTAAGTGTTGTAACCACCAGAGCTTCATCGTTGACCGATTCGCTTGCACATATATAAACGAAATCGAATGTGAGATTAATGTAAGAGTGAATAAAAAACCGAGAGAGCAAAGCATTCATTCTATAATACTTTGAAGAGTAATAAAAGAGAACCTCCCAATTTGCACAGTGGATGTAGGCCTTTGGCCGAACTACTTAAACTCTCGTGTCTTTTCTTCTTACCTCTACGATCGTTTAGATTTTGCTAAGGTATCTTTTACACGGTCATATAGTTCCTATTGCATCGACGATCGTTTAGTTCCTCAGTTGTCGTCTATACGATCGTCTAGCTTCAATCAACTATCGTCTACACGATCATCTAACGCTTCCTCCTATCGTTTACTTAATTGAATTATCCTTTAGTTCTTGGTACATCGTCTACACGATCGTGCAGTCTTTTGGTAAACGACAGAAGGATTTTCAAGCATCAACATTCTATCTCCCCTGACTCTTGAATTGTTATCAACCGTTATATCTTAGTGTTTTGTGATTATTAACGTAAAGATCTAGTCATCTAGGACATCAACCTTTGCTTAGAAGTCGAAGGTTGAATCCTCCATCTGCAGCCACGGAAAAAAAAAATAGATATAGGAAATAAGAAGGGATGGATATAATATTCTCCTCGAAAATATATAGGTAAAAGTAATATGGGGATATCCCAATATAAGATGAACATTATTTTAGTTCCAGCAGGTCCTTAGTATTTGGATTCTCACACTCAATTATTAAAGAAATATAATAAATCACATCAAAAGAGCAATCCTACGTCATCATATGCATACTTAGGAGACACGTAGTCCTCAATATTTTTTTTTTATTTCATTCCATTAATTTATTACTGGATTATTTTTCATATTCTTCCACGACAAGTTAAAACTTTGAATTATTTTTTAAAAATTGTATTTGACTATTTATTTCTCTTTATTTACCGTTAAGGATTTTATATTGAATTTGGTCTTTTGTTCAAAAAGATCAATTGTAAGTTCAAAATTTTATAATATAAACAGATCACATCTTGTAAAGAAACCAACAAATTTTTAGATATAGTGTATCCAATATAAAATAGAAGATATACATGAAGTAGGTAGCGTGAATTTTAAAATATAAAAAATAATAACAAAACTAAAAAAAAAAATAGAGTGATATGAGTTTATGCACTTGATTCATAGCACAAATAGTAATGATAACTTTATGAAAAATAAGAATAAATTTCCAACTTCAGAAACTTCTTCTCCAATTTTACAAACAATTCTTTTAATGGACAGCGTTTTGTATTATAAATCAGAATAGAATATTGCCAAATCAATTCATAAAGTAAAGAAATGACAGTTATCTAAAGCAACTAACTTTTTACATCTATATATAAAAATGAAACATGTATATATCGAGGCAAAGTTCAATAGTCTCTCTCTTTTATTTTTTAAAAGTTAAACAATCGTAGAAGTATTTGATTCTCTTACCTTTACTCAATTAAGCATATTGTTTCACTATATGTATATACTTAGATTACAATCGAATCAACTCAAATATAGTTTAATAAATAACGACGCCCAATATCATAATTGAGATCAAAAGTTCAATTTTCGTTGTATTCAAATATAACTTAATAACTTTAATATTAACCGATATCATTTCATTCTTCAATATCAATCAAGTCTACCAATTTCATTTTTCAGATTATGCATGAAATTATGAAAAAAAAAAATTGAATATTATTTATGTCGGTTTTTGACCATTAACCAAATATTTTTTTTAAAAAAAATAATTCTACAATATCAAAATCAAAAGCTAGATTACCAATAGTAGGCTAGCAGTGAAATGGGTTGAAGGGGAGTCAACGACTCTTATAGTTAGTAAATTATAATAGTCTGTATTTGAGGTGAAGATATTTTTAGTCTAAATTATAATAATCTATATTTGAGATATAAACTATTTTAGTCTAGATAAGAAATAGTAAACAATAATGTAAGAGTTTGAAGTTAATAATCACTCTACTAACCTCAAGTTCGGGTCAAACACCCCATTAAATATTATTGCACTTATAGTGATGTTAGGACAACATAAATCGTAACATAAATCATAACACATGTAGCTACTAATATACAGGGTTAAATTAAGGCATGGTAATTGTCTTCTTGCTGTTGGTTATGTTATTTTGTATTATATTTTTCTTCTGTTGGGTCTCGAAATTTGACCTGCCAAGGCAAAATTGTAATTGACAACAAATAATTAAAAATTAGGCTGCCTTTTTTTCCCTCTCTACAAAAGATTAGGTTAAATGTAGGCTTGAAGAGTAGACTCAAACCAAACAAGCCAAGAGGCTGCGAGCTTGGGTTGGCCCACTAATCCTTCTACTACACCTAATCAAATACGTAACTATATTTTTAGTCAACTCTAAACTTTAAATATCCCTAATATACCCCTCTTTTTTTCTTTTTTTTTTTCTTCTTCAAACTTCAAAGCTTCAACAAAAACAACCTCGCCAACTCAATTCGAACCCTCTAGACCCTTTGAAGTTTGACCCTTCTCTTATAAGTTAACATTACATAAACTTACAAGTTACAATCCCCTTCATAACTCTACCTCCCTTCTTCTCTTTTTTCTTTGTTATTATTATGGGGACTTTAGTGGGTCATGTAGCGCCCGGGTTTGGGTTCTTCATCATTGGCCTATGGCATCTCTTCAACAATACCAAAATCGAAGCTCGTAACAACGATCCTCCAAATACCGTTAAATTCCTCTCATGGTTCCCCACTTCAAGATTCAAGTACTTAGAGCCGTGTCTGATCATGGTTGGCGCCTCGGCCTCCATAGCCATGGAGTTATTCATCGGCCCACAACAGCACCAGCCGTTCGACACGGACGGCACCATCCCTTCCTACCATCTCCACAACTTCGAACACTCCAACATTTCCATGACTTTCTTTGTGTTTGCTGCCTTTTGCGTTGTTTTGGATCGGCTTCGTCCGAAAGCTTATTTTGAGCTGACACAGTTTGTTGGGGGTGTGGCTTTTGGGCAAGAGCTTCTCTTGTTTCACCTTCACTCGGCTGACCATATGGGCCCTGAAGGACAATACCACTTGCTTCTTCAGCTTCTTGTGTTTGTGTCTTTTGCCACAACTCTCCTTGGGATTGCTTTTCCCACTAGCTTCTTGGTGGCGTTTGTGAGATCTCTTAGCATTGTTTTTCAAGGCCTTTGGCTTATGCTCATGGGCTTCGCGCTTTGGACTCCTTCTTTCATTCCTAAAGGTATGGTAACCAAAAAATTATTCACAGATATTTCCAGAAAATTTTTGTCTAAATATTTTTCAAAAATTTATGACGGCGGAAAATAATTTGACAATTATTGGTTCTCTCTTTTATAAAAAGTGGAAAATTAAGTTTGTAGCTAGTTTGTTTCTATCTTCTTTTCGTCTCATCTACAAGTAATTTAACGAAGGGGTAATAAGACAAGAGGTATTTTTCACAAACTTTTATTTTATATTAAATCATCAACCAATTTAAAAGTTTAAATGAATTGATTTCTTATCACCATAAATGACCAAAATAAATATTTAATGATCTTGAAATCTATAAACCAAATTGAAACAAATTTCAAATTTAAAAATTAAAATTTTGATATTGAATTAAAACTAAACTCAAGACTTAAGAATTAAATGTAACATTTTAAAATCTAACTAGATATTAAATAAAAACTACGCCCCGAATTTAAGGCAAAAATGCATTTTCCCTTATTTTTTAAAAGAATGGGAAAAAAACATTCTTTTGGTAGTTTTCTATCCTCATTTCTTGTTTGCCAAGACACACAATGGTTGGTAAATAATTAATACCTATCCGTTTACGTGGATTTGTTGAAATCTGTCGTTGTAGTAGTTTTTTTTTTTTTTAAATGATTATTTTTATATTTTTCTTTTTTATATATATATAAAAAAAATGAGTATGAAATTAGTTGCAGATTAGATTGCATTTGTCCAAATAATAACATTGATAAAGAAATTATAGTATGGTATATTAAAATAATGGATTTGATATATAATTGTATAATATATAGGTTGCTTTATGCACTTGGAAGATGGGCACAAGGTGGTGCGTTGCGCCGGGGAGGAGCCACTTCAGCGAGCCAAGGCGCTGATCAACCTTCAGTTCAGCTGGCTGTTAATTGCACTCACCATTTTCGCTTTATCATTTCATTTGCTTCTGCTTAAACTATACCAACAAGAAACGCCCAAGAACGCCGCCCACTACTTTTCATTAATGACCGACGACGAAGAAAAAGCATTAGAAGCAGCTGCCTCAACAAAACTAACACCATACGACGTCGCTTCCAGGAGTTTCATTCAAATGGGCCACAAGTTCACGGAAACGGACATGGAAAGGTAGAAACAAACTTCAAACCAAATGGATAAGCCTTAAATTTAAAATTATTGAGTGTGTAATCTGTATATATGGTTTGTTTGATTATTATTATTATTCATTGTGTTTGGGTGGGCTCCACACCTTTCATTTTCATTTTGTGTTAAATTTTAAGCCAAGCTTAAAATTCATGTGAAAAGCAGGCTTAGCTTAGCTCAAAACAAACACCTTTGCTCCATAATCAAAATTGTTACCATCATAATAAACTCTTTTATTATTCATAATTTATAAAATATTATTAATATATTTAAATGGATTCCACTTTTTATATTATAATGGATTGATTATATTTATTGAAAAATAAACGTGGCCTAATTTTGAAAAATACTTAAGTGCTTCCCAAATAATATTTATTTTTGTACATCCCATCAAATTGTCCAATTATAACTTGTCATGTGACAAATTTCTTAAAATATTTTGATTCTTTTTTTTATGTGAGTGATGAAAGGGGATGTATACATGAAGATCGGTACATCTTGACATACACCAAAATATTACTTCTATTTTCGTCCATGATCAATACATTTGTGGATTGAGGTAAATTTTAGATCAATATACCACAATTTAATCTGTTAGGTTATGATTAATCAGTTTATCTTTTTCGTGTTGATTTCTTTTTCTTCCACGAAGATTTGAATCTTTTGCAAATATTATTTTAATAAATTTTGGGGTTGCCCTCATGTTTCTGCAATACATAGAAAAACAAAATAAAAAAAACTATATAATTTTTCATAATGTTAAAATTGTTGAGAATATTTTCAAATATAACAAAATATCACTGTATATCAATGATAGACCGTGATAGACATCTATCAGTGTCAGTGATGGATATCTACGGTTAGCGTTGGCAACGGGGCAGGAGAGGGGGATGTATTCCCCATCCCCATCCTGGTGGAGATTTGTAATCTTCATCCTCACCCTATTTTCCATTTTGGGAAGTCGGAGTTGGGGTCGAGGAATCCCCATTCGGGGGTCGGGTCCCGCGGAGAAAAATTTTCGTTTATATTTTATTTTGAATTATTTATTTGTTTAAAACTAATTAAAATTTGATATTTTATATTGAAATTATAAGGGAGCGTTTGGGGCAAAAACTATCCTAAGACTATTGTAACCATATATTACTACAGTAAATACTATTTTAAAACCCCCAATTAACTATAGTCAACACTATTTCAAAACACTCATTTACTAAAACTAAAATAATCTACATCCAAAACACAATTTATTATAACCTTACTATAATAATCTAAGACTATAATAACCAACTCTTTATCCCAAACGTCTTCTTAATGTTTTAGACAACAAATTAGTATTATTATTATTTTATGTATTTAAATTAATAATTTAAAAAATACTTAAGACTATAGTAACCAACTCCTTATTTCAAACGTCCCTTTAATATTTTAGACAATAAATTAGTATTATTATTATTTTATGTATTTAAATTAGTAGTTTTAAAAAATTATACTTTTTTGCTGTAATTTTAATATAAAGTTAAAGTTAATTATATTATAAAAAGAAATTAATAAAAAATTAATAAAAACAGTATGTCAAGCTACTGTTATATAAAATTTATAATAACATTAAGCCAACCTTGTTGTTGTTATTATTATATTATTATTATTATTATTTATTATTATTATTATTATTATTATTATTATATATATATATAATAATATAATAATAATAATTAATAATAATTGGGATGGGGTTGGGTCAAGGATGGAGTGGAATACTCTCCCTATTTTCGATTGGGGACCTATTTTGTGTTCTCGGTTTGACCTATCCTTGTTTAAATTGGGGATTCTTCATCCCGATCGAAATGATTATCTGTAAGAATTTTTACCAATCATAATCATAGTCTATTGTTGATAAATAGTAAGATTTTGTTATATTTAGAAAGAAGTTAATTTGTTTTTCTTTATTTCAAAATAACAGCGGACATAAGATAAGGAAGATAATTAATGGCTTAATTTGAAGAATGGTAGGTTGGATGTACATGTAAAATCGTGAGGAAGTGGAAAGTAGAAGTTGGGCTCAAATTTCACATTGTCCCATCAATTATTTCGTACAAACTACACCTGAGATGGACGTTTGAAAACGACCATTCAATTTAATTCCACTAATATAATATTAAATCAGTAATTAATTTGATTTATGAATAATTTAAAGCACTTGTGTTTCACAGGTTCCAAGTAGAGTTTTGAAAAATCTTTAGCGTATGTTGCATTTATCTTTTATCTCTGTGCAATTTATTCCTTCTGTCCAGCCATGATTTGTTATGAATTTATAATGACAACATTTTTTAATATATAATTTTTAGTGATTTTCTTTTTGTTGGGCTCACTACGATAAACAAAGGGTGAAGATGCATGAAAAGGATGGGTTTAGAATGACTCAAAAAAAGCTTTTCAAAAATCCTATAAAAAAGGGTGAAGATGCATGAAAAGGATGTATTTTTATTTAAGCATTCTTGATATAAAAAAAATCCTTAAAATAAAAATTCGTATGTGTTTGATAATTCTTTCTAAAAAGTGTTCTTATATACGAAATAATTGTACGAAAGGCACCTAATATAGGGGTCCAAATGAAAAGTAAACCAATATTTAAAAATCAATTAATTTTGGCCTTTTGTTTATGCCAGTACCATGAGAAACTACCACTTTAATTCCAATGCACTTCTTCCTTCTTCTTCGTTTTGCAGTTGCTCAATCTGCAAAAGAAAAAATTTTACATCTTTATTATGCGTTCATCTTCTTTTTTATCTTTTGCATTCTTCTTCTTCCGCTTCTTCTCCTTCTTCTGGTTCCTGTTAGTTCTACCGCGCCTTCTTTTTTTTTTTTCCTTCTTCTTCTTCCATTTTTTCCTGTGTTCTTCTTCTTCTTCTTCTTTTCCTACGCTTTTCTTCTTCTTCTTCTTCTTCTTCTTCTTCTTCTTCTTCTTCTTCTTTTCCCACGTGTTTCTTCTTCTTCTTTTCCAGCGCTTTTCTTCTTCTTCTTCCTTATTCTCCATTTTTTTTTCTTTTCCTTCTTCGTTTTGCAGTTTTTTTTTTCTGAAAAAGAAAATTACAGTTGTGTCTGATGAAGAACAAGAGGCCAAAACGAGAAGCCAGAGGAGAAGCAAGAGGAAGAATATGAACAAAAGGAAAAGTCGAAAAAAATTATAGTTATACCTGATGAGGAACAAGAAAAAGGAATGAGAAGTGAGAATTAGTTAAAGCGCCAGACCCTTCGTGCTTGATCTGTGGAGACAATATGGTATTTTCACACGGGATTGACGTAAACAGGAGGTCGTTTTCGAACAAATTTGAATCTTGGGCCAAATTTCATTTGGGACCCTAAAAAGAGACCTTTCATACAAAACCCCCTATATATACAAGTTTGTTTGATTTATTATATTCTAAAGGTATTTAGTAATGTCAAAACTATAAAGGAGGTGGCTAGCAGCAGTAGCACGAAGGTGGTGGCTAGAGGTGGCTGATGGCAGTTACAGAAGCTTGTCCGTGATAGTGGTCGGAGTAGGTTTTTAGTGGTGGCTGCCCACAAAGGATGGTGGTAGCCACGACAACATAGTGAAAGTGAGAATTAGGGAGATATTGACCATTAAACACTAGGAAAAAAAACAATCAAAAAGTTGGTTTCAAGTGTTTAGATTTGTTAGGATAGAGGTCATGCGAATGTCACAAAGTCAAACTCACTTTGACTTCTGAAAATATATCTTAATTTGTGCTAAAGTCGTTTGTGATTGCGATTTTTAAAATTCAAAATCAATAACATATCTTATAAGATTTACTTAGTTTTTTAGTACAGTATCCTATTTATGATTGCCAATTTACCATCTTCAATCGGCCTACATTTCTTTTTCTTTAAAAAAAAAAAGGAAACTTCACTAAGCGTCAAGGGCAAGAATTTACGCACAAGTCTATAGCAACCAAGGAGATAGCCCAATTCGGGAAGAAATTACACCAAACACCACAAATTCTATATTTCATAGCTCCTCACAGTAGTTTCATGGGCAACAGAATTCAAACTTCACTTTACATGAACAATTTTTTGTTTTCTAAAAAACAGCGTGTACTCACGAAACTATAAATCAGACATTGAACTTCATAATAAGAAACATAAACACCATTGAGCAAATTAACAGCCACAGAAAGTTTGGTTCAACAATATTGTCCGAGAAGCTTGGTCAAGAGAGAGGCACATTCCTTCTATAATAGCTTTCACTTCGGATGATGGTGTTCTGGCTCAATATCCAAACACTCCAAGCCAAGAGCCCTTACACCTCCAAAAGAGTAATGAAAAACAACACCCATTTCGAGCAGTGAAAAGTTCAAGTTTAATAATAACTATTAGTCTATTACATAAAATTTCAAGTTCAATAATAACTATTATTAGCGTATAAAATAAAAACACCATGACGAATGACTTGAGTGAGTTTTCTTCTTCATTTTTGGTCTTTTCACTTCTATTGTTGGAAAAAAAATTACGAATACATTAAATCAAGAGGATATTTATAAGTAATAATAATATTTGATCGTATGGTAGCAAAACTTACAAATAAAATCATCATTATACTCCAAATCTAATTCCTTATTTCAAAACAACAGAATGGGTTCTCTACAAAACAAATCATGCAAAATTAAATATATTAATTATTTGAGCATAATACATGTTAGATATGTACAATAAATAGTTCATTTAATTACCTTACTCAATATTTTCACAAGCCTCTAACTCTTCAAGTTGTGGGTGGAAACTTTGTGTACATATCAAGGCCTCCATTGTTTTTAGAGTCAAAGAACTTCAAAAGGAATCAAGAATCCTCCTTTCGTTACTAAACGCAGATTCAGAAGTCACTATAGATATCGGAACCGCTAAAACATCTCAAACAATTTTTGATAAAATGAGATATTTGTAGTTACCCGTTTTCCACCAGTACAAAATCTCAAAATCATCTTTATCTTCTATATCATTGTCAAACAAATAAGAAGTCAAATCATTCTCCACTTCCAATGAATTTTCTTCTTCTCTCAATCTCTTAAAAGTTATCCACAGATCATCTATTTCATCGTCCACACCATAATCATCTTCATTTATAGTTATAGTCTTTGATTGTTGGGAATCATTGGTATTATGATTACCTCGAGTTGAAGTGTTATGTGATTTGTAAAAGTTATATAGATGATACAAATATAACTTCACACTCTTAACCATATCCTTAACAATATCACTCTCATAAACATTGGAAAGACAGTAATTCAAGTACTTTAACTTGTACCGAGGATCAATCACCATAGCCACAAACATCAATTTATTCATTTTTTCAAGTGAATCCCTATACTTATCAAACATTGTCTTCATATTCATAGTCATCATACTTAGAACAGAGTTGGTATTATCGCTCCGTTTGTTTAAAGCAAACTAAATTTTATTAATTTCCTTATAACCAACATTAGAAGTCACATATGAAAATCACTTGTCCTTGTGGTGGTTTCATAAAATCTTTTTAAAAACTTTATTAACACACATACAGTCAACCAATCAGATATACTTGGGGGTCCAATCTTTTATTTCCACGGTCATCTTCCTCGAAGTAATCAACAAAATCTGAGTCCTCTTTCTCTTCCTTTAAAGTTCTAAAAGCTTTCTCAAATTTAATTGCATGTTCAAGCATTAAATAAGTAGAATTCCACCTAGTTGCCACATCTAAATAAATAAGAGCCTTACACTTAATTTTTTTTCTTGTTTCACACAAGCTTTAAAATTTTCCATTCTCCTAGGTGATGATCAAACATATCTTACAACATTATGAAAATTAGCAATAGAATAATGCATATCTTTCAATCCATCATTTACAATAAGATTAATAATGTGGGTACAACACCTTATATATAATAGTTCTCCATCTAAAACAACAGATTTCCAACTTTTGAGTCTTCTCTTAACATAAGAAATAGCCAAATCGTTAGAACTTGTATTATCAATGCTGATGGAAATTTTTTTGTCAATCCTCCATTCCAACAAACAACTCTCAATCACCTTCCCAATAGTCTCCCCTTTATGATTAGCAACTTGACAAAAACTCAAAATCTTTTTATGCAAAACTCATTTAGAATCAATAAAATATGCAGCGATGACCATGTAGTTCACATTTTGTAACGAAGTCCATGTGTCGATAGTAAGACAAACTCTTTAGAGCTTTTAACTAGAAATGATTTCAATTTTTTTTCTTCTCAAGATAAAATTGATATGCATCTCTAGCGATTGTTACTCTCGATGGAACATCAAACTTAGGACACGAAACATTACAAAAGTGTCTAAAACCCTCCGTCTTAACAAATTTGAATGATAATTCATTCATAATTATCATCTTAGCGCATGCTAGTCTACGCTTGTTGGCTAAACAATGTCGTCAAAAAATTACTAGCATGACTTCTTTTCCATCATTTGAAGGTACAAGAGTTGGGGTGATTTGTCCTTTTTCTTCTTCTTTATACGGGTACTTTTTGTTGGGAATATCCTAGAACTCGTAGTTCGTGTTAAACATTCTATTTATCAATAATGACAAATTGTTGATTTTGCATTTTATTATGAAAATCTAATAAACATATCCATGGCTATAGTCTGAATACTGTAACTTTATGTAGTGACATAAATAGAATCAAGTTAACAGTATATGGCCTAAATGGTCTAATAAATATATGGATAAATTTGGGTATCTCATCCTTGTAACACTATTGGATGCGGCCCACTCTGTAATTGTTACAAGAAGTTGTAAAGTGGTACAAACGATATGACCCACAGATCGTTCATGTTGAGACATGTGAGTGGGGGCATCCTATGCAATGAGTTTGCATATAGACTGGACCACGAAAATGGTCACTTTTCTTTATAACGACCGTTTACTGTTAAAACTGACTATTTCATTTATTAAGTAACCTAAGTTAACTCGATCGTAATCCTGAGCTAGCTATGAATTCCTGTTTGTTCGGGATTATCCTTTGATCTGCAAACGGTGAGAGTAGTCCAACAGCACTGCTCAATAAGCCTCCTATTTTGGGGATAATACCAGATGAATAGCTGGGAACATAGCCCTGCAAGATGAAACTCACTTCTACCCGATTTAGGGTTAGCAGATAGGTTGTTCTCTTAAAACTGATTCCAGGTCTTGAATAATCAGGACTCTGCCTTCTCATGATAAAGAAAGTATTTGATTCATAAGTGTTATGAGTCAAAACATTGTTCATTAAAGGGTCAGTGGGAACTTAAGGAATAAGTTGTATTCACAGGCGGTTATCTTAACCCAACTATGATTACAAACAACCTGTGAAAGATTGACTTACTGATTATGGTTATATAATGTGGACATAATATATCTATAGTGAGGGGAGTTCAACTATGGGCTATAGTGGAGTGACCCATTAGTTAACGAATGAGGGTTAATTTGGTTTAATGAGTTTAACCAATTAATCTCAGATCGTTGAAGCCCATGATTTGTAGGTCCGCAAGGTCCCCCTATTAGCTCGTAAATGGATAAGCTTTATAGTAGCTTGAAAGTTAATTTGAAATATTCAAATTAGAATTAAATGGAATAGGAGAATTTATATTTAAATATGATTTAAATATATGAAGATGGATTTGTGTAAAAAATAATTTTATTAAAAATAATAAAATTTTTAGTTTTTAATCATTTGATTTTGGGAAAAATTGAAAAATTGGAAACACGCACAAAATGGAAAAAATGGTTTTTCCATTACCCATCTTTTACTAGCTCACACAAACATCACTTCCTTCTTCACATTTACTTCAAGCATGAGCTGCAACCCATACACTGATCTTCTTTGCATGTTCACCTGCAATAAATAAAGAAGATTGGAGTGAATTTGAGGCATGCATTCTAAAGAAATTTTAGAGAAAACTTCGGGTTGAAGAAGAGTTCTTCAAGCAGTGTGGTGCAGTGAGCTTCTCCTTGTTTATTCATTGCTTCAAGTTCTTCTCGAGTCTCACAACTCATTCTAAAGCTCCAAGAGAATAGTGGGGAAGATCTTGAGGTGGTTAACGGTGATCTTTCGAGGGGAAAATTGTTGTTGATCAAGATCTTGAAGAGATCTACAAAGATATGTGATGTGTGTTGTTATGCGATGAAATAATGGTAAGGAATGCGATGGTGGAAGATGTGTTGTGCAAGCAAGTTTTCTTAGCAAGACCCAAGTATAAATCCTACTGAGTTGCCTGGTAAGTCCAAGATCGAACACAGGGACTAAGGACACAGTATGTGGTGGTAATTTTCGATTACTTTGCGGTAACAAATAAATCAAAGTGTTGGTTGGTTTGTTGTTTAGGGTATAAAGTGTATGCGGCGGATTTGAGAAAAGAGTAATTATGCGACAAATACAATGAGTATGTGGAAGAACGGGTTGAGAAGGTCTTTAGCTAACATTTCCTGAGAATGCGTTCAAGCTATGCAATCATGCTACACTCATGCGACAACAATTCATTTTCCAATGCAAATGCGATAGCTCCTAATTTTAGGATGCATGCAATGAATGGGTTAATGTCTATAGAGCTTATTCCTAAGTCTCTACTTCTTACCTATGTGATGATGAAAGATGCACACAAGGACAAGGAGACCGTATACAATCATATCCTATCTTTAAGGTGCATCCGATACATTAATAGCAAACAGAACTTATTCCTAAGCTTCTATCTCTTGATTATGCATTTCTAATCTGACTCTCCCGAGCCTAGATTCTAATATGACTTTTTCAAGCCTAGATTCTATCCTTAGAATACCCTCCCTAGTATCTCTAATGGACGAACGACGCATACATAATACAAGATGATCACATAAAGTGAAGATCTTAGGTTATGCTAGTTAAGTGCTTCTCAACCTAATCGACAGATTTAGCTACTTATGCGTAATGTACAGAGAGTGGACAGATATAAAGATGCAATTTTTATTTTATAAATAGGTTCAGAGTACAAAATGACAATGGAAAATAAGGGTAGAGAGCATGGTAGCAATATCTTGTTTCCCAAGGCTTTTACACTGTGTTATCTCTATTCTATCCAAAAGATGTTCTTGCTTCCATAAGATTTGACCCTCTCTCTGGTTTCGACGCTTCCCGGCACTCTTCCGAGTTCACCGGAATGATCTCTCAGTGTAATCTCCCTTCACTCGCTTTCGCCTTCTAAGTAAAAGAAAAACTATGAACAAAGCTAACTTCTATCTATATGGTGAACTCTGTAAATCGAGCGAACTTCTTCAACGAAGGTGAACTTCGGTATTTATAGAGCTTCAGGGTGAAGAACTTTTTCTCTCGAATGATTGTACTGATAGGATGTCATTAATTCTCTGTCTGATGCGCCGAATATTTGTCACCAAAAAGTTGAGAATACTTGCTATAGTATCTGTCTCTTATACACATCTAGATGTGTATAAGAGACAGCTACAGTAGGTCGTTAACGGCTTGTCAACTTAATTCGGAATCAATCGTCATCAGCTTTCTGTCCTATCGTGATTTATTAAGCTTTCACCCAGATGCGCCCACCTTAATGTGTCGGCTCTATGCGACCACCTTTTTTAGCAGATTTTCGCGAGCGCAAATGATCGCATAGCCTGGCGTCGCAATCTCGTAATGCGCTCGGATGATAATTTCTTCGGATCGCATTTTTGCCTTGCGCCAACGCATTTTCCTGCATAAAATACATAAGTTAGCTATTTTAATGCGATGGACGCATGCGATCGCAATGCAATCTTAATGCTTTTGGATGCAATATTATATATTTTTACCGTTGCAATCTTGCATTGTTTTATAACTTTGCGCTGTAATAACGTACATTTCTGCCTGTTATCAGTATGACTACAAACCCTCTTTAATTAGATGAGCATGCTTTAGTTCCTACGAAAATTAGTGAATTTGAATGTTTATTTATGTGAAGAAAAGCTAGACAATCATATAGCTACTGGCGTTGGTCGTTGTGATGTTGGACGCTAGACGATCGTGTATCTCTGGGAGCTAAACGATGCGTTGAAATGCTATATGATAGAACTAAGCGATCGTGTAGCTGCGACGCTCAACGATGCGATAAAAGTTTTATGTGATGGAATTAAGCGATCGTGTAGCTGCAGCGGACACTAAACGATGATATGAAGCGCTATGATATGGTGTTAAGCGATCGTGTAGTTCTACCCGAGAGCTAAACGATCACACTATGCGATAGACAGAAGATACTGAGCGATCGTGTACCTCTGCACTAGGCGATGATGTTAGACGATAGCCTTCAGTGTTGCACGATCAGCCTTACCGAGATTTTGAGGTTGGACCGAGAGCAGCCGGTTCGACCAGTTTTCTCGAGGTCCAATCCGGTTCAGCCTCAAAGGGTTTTTGGTTGGTCCGGTTCAGACTTATTCAGTCTGGTTCAAGATGCTCGGGTTCGGTTTGGAGCGGTTCGAGCGGTTCAAAGATGGTTTTAAAGTTGTTTGTAATAGTTAGGCTTCTATTTGCTTGTTTATGCCAAAACTAAAACCATATCGGTTAGTATTTAATTGTTTATGCATGTGATGTATGTAATAATTAAATAAATCATGTATATGCATACAGTATGCCGTATAGATTTAAAACCCCATCGTAGGAAGCATGTTACATGCATTGAAAGTATGTTATAATTGTTATAATATATAGTATGCATGTTAGGGTTATATTTAATATAATGGTTATATTAAATATTGAATACCTTTGTTGAATGTTGTGGATGTTTAACATGTCTAAAATTTTGTCCGCTGTTATAAAATTGTATTAGACGTTTAAAATCCATAACAAAGAATAGTTGCATGCTCACTTAGGTTAACAACTAGTTTTAATTGTTAAAATAGATTGTTACCTTATAAAATTCAGTTACAAACTCATATCGGTTCATAAACCTGTCTAAGGCTGGGGATACTTAAGTTGACGATTTACAGAACACCTTCTACCTAGGGATTATGACCGAAAGATTGAGCATTGTTAACTGATTTTATGAGCTTGCGTGAGCAATGTGAGGTAATAAAATGGTTTATCACCTAGACATTGTAGGTTAAATCCAATTATAAGCATTATACTTGAATAAACCACTTAGACTTAGGTTGTTTAAAATTAGTCGTTACATCTAAGTAAAATATCAAACACATAGAACACTTCAGTGAGAGATTAAAAATATATTTGATATATAGTTATTAGCTTTCACGTCCTCAAGAGTTCACACCGTGAGATCCATGCTCGGTTTTGTGTCGCTTTTACCGCGACTGCTCCATTCGAAAAGTGTTTGCATGGGTTAATAACAAGGTGAATGAGGGAAATAGTTCATAGTAAGTGGGTGAAGAAAATGTGTCAACATTGTCCTACGGTCTCCTCCATTAGTCTAAACCGTGAGATTCCTATGTCGTGTTTGTTTTCGTTTTTAGGCGGTACTAGCTAGTCGTTAACCGCGGTGATCCCCTCGAAGGGTTGTAACATAGGATTCGGAATAACCCAGGCTTCAGTAAAATCAATAGGGTCTTATAGTTCCGTCTTGGGTATTGTCTTCTATTTCGGAGGTATGTTCATACCGTTCTATAAGATCTGAAAATGGCGAGTCACACTTACAAGAATTACCAATTGTTAGTAAAGATCTTGACCAAAAATAATAACCAAAACAATTACCAGAATATAAGTTATTCTAGAGATAGTATTTGGTTAAGAACTGTCTTACTTCTGTGAAGGAATTTTTGATTACCCCTCGGTAGCATTTGTTCTAAATCACTAAAGTATCGTTGCAAATAAATAAAGATTTATTGAGTACTTTATTATTTGCTAAAAAAATGGATTCGATACATTATTTAATAGAGTTTGTTTAAAATGTTTCAGCAATGTCGAACTCAATCATACAATTGCTAGCTTCTGATAAATTTAATGGTGAGGGATATTCGAACTGGAAGACAAACATCAATACAATATTAGATATAGATGATTTGAGATTTGTGTTGACAGAGGAATGTCCTCCGGTTCCCAATTCAACAGCCAATCAAAACATTTAGGACATCTATGATAGGTGGGTGAGGGCAAATGAGAAAGCTCAGGCCTATATCTTAGCGAGTATATCTTATGTACTCAATAAGAAGCATGAGGTCATGCCCACCGCCCGTGAGATAATGGTGTCATTACGGGAGATGTTCAAGCAACCTCATCCTCTGTTAGACATTAAGCCATTAAGTATGTCTATATCATGCGCATGAAAGATGGAACCAACGTAAGAGAACATGTTCTTGATATGATGGTTCATTTTAATGTTGCGGAGGCTCACGAGGCGATAATAGATGAAACGAGTCAAGTAAGCATGATATTTAAATCTCTCCCGGAGAGTTATCTGTTGTTCAGAACAAATGCTGTTATGAATAAAATCACTTATAATTTGACCACATTGTTGAATGAGTTACAGACTTATCAATCAATGATGAAACTGAAGGAAAAATAAATAAATGTAATTTCGAAACCTAAAAAGTTTTATAAAGGGTCTACGTCAGGAACGAAACCACTAATGATAAGAAGTTTGGTCCTTCTTCTTCTAAAGACAAAACCGCACAAATGAAGAAGAAAGGAAAAAGGGAAAAAGAAATCCGCTGCTAAGAAAAACAAAAACAAAACTCCCAAAGGAAAATATTTCCATTGCGGAGAAGTTAGGCACTAGAAACAAAACTACCATAAGTATTTTCCTGAGAAGAAAGTAGAAAAGGCAAAACAAGGTAAATCTGATTTACTAGTGGTTGAAATATGTCTAGTGGAGAATTTTCACCTTACCTAGATATTGGATTCAGGCACCGCTAATCATGTTTGCACTTTTCTATAAGAAATTAGTTCTTAGAAAAGACTTTTTGAATAAGAGATGACTTTCAAGGTAGGAACGGGTGAAGTCATTTCAGCTGAAGCAGTGGGAGATGTCAAGTTATTTTTTGAAGATTCTTTTGTCTTACTTAAGAATGTATTTTATGTACCTAAGATAAAAAGAAACTTGATCTCCATTTCCTGTTTGCTAGAAAATATGTACAGTATATCTTTGGAATGTAATGAAGTATTTGTTTATTCAAGAGGTATTCATATTTTTTCTGTAAGACTTAAAAACAACTTGTACATATTAAAACCAACTGAAGCAAGAGCCATTTTAAATATAGAGGTGTTTAAAACGGTTGAGACTCATAATGAGAAGCCGAAATTTTTTCCTAATGCCTATCTTTGGCACCTCATACTTGATCACATTAATCTCAACAGGATTGAGAGATTGGTAAAAAACGATCATCCAAATAAGTTAGAAGATAGTTCTTTACCATGTGAATTATGTCTTGATGGAAAAATGACTAACAAATATTTTTCTGACAAAGGTCTACGTGCCAAAGAGCCTCTCGAACGTATACATTCAGACCTGTGTGGTCTGATGAATGTTAAAGCTCGAGGAGGTTATCAGTATTTCATCAGTTTTATTAATGATTACTCTAGATATGGCTACATTTACTTAATCGGTCATAAGTCTGAAACTCTTGAAAAGTTCAAAGAATTTAAGGCTGAGACCGAAAATCTGTTAACTAGAAGAATTAAAACACTTCAATCTGATCGAGGTGGGTGAATATATGGATTTATAATTCCATAACTATCTAGTAGATCATGGAATTCAATCCCAATTCACAACACTTGGAACACCACAGCAAAATGGTGTTACAGAAAGGAGAAATCAAACCTTGTTAAACTTGGCTCGGTCTATAATGAGTTATGCTCAGTTACCTCAATCCTTTTGAGGGTATGCAGTACAGACTGCAATATTTATTCTAAAAATTGTTCCATCAAAAAGTGTTTCAGAAACACCGTATGAATTATTGAAATGACGCAAAACTAGTTTATGTCATTTCTGTATTTGGGGTTGTCCAGCACACGTGTTGATATAGAATCCTAACAAATTGGTTCGAAATTATGCCTATTTGTAAGGTACCCCAAATAAACAAAAGGAGGATTGTTTTATGATCCCCAAGAAGATAAAGTATTTTTATCAACAAACGCTACATTTTTGGAAGAGGATCATATTAAAAATCATCTACCTCACAGTAAACTAATATTGCAATAACTAACTAAAGATGCTACAGAAATATCAACAAGAGTTGTTGATCAAGCTGGTCCATCATCAACTGTTGTTGTCCCGTCACATCCATCCCAAGAGTTGAAGATGTCTCGACATAGTAGGAGGATTATTCAACAACCTGAACACTATATGGGTTTAACAGAAACTCAAAACATCATACAGAATGATGGTTTAGAGGATCCATTAACCTTTAAGAAGGCAATGGAAGATGTTGACAGAGAGCAATGGATAAAAGCCATGGACGATGAAATGGAGTCTATGTACTTCAACTCTGTCTGGGAACTTGTAGATCAACCACATAGGGTTACACCTATAGGTTGCAAATGGATCTACAAGAGGAAACGAGACCAAACTTGCAAGGTGTAGACCTAAAAAGCTAGACTCGTGGCAAAAGGTTTTACCCAAAGAAAAGGAGTTGATTATGAAGAAACTTTTTCTCCTGTTTCCATGATAAAATCAATAAGAATACTTCTTTCCATTGTCACATATTATGACTATGAGATATAGCAAATGGATATTAAGATAGCTTTTTTGAATGGCTATCTTGATGAAAGTATTTTTATGTCTCAACTAGAATGGTTCATCGATAAAGGACAGGAACAGAAAGTTTGTAAGCTTAATCAATCCATTTATGGATTGAAACAAGCATCCAGATCCTGGAATATAAGGTTTGACACTACAATCAAATCTTATGGCTTTGAATAGAATGTTGACGAACCTTGTGTGTACAAAAAGATAGTCAACAAGACTGTTGCATTCTTAGTTCTTTATGTTGATGATATCTTGCTCATTGGGAATGAGACAAGTTTCCTTGTTGACGTAAAGAGATGGTTAGCAACACAGTTCCAAATGAAAGATTTGGGTGATGCTCAGTATGTTCTAGAAATACAGATCTTTCGGAACTGAAAGAATATAACATTAGCACTATCTCAGACATCTTATATTGACAAGATGTTGTCAAGATATAATATGCAAAATTCCAAGAAGAGTATGTTACCTTTTAGACATGGAATTCATTTGTCGAAGAAACAATGTCCTAAGACATCTCAAGATGTTGAGGAGATGGCAAGAATTCCATATGCATCTGTAGTTGGGAGTTTGATGTATGCCATGTTGTGTACATGCTCTGACATGTGCTTTGCAGTTGGAATCATCAACAGGTTCCAATCCAATCCAGGACAATCATTGGACTGCTATAAAAAACATCCTTAAGTACCTAAAGAGAATGAGGGACTATATGCTTGTGTATGGACCTAAGGATTTGATCCTTATAGGATACACTGATTCTGATTTCCAAATTGACGTAGGTCCAGGAAATCTACTTCAGGATTAGTTTTCACTCTTAACGGAGGAGCTATAGTTTGGAGAAGCATTAAGCAAAGTTGTATCGTTGACTCCACAATGAAAGCAGAATACGTGGCTGCATGTGAAGCTGCTAAAGAAGCAGTATGGTTGTGCAAATTCTTGGCTAATTTGGAAGTAGTTTCAGATATGCACCTGCCTATCAAGTTGGCAACAATAGTGTTGTTGCCAACTTGAAAAAACCAAGGAGTCACAAACATGGAAAACACATTGAAAGAAAGTACCATCTCATCCTAGAGATAGTATACAGAGGAGATATGATCGTCACAAAGATTGTCTCTGAAGACAACCTTGCTGATCCATTTACAAAGGCCCTCTCGACTAAAGTATTCGAGGGCCATCTAGTTGGACTAGAACTTCGAGTAGTGTAATCTAGGGCAAGTGGGAGAATATCTATGGTATTAGAGGTGCCCTAGTTTATTGTATTTTCCCTCTATGTTTCTCAATATTATATTATATATATTTGTTCTCACTGGAGTTTTAGTTCAAGTGGGAGATTGTTGGGAATGTCCTAGAACTCGTAGTTTGTGTTAAACATTCTATTTATCAATAATAATAAATTTGCATTCTATTATGAAAATCCAATAAACATATCCATGACTATAGTCTGAATACTGTAACTTTATGTAGTGACATAAACAGGATCAAGTTAACAGTATATAGCCTAAATGGTTTAATAGGTATATGGATGAAATTGGGTATCTCATCCTGGTAAAATTATTGGATGCAATCCACTCTATAGTTGTTACAAGAAGTTGTAAAGTGGTACAAACAATGTGATCCACAGGTCGTTCATGTTGAGACATGTGAGTGAGGGCATCCTATGCAATGAGTTTGCATATAGACTGGATCACGAAAATAGTCACTTTTCTTTATAACGACCGTTTACTGTTAAAATTGACTATTTCATTTATTAAGTAACCTAGGTTAACTCGATCTTAATCTTGAGCTAGCTATGAACTTCTACTTGTTCGGGATTATCCTTTGATCTGAAAATGGTGAGAGAAGTCCAACAGCACTGCTCAATAAGCCTCCTATTTTGGGAATAAGACCGGATGAATAGCTGGGGACATAGCCCCGCAAGATGGAATTCACTCCTACTCGATTTAGGGTTAGTAGGTAGGTTGTTCTCTTAAGTACTGATTCTAGATCTTGAACAATCGGGGCCCCACCTTCTCATGATAAAGAAAGGATTTGATTCATGAGTGTTATGAATCAAAAAATTGTTCATTAGAGGGTCAGTGGGAACTTAAGAAACAAGATGTATTCACAGTGGTAAAACGGTTATTTTGACCTAGCTGTGATTACGAACAACCTGTGAAGGATTGACTTACTGATAATGGTTATATAATGTGGACATAATCTATCTACCGCGAGGGGAGTTCAACTATGGGCTATAGTGGAGTGACCCATTAGTTAACGAATTGGGATTAATTCCATCTAATGAGTTTAGTCGATTAATCTCGGATCGTTGGAGTCCATGATCTGTAGGTCCGCAAGGTCCCCCTACTAACTCGCAAATGAATAAGCTTTAGAGTAGCTTGAGAAGTTATTTTGAAACGTCCAAATTAGAATTAAATGGAATAGGATAATCTATATTTAAATTTGATTTAAATACATGAAAATGGATTTGTGTAAAAATTAATTTAATATTTGATATTAAATTAATTAGAATTGTTTAAAAATTAATTTATGAAATTAATTTTATAAAATTAATAAAATTTTCAGTTTTTGAAAATCATTTAATTTTGGGAAAAATTGAAAAGTTGGAAACATGCACAAAATGGGAAAAAAAATGGTTTTTCCATTACCCATCTTTTACTAGCTCACACAAACACCATTTCCTTCTTCACATTTACTCCAAGCATGAACTGCAACTCATGCACTGATCTTCTTTGCATGTTCACCTACAATAAATAAAGAAGATTGAAGTGAATTTGAGGCATGCATTCTAAATAAATTTTAGAGAAAATTTCGGGTTGAAGAAGAGTTCTTCAAGCAGTGTGGTGCAGTAAGCTTCTCCTTGTTTATTCATTGCTTCAAGCTGTTCTAGAGTCCCACAACTTGTTCTAACGCTCTAAGAGGATAGTGGGAAGATCTTGAGGTGGTTCATGGTGATCTTTCGAGGAGACAACTGTTGTTGATCAAGATCTTGAAGAGTTATACAAAAGTATGTCTACAAACCCTCTTTTATTAGATGAGCATGCTTTAGTTCCTGCCAAAATTAGTGAATTTAAATGCTTATTGATCCTTGTTGCTTCCGTTTTATGTTGATACACTCTGACACTTTTTAATTGATTTCTTAAGTGCTTCCATAAAGTACTAGTTCTATAAGTATTACTGTCACATGCGTAATCTTTACCACAATAGTTACACTTGCACCTAACTCCATCATTAGTACTCGCTTCCATTTTTATGAAATGATTCCACACAAACAAAGTTGGTTTATTAGGTCTCTTTCGATTGAAATTGGGAGGTAGGAGTGGTATATTTTTAGGAGTTTGGCTAACATTAGGAGGGAGAGGAGGAGGAGGCGACGACATTTCATTATTACCGGTTCCACTTGCATTACCACTACTGTTGTCCATCTATAAAATAAATGAAATTAGTAAACAACTAATTACACCTACCTATACAATTGAAAAAAACAAACACTAACTTATTAATAACCAAGAACAACCCATGTATAAAGATCAATCACACACAAATAGTATATGTACACAATAAAAATTAAGTTATTTTACTCACGATGAAGTTAGAAAATGATGATTCGGCTATGTCTGATTCTTTGTCCATCGTGATGACTTTGGAGAATCTAACTATTCTCGTGACACTGCGAGGTTAAACAAAAATTAATTCAATTAGTTACATAATGGTAAGGCAAAAATTAAGTAATGAATAATTTAGGGATTAACCACTCATAATTCATCATAATATTGACTTAATAGTGATTAACACACACACAAACAATATTGCAAATTTTCGATTCAACATCATTAATAAAAAAGAAAGCAAAAACTCCATACCAAAAGAAATAGACGGTGAAGATCTGGCATGAAGGACTGAGAGATCTGGCAAGAGACTGAAACAGATGACGAAGATATGGCATGAAGGACGTTGAATCGGAGGCAGAGGCGTGAAGGATGACAAATCTGAGGCAGAGGCGTGAAGGACAACATATCTGACTTTTGAGGCAGATCTGAGGCAGAGGCATGAAGGGCGACCGTGAGGGACCGAGATAGTAGAGGTGTGAGGGACCATGAGGTCGGAGGCGTGAGGCGTGAGGGATCGAGGCGTGGGGCCATAAACGTTAGGCGATTGTGAGTCTACGTGATGCCAGAGGCGCGACTGTGAGGCGTTTAGGCATGAGGCATGAGATGAGGGGGATCATGTCACTACGCTGCGAGTGCAACCATGACGGACAAGAGTTTGTCTTTCTTATTCGGGTCCCCGACCCTAAACGGGAGTAACCCGAGACCCGACTCAGAATTTAATTTTTTAATACTTTTTAACCCAACCCTTACAGTTTGGGTTGTGTAGTCCGAGTTGGTCGGATTATCGGATTTTTTGAATGTCCCTACTTAAACCTTCAAATTTTTTCCTTTGTTGTCTACTTTTACTAATGGTTTAAAAAATCAAGCTAAAATTTGAAAACTTAGAAAAGTAGGTTTTAACAACTTGTTTTTGTTTTTGAAATTTGGTTAAGAACCCAACCATTCTAGTTAAGAAAGATACAAATCATGATAAAAAATAGGAAAAGAAATAGACTTAATTTTAGAAAACAAAGAACAAAAAATGAAATGATTACAAAAATGGACCTAATTAAATGAGTTTTGTTTAAAATTTAACCCCCAAAAAAAAATATCGGTTAAAAAAAAAGAAAAAAAAGAAGAAGACCACCAAAGCGACGTGTCGGCCTGATACGAAGCGTGTGAAACGACGTCGCAAGAAAACTGTCGCTCCGGGTCCTTTTGGGAACTGCCGCTGCCCCGGTTGCTACCCAGAACTCCGGTACGTCGCTAGGGTTCGCAGAAGCATTAATTTTATGCCTCGAATTGCTGTTCCGATTCTCGCAGTCGTAAATGGAAAGCGCTGACCCCGATGAGCCTGATAAGAAGAGGCCTCATTTGAGCTCACTTACCCCCGTTATGGCTCGCAACTCCACCACTTCACAACCACATAACAACAACAGCGTAACTCTTAACTCCCTCCTTGTATTCAATTAATACTTCTTCTCCTTTCTTTGGACAAATTGTTCGTTTAAACAGTTTTTCAGTACTTACGCACAGCTATTGGATTTCTGCGTCTCCATTTTACCTAAAATTTCGCCATTAGCGTGTTTCATTTTGCTATGTGTTTTACAATTGGAAGAAGGTTGTTTCAGAGAATGAGCATTGAGCTGAAAACCAAACAATTTATGGATTTTGGATAATTTCCCCCACTAGAAGGTCTCTCTCTCTTTTTTTTTTTTTTTTTCTTTTTTTTTTCTTTTTCCAATCACAGTATGAAGCTATTTATACGCTTTTCTTCATTTTATGCACTTTCATTCATCGTGGTTAGGTGCCCTGATTTATTGTATTTATGAATTCTTAAATGTAAAGCTAGGTCCTTTCATCTTCCGAGCCTGCAGTTCATCATCAGGCTCCCCATGTTCCTTATTTTCTCTTTTTTACAATCCCTTGTACACTTTGAGGATTGTATCAAATTTGTTATGTTGTTTAGTTCTTTACCATGGAGTCAGAAATTGAAGTGACTGTTGAACATTTATTTATCAGATAGGATGCATGCTAGCCCAATAGTTTAAAGTGCGTGTTGCAAACTTGCGTGCCTTCGAAGTTCAAACGATCGTGGCATTTATCTAGAATGTTAATTTAATTATATAAATCGACATAATAGAGCAGAGAGAGAAGCGTATTGATTTGCAAGAGAAAACCCTAGCTTTTATTATATATAATTGACGAACAAAGTGTAGCTATATATAGGAAAAGCTTGGGATGAAAAACTCTTGCCGTAAACACACACACTGAATTAAACCTTAGGTAACATAATTAGAAAAGCGTCTAGATGGGAATAAAATCGGGCCCTCATAAAATGGGCTTTTACACAACACAACAAACTAACTATAAATGGGCTCAATGGACTGCCCTAACATCCTCTGCAAACCGATCTCAGTAGCAACAACAACATTAGATTCTGAAAGCTGGTAGCTGATAGAGGTTTGGCGAGTACATCAACTATTTGCTCCATAGCTGGCAGATGTCACACCACGATCTTCTTCTTAAACACAAGGTCATGAACGTAATATATATCAAGTTCAACGTGTTTCGTCTTTGAATGAAGAATCCTATTCACACTTAAATGGACTGCATTGAGATTTTCACACCACAAAATAGGAGGATGAGTTAAATCAATACAAAGTTCATTTAAAAGGGAATGAATCCATACCATTTCATTAGCCACAAGAGCAAGGCATTGATACTCTGCTTCAGTGCTGGAACGAGATATAATAGATTGCTTTTTGGAGCCCTAAGCAACCAAATTACGTCCAAAGAAGACACAAAAAACCAGAAGTAGACTTTCTACATCTGGATCAGAAGCCCAATTTGCATCAGCAAACCCGTACAGGTTTGGCTCACTTGGAGCTTGAAGAAGTATACCATGAGATAAAGTTCCTTTCAAATAACAAAATATCCGTTTAACTAACTGCCATTGCGAGTGAGTAGGTGAATGCATGAATTGGCAAGCTTTATTCACACTATAAGAAAACTCCGGGCTACTATTGAAGTGCACCAATCACACTTCTATACAAATAAGGATTAGAAAGGGATTCACCTTGATGAATAGACAAAATAGGGCCACTAACCATAGGGGTGGCTATTGGTTTAGCCTCTGCCATTTTTGTATGACTTAACAAGTCCAATATATATTTGGACTGAGAAAGAAAGAGACATCAGCTTGGGGTGAGAGGAATAGTAGGGTGTTTAAGGGGCTTGAGAGGGATGCTAGGGAGAGTTGGTCTCTTGTTCGCTTTCATGTGTATTACTGGACTTCGATTTCGAAGGTTTTTTGTAATTATTCGATTGACATGATCTTTTTTAGTTGGAGTCCCTTCTTGTAGTGGGATTTCCCTTTTTTGTGGGCTGATTTTTTGTATGCCTGTGTATTCTTTCATTTTTTCTCAATGAAAGTTGTTCTTATTAAAAAAAAAAAAAAAAAAAAAAGAGAGAGAGAGACCACCAGCTATAGGATATGACACTTCAATGCCTGAAAAGAAACTAAGACGCCCGAGGTCTTTTAGAGCGAAAAAAGCATTTAAAGAACGATTTATATCAGAAGGAGAACTGCCCATAACAATGATATCATCAACATATATTAAAACATAACAAAAAGCAACAGAAGACACACATTAGTAGAGAAGTGTCTGCTTGTGAAATCTTGAACCCAAGATGATGTAAACAAGAGCTCAGTCTTTAATACCAAGCCCGCAAGGCCTATTTTAGCCCATATAGAGCTTTCTTAAGATAACATACAAGAGGTGTAGAACTAGAAGCTCGAAAACCAGGAGGTTGCTCCATATAAACAAACTCATGCAGAGAACCATGAAGAAATACATTATTAATATCAAGCTGACGAATGGGGTTATTCCTTGATTTCATTTATCAATGGAATGTTTCTTTTACAAAATAATAAATAAATAAATAAAAATATCAAGTCGACGAATAGTCATACCTTTCATTATGGCAAGAGTAAGAAGAATAAGAATAGTAACAGGTTTCACAACAAGACTAAAAGTTTTAGTATAATCGATATTAGGTGTTTGATGGAAGCCTTTGACTACTAACCAAGCCTTGTATCGAGCAATGGAGCCATCAAAGTTTCTTTTTATTTTAAAAACCCATTTACACCCTACAACTTTCTTATCAAGTGGTTTGGGAATCAAAACCCATGTATTATTCTGCATTGTAGCTTTATATTCCGCCTCAATGACTTTATTCCCGTGAGGGTGTTTTAAAGCCTCTTTAACATCACAAGGTTCTTGTTGAGTGTAATCAATTAAGTAAACTTTAGGCTTAAAGATACCATTCTTACCTCGAGTTATCATGGGATGAGTAGAAACAGGAGGTGCTGAAGGTGCAGAGGTGCCAGAGATGCAGAAGCTACTATAGGAGCTTCAGCTGGAGATAAGACATCATCATCGCCATGATCTTTAACATAACCTGTCTCTAAAGGATACACATTCGTAGGGCTTGGATGGTCAGAGTTACCAGTAATTGGAACAGAGATTTGCCTCACCTCATTATGGTTCTGTGTATTAGAATTAATGTTAGTAGAAATAGGAGACATAGAAATAGTGGTAGGATAATTTTGTATCACAGATGTAGAAAAGAGGCAAAAGGAAAAGACATTTCATCAAATATAACATGACGAGATATATAAAGACGACCATCAGGTGAGAGACATTTATAGCCTTATGAGAATTGCTATAACCAATGAAAGTGCATGGAATAGAACGAAAGATAGTTTATGAGATTGATATGGTCGTAAATAGGAAAAACACTTACACCCAAATGTTCTTAGTGAAGGATAGTTGTCGTCTTCTCGATGGCTTTTTCCAATATTATTGGGATTTACTCGAGGGCGAGTCAGTTAGTGTCTTTAGAGAGTTCTTTGAGATAGGCATTTTGAACCATTCGATGGTGGAAACTTTTGTGTGCCTTATTCCCAAAAAAAGGAATGCCCGAAGGGTTAAGGAGTTCAGACCTATTAGTCTCATAATAACGGGTATCTATTAGATTTTGGCTAAGGTTCTTGCTAATCGCCTCAAGAAAGTGCTCCCTTCAACTATAGTTGAGACGCAAGGAGCTTTTGTTGCTGGGAGGTAGATCCTCGACCAAGCCCTTATAGCCATGAAGCCATTGAAGACTACAGAGATAAAAAGAAGGAAGGCATTATCCTCAAACTTGACTTCGAGAAGCTTATGGTTGAGACTTCTTGGATAAGGTGCTGGGGAAGAAACGTTTTGGGTATAAGTGGAGAATGTGGATTTGGGGATGCGTTAAGAACGTGAACTACTCTATTCTCATGAATGGAACCCCAAAAGGTTCGATTCAGGCTACTAGAGGCTTAAGACAATGGGACCCTTTGTCTCTGTTCTTAATTGTGGTGGATGTTCTAAGTCGTCTGATTTATAGGGGAATGGAAGGAAATATTATTGAGCCGTTCAAAGTTGGTTCTAATGAGATTGCCTTGTCTCACCTTCAGTTTGCTGATGATACTACGTTGTTTTGTTCTTGTGGAGAAGACTCTTTCTTCACCCTCATGCATATGGTGGGGTTTTTTGAGGTGATGTCCGGGCTTAAAATCAACAAGAGTAAGTGCCAAATCTTGGGGGTCAATGTGATCAGGCTAAGCTTGGTAGTTAGGCTAGAGTGGTTGGTTGTGAGGTGGGATCCCTTCCTACCAGTATCTCGGTCTTCCTTTAGGGGGTAACTCGAGGGCCGTGTCTTTTGGGATCCTGTTTCTGAGAAGATTCGCAAATGGTTGGCCTCTTGGAAGAAAAGTTTTTTTCCTCTAAGGTTGGTAGGTTAATTTTGATAAAATCTGTGCTTAATGGCATTCCTTTTTATTACTTCTCCTTATTCAGGGCTCCCAATGCCGTTGCAAAAACCTCGAGAAGTTAATGAGAGATTTTCTTTGGGAATGGGTGGATGAAAGGAGGGGTTCTCATCTGGTCAGTTGGGAGGTTGTTAGACACCCTGTGAATTAGGGTAGGTTGGAGATTGGTAACCTAATGTTGCGTAACAAAACCTTGTTGGTTAAGTGGCTTCGGCGTTTTGTCCTTTGAGCCCGAATCCTTATGGCATAGGATCATTGTGAGTAAACATGGCTCCTTCCCCTTTGAGTGGGCGGCGAAGGGGGTTAAAGGCACATACTGAAATCCGTGGAAAGACATCTCGCTTGAGCTTCCCTCTTTTTCTCCTTGGGTCAGGTGCTTTGTGGGGGATGGTAAAGATACGCTTTTCTAGGAAGATATTTGGGTGGGGGATAGCCCTCTTTGCCCTGTTTTTCCTAATCTATATCTTTTTCTTCCCTTAAAAATCGTTTGATATTTGATTTTGTTGTTTGGTCAGGAAGCTCTGTGTCCTTTTTTTTTTTGGTTTTCGTCGTCATTTAACCAATAGGGAGACAACGAAAGTTGCTTCTCTTCTTTCCTTGCTGGAAGAGTGTGTTTTTAGGGAGGGGAGAAGGGATGTTCATGTTTGAAGGAACAATCCTTCAGAGGACTTCTCTTGTAGGTCTTTCTTCAGTTTGCTTCTGGGCCCCTCTCTTCGTAGTGAGTTTGTCTTCGATGTGGTTTGGAGGATAAAGATATCAAAGAAAATCAAGTTCTTTACCTGACAAGTTTTGTTAGGCCATGTGAACACTTTGGATAGGATTGCTAGGAAGTTGCCCACGTTGATGGGCCCTTTCAGTTTCTGTTGTATTCTCTGTTGGAAGGCGGAGGAAGACCTGGATCACCTGCTTTAGGGTTGCCAGTTTGCGAGGTCTGTTTGGATTTGCTTCTTGCAGGAGTTTGATATGTAGATTGCATGTCAGAGGGACATTCGTACGATGATCAGAGAGTTCCTCCTCCATCTTCCTTTTAGAGAGAGACCTTTTTTTTGGTCTGTTGGGGTGTGTGTTGTTGTGGGATATTTGGGGCGAGAGGAACTCGAGAGTGTTTAGAGAATTAGAGGACCCTAGTGAAGTTTGGTCCTTAGTGAAGTTTAATGTCTCGTTTTGGGCTTCGGTTTCGAAGTTTTTTTGTAATTATTCTATTGGTGACATCTCTCTTAACTGGAAAACCTTCTTGTAGAGGGTTCTTTTTTTTGTGGGCTTGTTTTCTGTATGCCCTTGTATTCTTTCATTCTTTCTCAATGGAAGCTTTTATTATTATTATTATTATTATTTTTTTTAAAAAAAAACAAAAAAAAAGATTTGAGACCGAAGAGCTTCTCCAAAGGGCTGACATGATTGAGTACCGATATTGGTAGTCTGTTGATTAGATAAACAGCGGTGGCAAATACTTCATCCCAAAAAGACAAAGGAAGAGAAGCCTGAGAAATAAGAGTGAGACTAGTATCCATGATATGCCTATGTTTTCTTTCAATAATGTCATTTTGCTAGGATGTATAAGGACATGTAATACGATGGTTTATGCTAGTTGTGTAAGGAAAGGTATGAAGGCTTAAACACTCCACCCCTATCAGTTTGAATACGAAGGATAGATTGGCCTAACAATTTTTCCACATAAAATGCTTTGGACTTGGATTGAAGAAAATAGATCCATGTATATCTACTAAAAACATCCATAAAGCTAATGTAATATATATATCCATTCCGAGAGAAACTGTGAGCCGGTCCCCATAAATCACAAACAATGAGTTATGGAGGTTTAGTATATTTAGTTGTAGAATTTGGGAAGGGAAGAGCATGATTCTTTCCCAAGCACAAGCATCACAGAAATGGATTTTATTTATATTCACTGTGGGACATTTAAAACGCTTAAGAACAGAACGAACAATGGACAAATGCGGATGGCCTAAATGCCTATGCCAAACATCAACAGAATTAACCGATGAAAATGGATGATAGAGTGGAGACCGTACTCAACACTTGAGGACGTATGGAATTGTTTTCAGACACTGTGGACTTGTGATGAGATGGAGTGATATTGAAACAATAGAGACCCTGGAGCTGCCCTTGGAGAAGTAGATGTCCAGTGGTTCGATCCTTCACATAACAAGCATTAGGGTGAGATTCAAAATAAACATCTTTAGAAAATTGAGACACACTAAGTAGATTGTTCGTAATGGAAGGAACATGAAGAAGATTATTTAAGATGAGAGACCGAGAAGGTGAAAGAGAAGACAAAAAAAGAACCATAATGAAGTATAGATAAACCTGAACCTGAACCATTTGCTGCATAGATCTGACTTCCTCCTCCATACTCAGATCCAGTAGATAGGTTGTTGAAGTTACTTGTGAGATGATTTGTGGCTCTTGAGTCTGGATACCAGTTGCTATCCACATTCAAATCAGGAGAGGCAATCATAGCAGACATCTGTGGAAAACTATTTTTAATTAGTAGAAATAGGAGGAAGATGATTACTAGAAGAACCTGGTTTAGTGGTGCGAGGGGGCAAATATGGAAGAAAGCATCGATCCACAGCATGGCCAAACTTTGTGCAAATTTGACATTGAGGCTTATTCCTGTTGTGCCAACCATTATTGTTCAATTGATCCCCCCGATTGGACCTTCCTCCACGACCTCTTTGATTATTCTGATTGGATTGATAAGAAGTGTTCTCCCTGGAAGGATTATCACCTTCTGTTTGTGAGACAAGATAAGCCGAGGGCAGAGCACCTTCTGTACTAATTTTACTCTCAATCCTAGTTTCTTGAGTAAGTAGCAGGGAAGTAATATCTTGAGTAGACAGAGAATCAAATCTAGCTATCATGGATTCGTGTTCAGCACCCAAACCAGCAAGAATATAAAGAATATGATCATCTCGAGATACAAGCTTACCGACTGAAGCTAATGCATCAACATATTGTTGAATTTTCAGAAAATACTCCTTCAGAGGCACGACTTTCTTTTTGATGTTTTGTAACTTATTTTTGAATTGCATTGCCCGAGTCTGGCTGAGTAAATATATTAGAGTTGCCCAAATTTCCTTGGTCGAATTAAAGTTCAACATTTGATTTAATAAGCTATCCTCACTCATAGAGCCAAGAAACTAGGATGAGATGAGACGATCTTGACGTTTCCACAGTTCAGGATTTGGGACTTGAGTTCCAGCGGATGAAGAAGTAGCAGTCTAAGTCGAATTCATCTTAGGAGGAATGGTTATGGACTTTGGTGGTGTTTTCGATTTTGGCTCAAGATACTTCTCAAGGTCGTAGCCTTCTAAGCAGTGATAACCTGAAACTTCCGCAAGAAAAAGTTATCATCACTGAGTTTGACAGTAGAGATTTTGTTACCCGAGCTGAATATTTGAGAGATCGAGGAAGAAATCTCCGATCTGGCCGTTCCCATCGTTGACGATTGAGTTCTGAGTACTCATCGAGAAGATGAGAGAAAAAGAAATTAGGGTTTAAATGAGTAAGCGGAACACGAAGGAGAAGGGAAACCCTTTGCCGTTTTGCTTTGATACCAACTTAATTATATAAATTGACATAATAGAGCATAGAGAGAACCATATTGATTTGCAAGAAAAAAAACCCTAGCTTTTATTATATATAATTGATGAATAGGGTTCAGCTATATAGGAAAAGCTTGAGATTAGCAACCCGAAGAAACATCAAATCATCACCACATAGGATTTTAAATAGAAACACAGTTGATCTCTCACGCCTACAGATAGGCAGGAAAAGCTTGAGATGAAAAACTCTTGCCTTGAACATACACACACTGAATTAAAACCTCAGGTAACGGGATTAGAAAGGCTTCTAGAAGGGAATTAAACTGGGTCTGCATATAATGGGCTTTTACACAACACAACAAACTAACTATAAATGTGCTCAATGGGCTGCCTTAACATGTTATATTTGGTAACATCTTTGTTTGTAATATTCTACTTCTGAAAGACAAGCTTATTTACTAATCATTTTCTTTGTTTTCTAATACTTCCAAAGTCATTTGCATTTTAAAAATTAAAAAAACAAAAATCAGTTTTCAAAAACCTATTTTTAATCTCTGAAATATGAAAATTTGGTTTTGATTTCAAACAAGGGTATTGAGGAAATGAAAAACTAATAAAAGAAAATCCGAATGATTGTCATTTTATCAGAACAATTTGAAAAATGAAAAAGAAAAATGGCCATTTAACAAACTTTAAGATGTTTGATTATTGTGAGCTAGAAAACCATTTTGCACACACAATGATTTACTTAGCTCTTTAAAGATCTTTGACCATCATTCCAGGTTGATGCAACCGTCCTTCATTTCCAGAATCAAAAACTTGTCCAGGAGACTGACTCTCAAAAGCACGGGTTGCAAGATCTTGAAACCAAAATTTATCAATTGAAGGAAAAGCAGAGTTCTTATGATGACTCATTGATTGTCATCAACCAACTCTGGAATCAGGTGATCCTTAGATATCCTTTTCCTTCTGAATTTTCATATAAACTTCCTGTTTTTTAATTGCCTCTAATCTTTCTCTCTCTATTAGTTGATTGATGATTTAGTTTTTCTTGGACTACAAGCTGGAGGAGGCAGAGAGGTCTTACAAAATTTAGGACAAGCTGGCCATTCTCAAGGTACTTTTGGGTTGCAAGTACACACAAACACTTGGCTATTGAAATGTTATCTTTACTCTCTCAGTTTCTTGTGAAAGTAGAATTGAATTTCGTTTTCCTTTACATTGATCGAAGTACTTTCTAGGTTCAATTCCTTCATGTCCTGCGGAGGATATGTTTCTTTGTAGATTGCTACTGAGGGATTCTATTGAAGTCAGACGCGATGGACAAATTGTCAACTATGTAAAAGAAGCTCTCACTTCGCGTCATGCATCCACCATGGAGTTGTTTAAATTCTTGGAGGATATTCTCGATACTGAAAGGGAAAAAACTGCAAACATAGTTTCTGCTTGGAATGTGGAACAATCATCAGAAGGTCAGAATGATTTATTTATTTAGTATAGTGAGATTGCAGTGATGAGCAGTTGCCAATAATGGACTTGTGCCCCACACCCACCCTCTGGAGATTTGGCATATATTTTTTTAATTCAGTAGGTTATTATCTGATGCTTAGATGTAGGAAATTCATTTTTACTTGAATGACAATTGTAGAAGCAGACATGTGACAGTGCATTGTTATATGATCACGGGCTTTTTAGATGCTATCATTCAATTGTCAAAGATGGATGAGATGATGAAAGAGGAGGCTTCCAATCTACGAGAGATGATTGAATTTCTCCACTTGAAGCATAAAGAATATGCTGATGAGATTCAAACTTATGTTCACAGTCATTTGATGGATCAAACAGAGATTAAACGCCTTTCAGGTCTTTGAGGCATTTCTTTCCCCATATTTTAGGCTTTCATGCAATGTTATTGTTGGAATATTTCTTTCGTTTGATGTTGCAGAGCTCGAGGACTATTATTAGATTTAATACATCTCTTATTTGAATCTGAAGAAGAGATAAAAACTCTTAATCCATTGTTTGTTGGGCGTAATTAAGTTTTCATCTGTTGTCTATGTTTGCTTTGTTGGTTATAGAGGAGCTAGATGAGAGTATGGCTGAACTTGAAGAATGTAGAAGAAAACTTGTTAGTCTTATGATGCAAAAAGATGTTACCATTGCAATGCATGCTCCCAACTTGGGCGTGGTGAATGGAAATTTATCACCTGAAAAACCTGCAGAGAGAACTATAGGATTTCGGGAATTAAAGGATTCCATTGAGGAAACTAAGGTATAGTTATATGATTGGTTTCTCTCTTTCTCTTTTTCTTCCACGCAGGCACTTAATGTCATGAATGATAATATAGATACTGGCTGCTGATCGTTTGTCTGAGCTTCAAGATGCCTGGGAAGATAATGTAACCTTGTCAAATCAACTGCAAGATCTTGAGGTTTATAATCTTTTTCAGTTAATATCTATTTTTAGGATTACTCTTCCATATTTACTTTCTTTTCCTTGGTGATTTTTGAATATTTTTGCTATTCTTGAAGAATGATTTGAAGGATGAAAAGTATGTACATTCATCGCGTTTATACATTTTACTGAGTGACCAACTCCAACATTTGACTGCTGAAGTGGAGCGTTATAAATCACTGACCGAAACTTTGCAGGTTAAATAATTTGTCTCAACTTCCATGTTAGTCGATATTCACCATGATACGAGGTCCTTTTAAAATTTAGATTTCAGACTGACAGGTCTCATGTCATGAGAAGGGAGAAAGACTTGAATGCCAAATTGGAGTCTGTAGATGTTGCAAGGAGCTCCGTTGACAATAACTATTCTCGGATTGAGGAGCTAGAGCATCAGCTACAAAAAATATTGGTGGAAAAAAATGACTTAGAAATTGAAATGGAAGAGGCAGTTCAAGATTCTGGTAAGTTCATAAGATGTAATCTCTTTCTTCCTTTGCCATTTAAATATGTTATTGATCTGTAAAGGTGTTTCCATTCATAGCAAGAGAGGATATCAAAGGAGAATTTCATGTAATGGCTTCAGCTTTGTCTAAAGAAATGGGGATGATGGAATCTCAGCTAAAACGTTGGAAAGAGACAGCTCATGAAGCAGTGTCTATACGTGAGAAAGTCCAGGCACTTGAGACTTTGTTAACTGTGAAGGTTGGATCTTATCCTTTTATCCATCATATCTTCGTAGTTTGGACATTTCATTCTTCTATGTCTTATGAAAGCATGCTTATCCATTTGAAGTAACCATTATTGGTTGGTGATTCAGACAAAAGAGAAAAAGAGTTTGACAGACATATGTGCTCAACAAACGATGGAGATAAAATCCCTCAAGTCGTTGGTAAAGTTCTTTGGGCTGACCAATTCTATCTTGTTATTCAACTATTTTAGTATATTTTAGGCTAGTATCACTTGAATATTATTATATTCCTTTGCGAGTCTTGGTCAGCATGGGTATTCTCTCCTCCTGCTATATGATACAAAAGAAATTAATTCTGTTATTCTAATTGATATGGACCTTATTCATCATATGCATGTTTTAGTTGAACCAGATTTTATTTCCTTTGTTATTGTGTCATCAATTTCATCATCACCTCCATTTATTTATCAATTTTTTCCTTCTATACAATTTTTCTGGATTTTTGTCCCGACTGCAAAAATTGCGGAACACTTGAATGTGTAAGGATTGGAACACTAATGGGGCGTTTGGAGCAAGGAGTTAGTTATTATAGTCCTAGGTTATATTAGTTTATATTTGGGGATTATTTTAGTTTGGGTTATAATAGTATATGTTTGAGACGTAAACTATTTTAGTTTGAGAAGGAAATAGTAAACACTATAGCAAAGAATAAAGAAATGATGAATGTAAAATAGTAAAAACTGTAGTGCAAATGGAGATTTTGAAATAGCATTGACAGTAGCTAATTGGGGGTTTTGAAATAGTATTTACTGTAGCAAGAGATGGTTATTATAGTCCTGATAGTCCTTGTCCCAAAATCTGGAAGGGTTCATTCAAGTTTTTGATCAGTTTAAAATCTGGAAGGGAAGGGCTGTTTAGGAGTCGAACATTCCATGAGGTCAGCTACTTGATGTCTACAAGCGAGGAGAATTTCCATTAAGATGATAAAAGTGTTACAAAAGAGCTGCAGCCTCCTATTTATACACATGGGCCGGAAAACAGCAACTAAGGACTAACAGCCTCAAAACAGAGAATAACCAGCTGTAAAAGGCTAAAAGCTTCCTAACTCAAGTAAAAATTCCCGAAGGGTAAAACAAGATTACAACCAAAAGTATATCCAAGGTTCTAGAGAAAAAACAAGATTTCCCCAAGAAAGATAAAAGATGTCCTGCATCACTACTGCTCAAGGTGAAATTAATTAATTAATTAATATATATATATATTTGGTATGAAGTTTGGTTTCTCACCCAGAAACGAATAAACAGTCCTCTCACTTCCCAAGTACTGAATACTGCAGAAGTCCCTAGGTTGTTGAACTTTAATTAGAGCCAAAGCCTGGGAATCTCTGTGCAACTTTGAAGATATCCCATTTTAAGGCAGGAAGCAATTAGTATGCTTATTTATATTTGTTTTAATCTTTGAGGATAAATAGAATATAGGACTTCATTTCTTTTTTTAACTTCGATTAGAGAAGCACTGTTTCTTATTTAAAAGAATAATACAGAAGAATTGTATGATCACATTTTCGTACTACTAGTGTATAGGTTCACTTATTTGTATTACTAGTGTAGGTACATGGATTTCATGCTGACTTTATTCCGTAACTAATGAGGATTTCCATCCACAAAGACTAACTAATATTGATAGTATTAATACTGCAGGTTGAGAAGTTGCTAGAGGACAAACTTGAGCTGGAATTATTTCTAGACATGTACGGGCAGGAAACTTATGATGAAAGGTGCGAAATTTTTTTATTTTACCATCATTCTCAAATCATTATCAAGTTTTGTTGACAGTCAAAGATGGGTGCTGCAAAAAAGAAAAAATAGGCAAAGTAAATGATTGGTAGACAATTTCCTGCTTGACATGTACCACCGTCTGAATAATTATACAATATCATTTTACGAACTGGATCCAAGTATCTGATTGGTAATTGAGGTTTAATTATTAAGTAGGCCAGAATGTATAGGGGAGATGTACAAGGTGATTGGAGTTCATTAGTTACTCTTACTCTTACCAGTAAGGGGTCATAGTAAATTAAGAGGGAGGTGATTTACATGTGATTTATGTTCCAACGTTTGAATTGTTCCCTACTTTTGTTGAAGTGGACTTTTCCAGTGAAAAAGTTTTGTTTTCATTCCCCCGTTGCATGCTCAGCTCAAGTCTTGTAGAAGAGGAGTTGATAAGAATATGAATACAAGAGCTTGTTGGCTTAATGGCTTAAGCTTCTAGTTGAGTGGTGATAACTGATATTACATGATATTAGAGCTGAAAGTTCTACGATTGATATGCTCTAATCCGTTTCTTTCCCAATTAATATTGATAGTCACTTGGACTTGTGGGATTTGTGCTAATTTCAGCCCATAAGCAGGGGGTGTGAGAATATAAATAACTAGTTAAATATACGATAACCTTCCAGCATAAACTTTTTGGGTTGAGTGGTGGTTTATGGTTATCAAGTAGTGCTATTTTTCTCCCATAAAGAAGTTCTGTTTTCACTCTCCACTCATTGCATGCTCTAAGTAATTTCTCTAAATCCTCTCGCGGGCATTCACTACCAAAATGAGAAATAAATGCAAAGGCTTTGCAAATTCTGTCCAGCCAAAATGTGAACCAAAATCATCAAAATTGTGAAATTATTTACTAGGATTAACGTTTCCTTTGGGCTTTGGTTAGGATTATCAGACAGTTCTTTAACTCTTCACTCGGTCTTATTCATTGGGATTGGAGTTTATTTTTTAATTATTATTATTATTGTTGTTATTATTTTGTACAGTTACAGGGTTTGGTTCCTTAGTTTGTCTGGCTTTTTGTATTGCCTTTGGTAATTTTCATGTTTTTCATTGAAAGCTCTGTTTCTCCTAAAAAGTTCAAGGGGAGAAATAGTTTTCTTTTGACCGGTTGGAAATTGACTCTTATTCAGTATTTCTCTCGAGCATCCCTACATATCACATCTCTTTTCAAAATGTCCTCAAGAGCAAAAAAAATCTGTGGGACTCAATTGGAATATCGTCTCTTTGTCAGAGTTGGTCTGGGCGTTGGACATCACCGACAGAAACACGAATCTATTATTCAAATGGCTTTCAAGAGACTCCCTTTGGCACAAAGTTTATTGGTTGTAAATTTGATATTCTCTTATCCTTTTGCTGTAAAGCCTGACCCTTCATCATTAAACAGCAGTACTTATTCAACTATTTGATCACTTACAATTCTTTAAACGGGGCAAAAGCAGTTTTGGAAAGATTTCTGGTTAGGGAATTTTACCATATAGTGGACCACCATCTAACTGAATTTAGCCAAGCCTTTTCGTGCAATTGTTGAAGATAGAGCGAGATCATAGATTATTGGCACAAAGCTTCCCTTCCATGGAATCTATTTTCAGAAGAAATCTTGAGGATATAAATTCTCTTATTTTCTTGATTTCTTGCCAAAATCTCCATCTGAAGACGAAAGAATTTGGAGTGTGGATAGCAACAATACCATTCCTTGGAAGTCTCTCCATCTTGCCAATTTTCTCAAACCTGTCATTCCTGAACACATGACAATGCATATTTAGAGGAAAACTTCCAAGAAGATAAAATATTTTCTGCTCTCTCTTCCTTGAAAAGCTGAATATAATTGGGAGAATGTATCAGAATTACCAGTTTCTTCTGGAGGCATCCTTGGCAAAGAGCATTGGGGAACACAAATAATCTTTTCCTTCATTGCAAATTTGTGAGTTCTTGATGCCCAAAACTGGTGTTGAACTAAGAACTTCTTTTAATTTAGAAAAGCATTTTGTTTGATCATTAGTCCAAGTAAAGGGGGTTTAGCTTTTAAACAAGCAGTTAATGGGGCTGCAATTGTACTGAAATTTCTGATAAATTTTCGGTAAAATGATGCTAAAACTAGAAAGCTTTGGATTTCTTTGATTGATTTAGGTTGTGGCCAATCAATGATATCTTGTATTTTTCTAGGATCTACTTTAATACCTTGTGAACTTATTAAGAAGCCTAAAAAGTACAATTCAGTTTAAAGAAAAGAGCACTTTTTTAAGTTGATATATGAGACATGTTCCTTTAAAACAGTGTAAAATTATGTAGGTTTTCTAAATGTGCCTCATAATTAGGACTATAAATTAGGATGTCATTAAAGTAAACAACGACAAACTTATTCAAGAAAGGTAACAAGATTTGATTTATAAGTCTCATAAACGTGTTTGGTGCACTAGAGAGACCGAATGGCATAACTAACCATTTGAAAAGGCCCTTATTGGTCTTAAAAGCTGTTTTCCACTCATCACCTGGCCGTATTCGTATTTGGTGGTATCCGCTCCTAAGATCTATTTTGGAAAAGAGCGTGGCTCCTCCTAGTTGATCCAATAGGTCGGACAAAAGGGGTATAGGGTATCTATATTTAATTGTGATTTTATTAATGGCCCGGCTGTCCACACAAAGTCTCCAAGACTCGTCCTTTTTTGGTGCTAGGAGGGTAGGGACGGCACACGAACTAAGGCTTGGTTGTATATGGCCTTTATCTAAAAGAGTTTGGATTTGTTCATGTAAGGTTGCATACTCTTTGGGGCTCATTCTGTAGTGGGGTCGATTTGGCAATGAACTTTCAGAAATAAGATCTATGTGATGTTGTATATTGCGAAGGGGAGGGAGGCATTTAGGTTCTTCTATCAGAGTAGGAAAGTCTTTTAAAAGTTGGGAAATTCGAGGATCTAGAGTGGAAAGGTTGGGAGTATCAAAAGTATCTCACTTAACTATGAAAGCTATTGAGTTGGTATCATTTCTTTGTATGAAATCTTTACCATTGGTTAGGAAAAAGAGTTGTTTTTTAGGATTAGAAGATACCTTCTTGTTGTTTTCATACTTTCTTAGAAGGATGAGACCACTTTCTTGCCCATCCACGTAAATCTGTAGGTATTGTCACGACCATTGTGGAGAGTCTTGTTGTCATATTGCCACAGTCTGCCTTGACAGGTATCCATTTCTAAGATTTCACAAGTGATATGGTCTTGGTAAATGTTGCCTATTGAAATAGGGACTGTGCAAATTTCTTGAACTGTTGCTTCTCCCCTTTTTTTGATCCAGCTGACCTTATAAGGATTCGGGTGAGCTTCAGCCTTTAGATTAAGGGTAGCAATCAACTTTTTTGACACACTTTTTTCACTGCTCCCACTGTCAACAATTACTTGGCACACTCGACCATTGATGGTGCAATGAGTGCGAAATAAAGAATGACGTTGGGGGTGGCTTTCAGACTTAGGTGTGAGAACACGTTGAAGACGAAGGGAATTGTGCGGAACTCTATATCATGGGAAAGGGTGGAAGAGAGATGGGGCAACTACCTTTGCGGCCCTACCCAACCTATCTCGACCAACACCCAATGGAACACCCACCGAAACCGAGCACTTTAGACCTTGAGGGGCGAGGGTTGCCTCTCCTCTACTTCACCTCCCCTATGCAGTATTTACAGACAAAAGTATTTGGTTATTAGGAAAAAATAAACGTTTTGGGGTTGACTCGTTGATCCAAATGAATCATTCTTCTGGTTTCTCTTCGCTCCCCACCCTGAAACTGACACACAACACAGTGCCAAATTGCTTTGTGAGGAACAACAGCAAGAGAAGCGAAGGGAACTCAGATAGAAAGGCGACTCTTATACATGTTGCTACGATGGTCGCAGTGGGAATTTTTCTTGAAGGGAGGATTAAGAAAATCCTATTGATTGTAGCTTTCTCCAGTGAAATTCGAAGGATTGCAGCCAAAGGAGGGATGAAAACAGCCTGGATCTCATCACTTCCATACGTGATCATTGGCACTGAAAATGAGTGGGGCTGGAGGGCATCACTTCTGTATGTGATCATTCACAAGATAATTGATCTCCATCGTCGGGTTCAATATAAGTAGGTTCATTGTTGTTGTCATCCGTACAATCATCCCCTACAAAATCATCTTCTTCTTGGATGGCTAACGTCCTTCATTGAGTACACTCATTCGAGAGATGTCCTTGTTGTCCACAATGGAAACACTTTCCTAGAGTTGGCCGGTTGTAAGGATTCGTGTTTTTCCTGTTTGAGGTGGTTTCAGCAGGCTTAGACTTTCATTGCTTGGATATAGTCATCTTTCTTTACTTGTTGAATCAAGGAAGAGGCTTGATCAGTTGTTTTAGATGGCTCCTTTCTATGAAAGGAAAGGAGGTTGCCGCTCCCAATTCTGTCTTCTTTGGTATGTTTTTAGTTGTTTTGCCTCTTGACTTTCCTCAATGGTGGTGGCTAAGCTAATGGCATCAGCCAAATAGGCCACTGGATGTAACTTGAGAAATTCTTTAATATCTTCTCGTAAGCCAAGGATGAATCTTGATATAAGTTGTTGCTCGGGAAGTTTGTTTCTAGCCCCCAATCGGTAAAATTCTTCAATGTAATCAAGGATAGATCGATCCCCTAGCCTACAAAGTTGGTATTGATTGTACAAGAATTGTTGATAGTTGAGGGGGAGGAATCTTTTCTTCAAAAGTCTTAGGAGTTTGGGCCAAGACTTGATTGGTGGCTTTCCATGATACTCCGGTTGGTTTGAAGTTGATCCCACCAAGCTGAAGCTCCTCTTTGAAACTTGAATGCAACCAATTTTACCTATTTATCAAAAATCTAATATTTTGAATCAAATGAATCTCTCCTCCAAATGGGGGAAGAGACTTTATTTATAGAGAGATTACAAGTTTGTTCAAAACTAACAAACTAACTATAGTTAAAGTCAAAACTAACAAACTAACTATAGCTAATTAAAGAAGTAAGCCTTCTAGTTACATCATTATCTTTGGGGGTATTGGCGTATTCAAAAAAAATTTCAACCTTCTTGATCCAATCTAAGAAAGCTTCTACATCCATTTTGCCATCAAAGCTAGGAAGATCCACCTTCATCCTGTAATCTTGATGTTCTTGAAGGTGTGGTCTGCCTTGATGAAATTCTCTCCTTTCTTGAATTGGTAAGTAGCAGTTTTCATCCTCATCCGAAGAGTCTGAGTCTTGCATCATGTATCCTGGATTTGAGCATAGCATCTGGAGCCCACAATCTTGGTTGCCAATTATGCCTTCTTGATGGGGAAATATGTGTGTCAGCCCAAAATTGTCCGCCCGGATTAGTTCTTCTTTGGTTCTTGAACTCTTTCTTGGGTTCCAACTTCTGTTCTATTGTAGTTTTGGCCATTTCCATCAGTATTTGTTCCTTCTTGAAGATTTTCATTGATCTGCCAAGGCATTCTTGTTTTTCTGATTGCCATAAGCTTGCTGTCCTTGAATTTCCACTGGTTTTGGAACGTCCACTCGCTGCAGAATTTGGGCTAGCATAAATCGAAGGTCGTTCATCGCATTCTTCATGTCCACAATGGCCGATTCTACCGAGGCCATTCTGTTCTCCAAGGCTTTGGCTGATGAGGAAGCTTCCGCATCCATTGAGGTAATAATCCAATGAAGAGAATGTACGTTTTGGATCACAACGCTCTGATACCAATTGATGTAATATACCAAGAACTAAAGAATAATCTGAATATGTTATTGAATGAAGAAGCTGGAAGCCTATTTATACATATTGAGGGTGACCGGCTGAACCAGTAAGTTGGTTTAATGACCTAGGCAGCCGGTTACTAGTATAACTACTCTCTTAAAATTAAGGTTCCAGCTTTAGTAATTAATATTACAACAGAGTTATTAACTCTACATCAGTTCTCTCTGGAGAAAATTTCTTAATAAATTCAGCAACTCTTGGAGCCTTCCTCGTCAGTAAAAGACTTCGTTTAACAAAGTTAGTTGTGTCATAATATCAAAAGAACAATGTTTCTCTTTTTTGGACATATGGAAGGAAAGTAGCACTCGAGCTTTCAATGACACTCACCGGGAGAATGCCGAATGTTTTGAACTGGTTGTTAATTACACTTCCAATTTGACTCGTACGACAAATCATTTTTGGAAGTGTTCTTTAGTTGTATATAAATTGTACCTCTTTTTTGAATAACCTCCAAGTTCTGAAGGGGCCATCTTTTCTCTGCTTTTGAGTGTTATTCTTTTATTTCACTGAATACGAAGTATTGATATTATTCCAAAAATGAAAACAAGAAACTCTAATCAAGTAGGTTTCCAAGTGTCTCCAGTCAGAATTTGAGACATTTTATATATTAGTTGACAATTGTGTGGTAGTACTTTTCTTCTCTAGCCTGGGTATTATGAGGTCTTAAAATTTTTGGGCAACTTATTCTGTATCTTGAACAATGGACTGGACCTGGTTGGGCTTCTTTCCATTGAAGTACCTGTTTTATACATATTAAGCTTGCAGGACATTGTGGTAGCGATTGAACTGTTTGACTACATTACACTGTGCCGTTGTCATATTGCTAACTCTTATGTGAGCTATCTTGGATAAGACACGTCGTGCTTTAAATTTTATTATAGAGATTTGGTGGAGATCAAAGAATCAGAACGCCGAGCTTGCTCTCAGGCTGACGTTTTAAGAAGTGCTTTGGATGAGCATAGCCTTGAATTGAGAGTGAAAGCTGCGAATGAAACTGAAGCTGCTTGTCAACAACGGCTTTCTGCTGCTGAAATTGAAATAGCAGAGTTAAGATCCAACCTTGATTCCGTAGAGAGGTTTGTTCTTCATCTTCATCTACTTATTTTTTTATTTATATTTTTTATTTACATATAATTGTAACTTCTCACTGGTTATTATATTGTACATGTGTGCAAATGGCTTTTCTACTCTCATTGAAGAAGGAATTGTTCACATTTTTTTTTAATATTTGTGGTTGAGGCGAGAACGTTTTGGTAAAATTAGATGAAGATCACCTGAGCATATATCTATTTTGCATTTGTGAGTAATGATTTGTATGTTGGTCAGTGTGTCCTAAATAATGTCAATAGACTAAGCTCCCAACTACTTGAGTTATCTGAGAACTATACACAGTAAAACTAAATGTTGGTCAGAATGGGGTATGTTAGTGGTGCGTCTGCTTCTATTCATATTTCTAGAAGGCTAATGCTTGTTCACTCGGTTTTAGATCTGTTGAGGACTAGATATGATGAAGTTATTATGGTTGGTGCTTCAGTTTTTCCCCATTTTTTTGGGCATTTAGGACTTGAATGAATTGATCGGGGAAAATTTTATTCATTTGGATAAGCTGCTATTGCTACTTTTATGTTCTCAACTAGGCATGATTTGGTCTCCAACATTTTTTCTGAATGATCCCTTTTAGGGGCATTTCTTATTGTTTTAAAGTGTCTGCTATAATTCTTAATTGCAGGGATATCTTAGAGCTTACTGAGGCCATAAAAATTAAAGATGGGGAGGCAGAGGCTTATATATCAGAAATAGAGGTGCCTCATTTTGTTTTTGTTGCTCTCTGCTTATTGATTGTTCTCAGTTCTTCCCAACACATGATTGCTTTCGATTCCATATATTCGTATACTCCTAATCTTTTCCCCACCCACCCCCATGGTTTGACTTGTAAAATTACCTTGTAGACTATTGGTCAAGCGTACGAAGATATGCAGACACAGAATCAGCATTTATTACAGCAGGTGACGGAGAGGGATGATCTTAATATTAAGGTGCGTCTTTTATTTACTTGCATATTCGAATGATTAACTTCACCATCTACTCTTATGGTTATTAATGCTGTTGGTAGCTGGACGATAAATTTTAGTTAATCATTGATTTATGCAGTTAGTTTCAGAAAGTGTAAAGTCAAAGCAAGTTCAGAGCCTTTTACAATCTGAAAAGCAGGCCTTGGGAAAACAACTTCAACAAATTAATGCCTCCCTCGAATCTCTCAGAACTAAGATTGCTCTTACTGAAGATCAGGTTAGATTTCTTTTCCCTTGCAAAGGATGACATGACGATGACCTGCCTATCAGTATAAGGAAAGAACCTTTATTATTCTGCAGATGAAGGCCAGTCTGACTGAAGTAATTAGATCTACCCGAGAAGAAAGACATCTTACCATTAGCCTTGAAATTGCAAAGTGGGAGCTAGCTGATGCTGAGAAGGAATTGAAGTGGCTCAAGACGGCAGTTTCTTCTTCTGAGAAGGAGTATGAGCAAACACAGCAGCAGATAACTGATATTGAAGTAGAATTGGAGAGCGAAAGGTGTGTTTTAGGACTATTTTCCGGTCTTAATTCACCAATTTTAGTTTATGTTAAAACACCATGAGCTATTATTGAAATAGTTAAAAGAAGTAATATGTCATCTTCACTCTTTCCTCGTTCTAAGATTCTTTTGTGCACGTGATAGCCTGGTCACTAACAGTGTTTAGGCCAAGGAGTTGGGGAATAACTAAATAATGAGTTGTGAACTTCACTCATTGTTTGGTCCAAGGTGTTTGTGAGTCTCACTATTAAAAAAGTTCAATTTTATACCTTACTAACTACTTACATTGTGGGTTCCATGAGTTTACAATTCTCCAGACTTCACAATTTTGTGGACTTATGGAGTTCACAACTCCATCCCTTAACCCCAGATGCTCCCTAATGTAGTCCGTCTTCATTATATGTAAGCTTTAGATGAGGTAGAAGTGTTTCCTCGAGCAAGCACTTGCAGCTGCATTTGGGGAACTTGCAATTTTATATTTGTCTCTCTTTGGAGGACCGTCTGAACGGGAAAATACTTTTAGAGTATAATATCGTCAATTTGGACATCCTGTACAGGAATTGAATCGATCTGTTGATTCGTGGATGAAAAAATGTTACTTCTAGCTGCCTAACCAATTCAATAAACTTTTTACCCAGATCATACACTGCATAGGATTAAAGTACATCTTTTTGTTATATAGCTGCAGCGATTCAAACTTTTATCTGCCTAACTGAAAAATCTTTGTCAACAGAAGTTCGAGGGAGAAACTCGAGGAAGAGTTAAAGGAATTGAATAGTAAGGTGGTCAAGTTGACTTCTGAAACTGGAGAGGCTGCTATAAAGAAATTGCAGGATGAAATTAATGCATGTAAAACTATTCTGAAGTGCAGTATTTGTAATGATCATCCAAAGGAGGTAAGATTTCACTTAAATCATTACGAATATGGATTTTTTGGGGATGACTTTTCCTGTAGTTTATGATGATCTACTTATATATCTACTAATGATTTTGGCAGGTTGTAATTGTGAAGTGTTATCATCTATTCTGCAGTTCATGCATTCAACAAAGAATTGAACGCCGGAATCGCAAGTGCCCTGCTTGTGGTACTGCATTTGGTCAAAATGATGTTAGGGCCGTAAAGATATGAATTTGAACAAGTTGAATGGATGTGATTAGAGAGCTTTTTCTTGTTTTTCCACTCTGGTGGCTACGTATTAATTTTGAATGGAAAAATAATATAAAAGAAAACCCACAAAAGAAATGGAAAACTAGTAGATTCGATCTTAGGGTACTAAAGAAAATTTTAAAGAGTGCACTCGAAGTGAAAAATGGTTTTTTTTTTTTTTTAGAATTTTTTTTTTTTTAAGGTTCACTAGATAAATAGTAAAATTTAAGTTTTCATTCTGATAAATAGCAAAAATATTTTAAAAATTTAAAAATAGTAAAAATGGATCATAAAATTAGAAAATAATGATTAACAATTGTCAAAACTATCCCCACATGGAATTCTAAAGGGGTGTGAGTTTCAAAACCAATTGAAAACAACAAATACACTCTATCTTGACAACTATCACACACTAAACAATGCATTCTGACAAAGTGTCTAATCCACGTGTGCAAGAAATAAATTGTTTTTTTCAATACAGACTTGTTCCTAAAAAGTAAATCTACTCTAGTGGGAATACAAGATTGAAAGGAATCGAAATCTTGAAAATCAACGATTTCAATGTTGTTTTTAGGAAGTTGGGAAGAATGATCAATGTTTGCTATTTCATTATTCAAATATAGTGTATTTCCAATGTTTGGTGCAATAGATGAGACATGGTTAATCACTACAAATAAATCAATTTTGGGGATCTTAACAAAATTGACATCAACTACAAAATATCTTTATCTTCAACAATCCTAATAAGATTCGAATTGGCATAATCAATCCAATACATTGTCAAACGAGTCACCGGAGGGAAAAAGATTATCTTGGACATATTCCAAAAATTGTTGGAACCATGAATTTGATGGAATATGCATCTCAAAATTTTGAAAATGTGATAATTCTCATCCCATCGACCATCAAACACAGGTAGCTTGTTAAAGAAATCACAATAAAACCTAAATCGATGAACACTTTGTGTGAGTAACAAAAGTTATGACCATTTTTTACGAAGGTTAAAATAATAGTAAAAATAGTATATAAAACTAATTTATTAAGAATATGCTAATGTAAAGGTAATTTATTAAGAATGTATGTATAAAATTAAGAAAAACAATTAATAGATTTGAATAAAATCGAATACATATAAAGTAATGAAAAACCATTCAAAGATTTGAATAAAATGTATGGATAAAATAACATTTAATAATATATGGATGTTTAAAATATAAATTTGGAAAAAAAATCTGGATATTTAATTAAGGTGAGATTAATTTGAAAAGTAGTTAAACATAATCTAAAATAATAATAAAATATAGATATTATGTGAACTACATGAGCAAAATTAAGAGGCCATTTGTTAAGGAATATAAGCAATTACCCTATAATTCGACCCTATTTTTTATTCTACAATTACATGTAGTCTCATCAATTTGGGGACTCAAAACTGACATCAATCACAAAATATCTTTATCTTCAACAATATTTGAATTGGCATAACCAATACGGTACATTGTCAAACGAAATATAGTTAACTCAGCGGAGGAAAAAAATTTACCTTGAATATATTCTACAAATTGTTGGAACGATGAATTTGATGGAATATGTGCCAAAATTTCGAAAATCATGGTAGTGAGAATTCTCATTCCATCGACCATCAAAGAGGAGTCTAATCCGTTGTAAAGCCATAGCAAAAAAAGTAGTAGCTTTTTAAAGAAACCACAACAACGATGAACACTTTGTGTGAGTAACAAAATTTATAGTCATTTTTTTACGAAGTGATATTTAACAAAAGTTATGGTCATTTTTTTACGAAATGATATTTTTTTTTTCCAAATCGTTAAAATAATAGCAAAAACAGTATATAAAACTAATTTATTAAGAATATGAGAATGTAAAGCTAATTTATTAAGAATATATGTATAAAATTATGAAAAACAATTCAAAGATTTGAATAAAATTGACTATTATAAAGTAATGAAAAACCATTAAAAGATTTGAATAAAATATATGGATAAAATAAAATTTAATAATATATGGATATTTAAAATATAAATTTGGTAGAAAAATCTGGATATTTAATTAAGGTGGGACTAATTCGAAAAGTGGTTTAATAAAATTTAAAATAATAATAAAATATGAGGATTATGTTAACTACATGAGCATGGTAGTTGTTGTTAAAGAATATCACCAATTACCATGTATACATAACTCAACCTTCTTTTTTATTCTACAATTACTATTTGTAGTTTCATCAATTTGGGGGGACTATGATAAAACTGACATCAACCAAAAAATGTTTTTATCTTCAACTATATTTGAATTGACAGAACCAATCCAATACATTGTTAAACGAAATATAGTTAACTCAGTGGAGAGAAAAAGTTTACCTTGGATATATTCCACAAATTGTTGGAACGATGAATTTGATGGAATATGCGCCTCAAAATTTTGAAAATCATAGTAGTGAGAATTCTCTTCCTATCGACCATCAAAGAGAAGTTTGTAAAGTCATAGCAAAAATAGTAGCTTGTTAAAGAAACTACAACAAAACCTAAATCGATGAACACTTCTTTATGTGAGTAACAAAAGTTATAGCCATTTTTTTACAAAGTGATATTTCTTTTTCCAAATCATTAAAATAATAGCAAAAACAGTATATAAAACTAATTTATTAAGAATATGAGAAATATACAACTAATTTATTAAGAATATATATAAAAAATATGAAAAACAATTCAAAATTTTGAATAAAATTGAATACTATAAAGGAATAAAAAAACCATTCAAAGATTTGAATAAAATATATGGATAAAATAAAAGTTAATAATATATGGATATTTAAAATATAATTTGGTAGAAAAATCTGGATATTTAATTAAGGTGAGATTAATTCGAAAAGTGGTTAAACAGAATCTAAAATAATAATAAAATATTGATATTATGTTAACTATATGAGCAAAATTAGGAAGACAGTTGTTCTTGAGGAATATCAGTAATTACTCTATATACATAACTTGACCCTATTTTTTATTCTACAATTACCAATATTTGTAATTTCATCAACAACTACTACGAACTAGACAAGAGCAAATAAGAGATTGAGGAATTTGTGGCCATGTGCATGTCACGCGAGTTGCCATAAATCTTATTTGTGGGCGGTTTTACCATTTTTTAGAATGAACCTTAAATTTTGCCATATGCTCCAATTTCCCTTTGTTGTATGGATGACCTCATTTGGGAGGCCCAAATGAAAAATGCTCTTGTAGAAAAAGTAATGGAAAGTGGCCTTCTACTAACGTTATCCACGTATAATTTTACCGCTTCATCCATGAGATGCACCTCGCGCGCCTGGGCCTACCAAGGAATTCAATCCTCGATTACCTGTCACACGATCCTCGATGCATGGTAACTCGAAACGTGTGCAATCGACACATGTATACTCGATCATAGTCACGTCATACTTGATACTCAATTAATGTATACTCGATCATTTTGAATTGCTCGCGCCTGTCGGAGGACTTGCTTTGTAATTAATGCTCATGTACGAACATACATAAATTGGAAAATTTTTTGACAATCCTCACTATTCTTTCAAATCAATTTTTTGAAATGTGGTAATTTTTTTTTATTAACTAAGAACAAACAGAACTGAAACATGAGAAAATTGAGCTCACTTTCTCTCTAAAAAAACCCACTTCACAAAACCTGTTTTTCTTGGCAGAGATTAAGTTATAAAGGCATTCAGATCATTTCACTATATTGTCTCACACCTCAAGTAAGTAAATTTGCTAGTTTTTTTCCTCATTTTTTGCTAATGTTTTTTTTTTACTTTTCTGATGTTGTGCGAGACATACGAATGTAGCAAAGAGAACGAGTGAGTGTGCACTGAGACATGCGAGTAGCTCCCAGTGGATCGAGGATGACGGGAGAGAAAACTATGAAACAGTAAGCATCGAGTTAAGAATACTGAATATCGGGGGACAAGAATCGAGTATCGAGTAGTGGCACCATACAAAAATTTCTCATATAAGTATGGAAATATATGAATTGCTTATATAAAATTAACAGGTTCATACATTTAAAAAATTGTAAAAAATTAAATAGAAACATCTAATTAAAAAACTGATCGGCCCACAACTCGGCACCATACTGCAACCTAAAATCATGCATTTTATCTTACTGTAAACTCTCTAGATTGGATCCGATCACCAAGTATTCGACGAACTTAAGACAAAATATCCCACAGTCTAGCGTATCTGACCTCTGGAGGAAGCCTATATTGACACAACTCAACCTCCAAAGGCTAGGTTCAAGGTCGGCTTTGCAGCATGTAAGTTGCATAAATGTGCTAGTGAAGGGAAAGTGAACCATAGGGGCCCTAGTAATGATACCATATTCTTTTGTGTGATATACTTGGGGAATGAGTCATACAAAAGGATACGTCAAAGGTTCATGTCTATCACCAACATAATCCAGTGCTGCTTATAGTTGAGTGAGCTATAGATGAAATCGACATATATCCATCTAGGCTGTTGTTCAACTACCAATCCGAGCACGTAATCGACATACATGTGCTCTTTCTCTCATAATTTAGTAGTTTCTTCACGCGTTTTCTTATATATGACGTGAAACAAGCTATTTGGACCCTGTAGGTTCAAGTGACTCTACAAAATAGATAACAATAGGTTAAGTGTAAATCAATTGTGCACAATTTTAATAATCTATAATACATACCAATATGCCATGTGGCAACGTCATGAACCAACGAGCACATATCTTCGACTGGCTAATAAACTTCCATTGGAGAAACATGAATAAAGTATCAAGAATCTATAATATATAAGTCAGGTTAATGAGTGGAAATAGTAAATAACAAGCATACAAACGTAATGAAGATGTTAACTTATGTCATTCTCAACCCAATAATTGTTATATGTTATCTCATGGAACAACTCCTTCATCGTGCAATTCATCCTGAAGAAGACTTCATTATTCGGCTAGTGAGGACCCATATTTGCATTGGTTAACCAGAGAACGCATTCACCACGTCCTCCGGAATAGCATGTGTTGGGTCATAGAGGACGATGTCAGTCGGACGTTGACCTATTTGAATGTATTTCTACTTTTTCCCTGCCACCCTAGTCGTGCGATTGGAGAGGTATACGGTTGTGTCATCTTCCTCTTCTTACTTGTTCGTCTCTGTTCTCCCTTAAAGTCCATAGACTTGCCCTTCACATCAGGCTCGACCTTCACCTTGGGCTCACCCTTCACATTGGGCTAGCCCTTCACCTTCGGCTTGACCTTAATCTTGAACTTCTTCAACACTTGTGGTGGAAGCAACTCAAAATGTGGTAGTGTCAATGGGGGAAAAGGTGGTATCTCGGGAAGCAACATAGAAAGATAGGGAGGATAGGCTTGGTGGAGAGCAGTGGATACTATAACGATAGGGAGGATGGGCTCGGTGGATAGTAGAGGGATGAGGTCACTAGATACGGTGGAAGTGAAGGAAATATAAACAGAGATCGATGTGAGCAGAAGTAGATCGTTCCAAATCCCATTGAGAAAGAACACAAACAATTACAATCTAAACGGAAACGATTATGCATAAACAGTAAATTACAACATACTTCTTTAAAAGACTGAACAAAGGATAGAGTATGCAAATCTTTGAAGAACTCTTCTTCAAGTTTCCCTCGTTCGTTCAACAACTCGTTCAACAGCACGAACTCGAATGCAACGATCAGAACTCGATCTCAACGAATGTCTGAATGAACCTCGATCCCAATCGAGTCCAACTCGATCCTCGAATGAAATTAGAACACCACCACAACGGTTACCTTGGTATTCTCAGTGTGAGAATCCAGGAGTTGTGGGCTGTATGATTTTGGATTGAAGAAAGCAGGAGGTAGACAATCGAGTAAGTAGGAGATGAATGTTGTCTATCGTATAGACGAAATACTCGATCGTTTAGAAAGATGAAGCTTATCGTATAGACTTTGCTACTCGATCGTGTAACGAGTAAACAAGTAACTATCGTATAGTTAACTTGTAACTCGATCATGTATGCTCTCTATGCTATCGTTTAGTAAAATACTTTTACTTGATAGCCTTTTGTGATATTATTCTAAATGAATCATCAACTGAATTTTGGAAAACTATTTTCCTTTTATCTCACAGTTACCATAAAATTTTCAATAACCTCCCACTCAAATCGGTTATTAGAGAAAAAGAATAATTAATTATCATATAAGTAATATGTTATAAATAAATATAATAACCAACTTATCATATTATATTTATAACCTATAGTTTTAATATTTCATCATATAAAACATATAAACCATAGTTATTTTTCTATTTTATGGTATTTAATATAAATCATATTTATATTAATTCCTCCAATTAATGTATCTAATACATCATATCAATTATATCACATATAATTGAATTTTCTCTTATTAATTTGAACACTTCAAATTAACCCAAAATCTAATTATACTCTTGAACCCATTGAGCTACCAAGGGGACCTCATGGACCTATAGCTTGAACCTCCAACTGTACGTGAATAACTGATTAAACTCTTTATTCATGAGATCTACCATCCACTCTTCACACTACAGATATATTTCTGTGTCCATATGATCAATCAACAATGTGATGACCCTCCACAAATCGCTCGTAAGTACAACTGGGCCAATTCACCGCTTTGCCCCGTGTAGTTACATCTAACTCCTTAAGTACCACTGATTTCTCTAATGAACAACAAGTCATAGTCCTACTATCACTAAGTTCTCTCAGGTCAGGAGAGAGTGTGGCCACTATGTTCAAGATTCGGAATCAGCCGTTAAGGGAGCAATTTATTTACTTACCCCTACTTCGAGGAAGGAGTGAATTCTGTCTTGTGTAGCTGAGTTTCAAGTTCTCCAGTAAAACGAATCCCCAAAATAGTAGGCTTGTTAAGTTGGCAATCTGGCTACTATCACCCATACAAATAAAAGGACCGCCTTCATAGGCAAAAGTTCCCAACTCACTCAGAATTAAAGTTATGTCACCTATGTGTTGGGGTTGATGCCCTAAAGTCTCGTGTCCTGTAGTTTGTAAACAGTTTGTACGAATGCTTGTGTTGTTAATATATGATATTTACTTCACATCTTGTATTTTGCTTATTTACTTGTTTTATTTGCTTTACCACAAACCAATAAACATAAAATCCCTGGTTATCTGTATGTGACTCAAGCATGTATGTGGTGACATACAAGTGGATCATGTCTTAAGTGATAATCCCCGTAGTGTTGGTGACATGCGAGTGGGGGCGTCCTATACAAAGAGTTTGTATAAGACCTGATCACGAAGTGTTAACATCTCGTTATATAACACCGTTCATGAAAGAGACTTCACTTCACTAGGATGACCATAGCTAACATGATCTCAATCCTGAGTGAGTTGGGAACTCCTGCCATTGAGGGCAGTCCTTTGATTTGTATGGGTGCAAGTGGCCAGGTCACCGATTCAAACCTACCATTTTGGGGATTCGTTTGATTTGAGAGCTGGGAACTCAGCTACACAAGATGGAATTCATTCCTTCCCCGAGGCAGGGGTAAGTAAATAGATGGCTCCCTTAAGGGCTGATTCCGGGGCTTGAACGATATGGCGCCACACACATTCTCTTGGCCCGAGAGGTGTTTACACATAGTTGGACTATGTTGTATTGTTCATTAAAGGAATCAGTGGTACTTAAGGAGTGAGATGTAACTATAGGGGCAAAACGGTAAATTGGCGAGCATCTGTGAAGAGTCATCATACTCATGATTGTTATATCCGATGGACACAGAAATATATCTGTGGTAAGAAGAGTTCAGCTGTTGGTCTTTAGTGGAATCACTAACAGTTAACGGATAGTGGATCTCATGGCTAAAGAGTTTAGTCAGCTATACACGTACCGTTGGAACTTCGAGCCACAGGTCCATTAGGTCCCCTAGGTAGCTTGGATAAAAGTCGAGAACCAGTATTTGGGTTAATTTGAAATGTTCAAATTGACAAGAGGAATTTCGATTATATATGATATAATTGGACTGGTTAATTATATATGATATAATTGGCTAAATGTATGAGATACATTATTTTGGAGGAAATTAGATATAAATATGATTTATATCAAGTAGAGGAGAAAATACTCTAGTAGATATGTGATATCAAACTATAGGATATAAATATAATATGATTATATTAATTAATTAATTGATTGATTAATTATATGATAATTAATCATTTTTCCACATTCGGACGTGGTTAATGGGCAGCGTTGGTTATGGTAACCGATGGGTTAAAATGAAAAAGGTTTTCATTTTTGAATCGTTCATTCGATCGCCGATCAGATCGCCCAAAATAATTGTGAAGCGCGCGTTAGTGAAAGGAAAAGATCGCCCAAGAGCCTATACGATAGTTGCTTCTCCGTCTAAACGATCGTCTACCTCGCGATATATCTAAATGATCGTATACGTTTTTCCTAAACGATCGTTCAACATTTCCTACATGATCGTGTAGCTCCTCTATGCGATAAGCACTTCTACTATACGATAGAATTGTTTTCTCTCCCACTTGCTTATCGCCTACACGACTCGTTTGTCCTTCGTTCTCTACCAAATTCACCAAAGCCCACTCTTTGGGTTTTCACTTCGAGAATACCCAGGGCTCATTAGTGATGGTGTCGTCCCCATTGCGGCGTTTGTGTTCGCTTGATCGTGTTGTTGCAGTCGGCGTTCCCGCCGGGTGTTGGTAGATCTGTTGGAGGGATCCACTGTGTTGGGGTTCTGAAGTTCGAAGATAGTCTTCAACTGGTATGGAACCCTTTCTCTGTTAATTATCTTGTTCTGAGCATGTCGATAATTAGATTTATTGGCATAACTGTACGTGATGAATGTATATTGTTATATTTCGGTCACGGTGAGATCGGAGCGATTTGAACACGCTCATGGAACTCTCGGTATGAGATCCTTTAATTGGTATCAGAGCTAGGTTCTGATACTCCGATTTCATCTGTTGCAACGAAATGACATATACATTCATAGTGGGTGCATTTCTACGCTGTTTTAATTGTTAAATCTGCTGTGGATGTGTCGGATTAATGGATGTTTTCGGGATGATTAGCTTGGTTTTTTTAAGATCCTTTTACATTTGCAGTTATTTGTAAAGGCCCCTGCGTTTTTTGGCATTAATATCGTTATCGAGTCAGTATTCAAAGTTTTTTTTGAAGTTTTGAGTCGTTCATCGAAATTCTGGGCAAGCGTTACAGCTCTTCAAGGAAGAAGGCGATCTAGGGTTGATCGCATCGTGCAGAAGAAGTTCTACGTGATCGCTGTCCATCGCATCGTAAAGATGAAGGAGTACGCGATCGCGGTTGAACGCATTGGTTAAACGATAGGGAATGCGATCAAGAGTCGATCTCATCGGGTTGACGATCGAGTACGCGATCGTTGAGTATTATTTAATGCGCGCACTAGACGATCGTTTAGGTCAGCAAGCTTCATCGCTTAGTAACTGACTAAACGATTGCTTAGTATCGTAAGGTAAATCGTTTACCTAGTTGCACGCATCGTGTAGATGATGAGACACTCACGTATCATTTAAAGCGCGCGCGCTATACTATTGTTTGGGTCAATAAGCTTCATCGCTTAGTAACTGACTAAACGATCGCTTAGTATCGTAAGGTAAATCGTTTACCTAGTTGCACGCATCGTGTAGATGATGAGACACTAGTGTATCATTTAAAGCGCGCGCACTCTGTCTCTTATACACATCTAGATGTGTATAAGAGACAGCATTTAACGCATGCGCACACTGGACGATCATTTAGGTCAGCAAGCTTCATCGCTTAGTAATTGACTAAACGATTGCTTAGTAACTCAAGGTAAATCGTTTACCTGTCGTCGCGCTACACGATCGCATGGACGGTCAGGCTTCGCAGCCTCGTCGTCGTCTACGCAATCGTTTTCTTATGCTTCTATCGTCTAGTGCGCGTTGAACGATCGTCTACCTGCTGGAGTTTGCTACACGATGAAGACCTCCTGGCGGTTCAAGACCCGGTTTGCTCGATGAAAAATGTAATAGATAGGGTTTTTCATTCCCCTTTTTTTTTGTAAAGGCTCATCGCGGTCCATTAATCCTTTATTTATTACATGCGATGTATGTTTTTATATGTCATATGGTATGCACATATAGTAAATCCCAACTTAGGTTATGAAATGATCATGCATCATCTCTTTATTGTAATTGTTATAATTTAGAGAAGCATGATTTAATTATGTAAGAGCATGCTCATGCATCATTAATATAAGAGTTATATTTATGCATGCATAAAAAGCATTGACATGCATCATCTTTATATTATAAATGTTATAGTATAAGGGTGAATAGTAGCATGTTTGATTGGTTGTTGCGTGTTATATAAAAGTTATATATAGTAATGACCGGACATTACATGAAGCATGACACATAGGTTATTTTATAAATGTTATAAATGCCTCGTTGTGCACAATAGTTTTAGTTCTTTCTTTTTAAAAGTTAAAGAGAAATTAGAACTAAAAGAAATAAGAAAGACATGCATGCTCACTTAGGTTTAATTCATGGTTTTAAAGTGTTTAAAACTTGGATCACATAGACCTAAGATCACGGTTTTAATACGATTAGCAACCCTAAGGCTTTAGCCTTTTAATCAGTTTAATAAGATTAAATTGGCTAATAAAAGGTTAAAGTGTAGCAAATCTATCTATAAGGGACTTTTTGTCTAAGGCGGGTTCTGTCTAAGCTGGGGTATTTAAGTTGACGGAAATGTAACACCCCTACTTGGGAACTTACCTGGAAAGGTGAATTGGATAGATTTGATGCATGCATGCAAGTTAAGGACAGTTCATTAAAGTATTTAAATGTGACTACTTGAACTTGTTCATATTTCATAGACAAACGTTGTTTATGAGCAGAGTTTAAAAAGATGACTTAGACTAAAATCAGTAGCCAGATTGTCTAGATTAATGAATCCCTAGGTAGAACATTCAGTGGGAGATACTTGAGGCATAAGATGTCTCACTTAAACCTTTCACTTTTCTCCTCAATAGTCCACACCGTGAGATCGATCTTCGGCCTCACGGCACCTTTGGCATGTCCCCCCAACGGATGGTGTTTGGGTAGGTCAATATCAAGGTGGATGGAGAGAATGTTCATAGTAAGTGGGAGCGGGAAGTGCGACAGTATATCCCTCGGTCTCTCTCGTTAGGTTGAATAAAGTTACTGCGCTTCGCCTCGAGGCACCTTGGGAGTGTCCCCCTAAAGGGATCGATAGTTTGCACGTTTTCTTTATTTGAATCCCCTGTAAGAGAGATAACGTAACTTGTCCTTCTTGTTCCTAATCTATTTTTTTTCCTACAGTAATGCATTAGGGCAGGCTTGGCATCGAAAAGCGAGGGGTTACACTTATGCGGAATAGTTAAAGTTAAACAATTCTGGACCGAAAAAATGGTGGCTGTTAGGTTTCCAGTTCAAGAGTTGGTTCTCCTAAATGTGAGAATGTCTCATCCCACGCAAGGGGCAACTGATCACAACCCATCGGTGGCATTTGTCCTGCCTCACTAGGGGCATCATTGCGAAATAGAAGTCTATAACTCAGGTATTGAAACTGGTTTTTTGCAAAACTTAATTGGTTTTAAGAAGGGTGTTAGCAAAATCTAATAAAGTTTTGTTTCGTATTCAGCAATATTTTCAAATGGCAAACAGCCACGTTATCGTTGTTAAGCTTTCAAAAAACTAACTAGCGATAATTTTTCAACATGGAAACACGTGATCATGACGATCCTTAATCATCAAGGATTCTCATGTTCACTCTCACGTGGCTTGTCCTTCTATTCCAGCCCAAATGCCACTCGAAATTTCGGGAGGGCATACGAGCGATAGACAAGGCGAATGAGAAGGGCTTGATCTTACAATCTTAAAAATCTTTCTGAAGTCTTGACAAGAAAACATGAGCCTATGGTCTCAGCGCGTGAGATCATGGAGTCCTTACGGGAATGTTTGGACAACTGTCTAAACAGCTTTATTACATGAGGGCTCTTAATAATATTCAACTCCCAAAAATGCAAGAACACACCCTGTCTGTAACATGTGCTAAACCATGATGGTCCACTTCAATGTGACAGGAGTTGGAATGGTCTATATACGATGAGGGGCAGCCAGGTTAGCATAATCCTTGCATTCTTTGCCGAGAGCTTCCTGCACTATTGTAGCAATGTGATTCTTACAAAGTGAAGATAGTAACCTTACAAACTCTCCTCAAAGAATTGCAGACATTACAATCTTTACTGAAAAGTAAGGAGAGGCAGAAAGGGTGAGGGAAATATTACTTCATCTTTCCAGGACGTTCCATAGAGGTTCGACCTCCAGGAACGAAATCTGCACCTTCCTCTTCTAACTCTGCAAAGGGGAAGAAGAATAAGGGTGGTAAAAGTAAAGGGAAGGCACCTGCTAACCCACCACCTGTCGCCTCAAGGAGGCATCCACAAGTTGCTAAAGGAAAGTGTTTCCATTGCAACCAAGATGAACGCTGGAAAAGAAACTGGCCTCGGTATCTAAAAGAGAAGAAAGCAACCAAGGCTAAGGCCAAGGCCGATAAAGATAAATATGATTTATTTGTGCTTGAAACTTGTTAGTGGAGAATGATGATTCTGCCTGGATAATTGATTCAGGTGCCACTAACCATGCTTCTTTTTAGGGAATTAGATCTTGGCGACAGTTGGAGGCTGGTGAGATAATGATGTAAGTAGGCACGGGGCACGTCATCTCAGCTGTGGCAGTGGGAGGACTCTAGTTAGCTTTACATAATAGGTTTCTTGTTTTAAATGATGTATATATTGTTCCTGAACTAAAAAGGAAACTTATTTCTGTAAAGTGTTTATTGAAAAGTAAATATACTGTCTCTTTTGATTTAAAGAAAACGTTTATTCATAAAGATGGTGTTTTTATTTGCACAATAAATCTGGAATCGAATTTATATGTGCTAAGGCCGTTAGCCATTAATTCCCTCCATAATACTGAAATGTTCAGAACTGTCATAACTCAATCAAAACGTCGATGAATTTCTCCAAAAGAAAATGCCCAACTTTGGCATCTACGTTTAAGGCACATCAATCTCAATAGGATTGAGAGATTGGTGAAGAATGGACTTCTAAGTGAGTTAGAAGAAAATTCTTTAACTGTGTGCGAATCTTGCCTCTTGAGTTACTACATTCTGACCTTTGTGGTCCTATGAATGTACGAGCCCAAAGTGGCTATGAGTATTTTATCAGTTTTACTAATGATTATTCTAGGTACGAGTATGTTTATCTTATGCAACGGAAGTCTGAATCCTTTGAAAAGTTAAAAGAGTTCAAGGCTGAAGTTGAAAACGCATTAGATAGACAAATTAGAACACTTCGATCGGATCGAGGTGGAGAATTTTTGGACTCGACATTTCTGGACTATTTGATAGAACATGGAAACGTTTCCCAACTCTCAGCGTCGGGTACACCTCAACGGAATGATGTAGCGGAGAGGAGAAATAAATCCTTGTTAGACATGGTTCGCTCGATGATGAGTTACGTTTCCTTACGGGACTCGTTTTGGGGTGTCGTAGTGGAGACCATGGTGTACGTACTCAACTGTGTTCCCTTCAAGAGTGTTGCAAGAACACCTCTAGAGCTGTGGAACGGGCGTAAAGCTAGTTTACATCACTTCCGCATTTGGGGTTTCCCT
>NC_052358.1:9323249-9501483 GCF_009727055.1 Benincasa hispida
CCAGGCCATTTTAATGTTGTTGACTCGTTTACGAAGGCTTTCACGGCTACAGTGTTTGAGGGTCACCTACGGAGCATGGGTCTACAGGATCGCTCGCGGCTGGACTAGGGCAAGTGAGAGATTTTCTTATACTGGGCTTTTATGCCCTAGTTTATTGTACAACCCCACTTCACTTTAGGACAAGTGGGATATTGTTGGGGTTGATGTCCTAAAGTCTCGTGTTCTGTAGTTTGTAAACAGTTTGTACGAACGTTTGTGTTGTTAATATATGATATTTACTTCACATCTTGTATTTTGCTCATTTACTTGTTTTATTTGCTTTACCACAAATCAATAAACATATAATCCTTAGTTATTTGTATGTGGCTTAAGCATGTATGTGGTGACATACAAGTGGATCATGTCTTGAGTGATAACCAAAATAGTCTGTACTATATGGATATAGGAGGGAAACCTTATCCTGGTAACTCTACGGACGCGGCCCACTTTGTGGAATGGTCACAAGTGTTGTGACTTGTCACAGATGATCTGATCCTGATCATTCGTGTTGGGGACATGCGAGCGGGGGCGTCCTATACAAAGAGTTTGTATAAGACCTGACCACGAAACGTTAACGTCTCTTTATATAACACCGTTCATGACAGAAATTTCATTTCACTAAGATGACCATAGGTAACATGACCTCAATCCTGAGTGAGTTGGGAACGCCTGCCATTGAGGGCGGTCCTTTGATTTGTATGGGTGCATTGGCCAGGTCGCCGATTCAAACCTATCATTTGGGGGATTCGTCTGATTTGGGAGCTGGGAACTTAGCTACACAAGATGAAATTCACTCCTTTCCCAAGGCAGGGGTAAGTAGATAGATGGCTCCCTTAAGGGTTGATTCCGGGGCTTGAACGATGTGACGCTACACATCTTCTCTTGACTCGAGAGGTGTTTACACATAGTTGGACTATGTTGTATTTTTCATTAGAGGAATCAGTGGTACTTAAGGAGTGAGATCTAACTACAGGGGTAAAACGGTAAATTAGCCCAACTGACTTACGAGCATCTGTGAAGAGTCATCGTACTCATGATTGGTTATATCCGATGGACACAGAAATATATCTATGGTAAGAAGAATTCATTGGTCTTTAGTGGAATCACTGACAGTTAACGGATGGTGGATCTCGTGGCTAAAGAGTTTAGTCAGCTATTTAAGTACCGTTGGACTTCGAGCCACAGGTCCAATTAGGTCCCTCTAAGGTAGCTTGGATAAAAGTCGAGAACCAGTAATTTGGGGTTGGTTAATTTGTTCAAATTGAAAGAGGAAGTTCAATTATATATGATATAATTGGACTAGTTAATTATATATGATATTATTAGCAAATGTATGAGATACATTATTTTGGAAGAAATTAAATATAAATATGATTTATATCAAGTAGAGGAGAAAATACTCTAGTAGATATGTGATATCAAACTATAGGATATAAATATAATATGATTATATTAATTGATTGATTGATTGATTAATTATATGATAATTAATCATTTTTCCACATTCGAACGTGGTTAGTGGGCAGCGTTGGTTATGGTAACCGATGGGTTAAAGTGAAAAAGGTTTTCATTTTTGAATCGTTCATTCGATCGTCGGTCAGATCGCCCAAAATAATTGTGAAGCGCGCGTTAGTGAAAGGAAACGATCGCCCGAGAGCCTATACGATAGTTGCTTCTCCGTCTAAACGATCATCTACCTCACGATATATCTAAACGATCGTATACGTTTTTCCTAAACAATCGTTCAACATTTCCTACATGATCGTGTAGCTCCTCTATGCGATAAGCACTTCTACTATACGATAGCACTGTTTTCTCTCCCACTTGCTTATCGCCTACACGACTCGTTTGTCCTCTGTCCTCTACCAAATTCACCAAAGCCCACTCTTTGGGTTTTCACTCCGAGAATACCCAGGGCTCATTAGTGATAGTGTCGTCCCCATTGCGGTGTTCGTGTTCGCGTTGATCGTGTTTTTGTAGTCGACGTTCCCGCCGGGTGTTGGTAGATCTGTTGGAGGGATCCACTGCGTCGGGGTTCTGAAGTTCGAAGATAGTCTTCAACTGGTATGGAACCCTTTCCCTATTAATTATCTTTTTTTTAGCATGTCGATAATTAGATTTATTTGCATAACTGTATGTGATTAATGTATATTGTTATATTTCGGTCACAGTGAGATCGGAGCGATCTGAACACGCTCATGGAACTCTCGGTATGAGATCCTTCACTATGGTCATTCTAGTGAAATGTAAGTCTTAATTATCAACGACGTTATATGAAGAGACTAATCATCTCGTGATCCATTCTTATACAAAATCTTTGTATAGGATACCTCCACTCACATGTCTCCACATGAATGGTCAGGATCATACTATTTGTAGCACTTTACAACATTTGTAACATCTATAAAGCGGGCCGTATCCGTAGTGTCATCAGGATAAGGTATCATTCCTTTATCCATCTATTAAAGTCCATTTAGGTTATTACTTAAGGCATGATCCACTTTTATGTCTCCACATACATGCTTAAGTTACATGAAATAACCACGGATCTTAGTTTATTGGATTTAAGTAAATGCTTATAAAATAACATTTATTTTATTAATAACAATATGTTCACAAAGTGCTTACAAACTATGAGACTACCATGAGAATTAGGATACCAATCCCAACAGAAAGGTGGATGCATAAGGTCATCAGACTCTATAGAGGGTGGATGGATGAGGTCACTGGACTCTATGGAGGGTGGAGGGATGGGGTCATTGGACTCTGTGGAGAGTGTAGGGATGGGGTCACTAGTCTCGGTTGAAGGTGGAGGGATGGGATCAATGGTCTCAATGGATGGTAGATGGATGAGGTCAGTGGTCTCTGTGGATGGTGGAGGGATGGGGTCAATGGACTTGGTGGATGGTGGATAGATGGTGTTAATAGACTCTATGGATATTAGATGGATGAGGTTACGGAACTCAGTGGAAGGTAGAGGAATGGAGTCACGGGACTCGGTGGATGGTGGAGGAATGGGATCACTAGTCTCGTTGGAATCCACGTCTAAACCCTAGATCGTTTACAAAGTACATTAGTGCAAACACTACATGTTATATATTTACATTAGAACAAGTTCAATATAATATTACATACCCAACACAAAGATCCCAGTAAGCTGGTGATTGTTTGTACGCCAGCCTGAAGGACACTTAAGTCAGACTTCACATCTTTCAAGTCTGACTACACATCATCCAATTTATGCTCCATCATAGACACTCTTTGGTCTTTGTCATGGAGTGATGTACGCATTCCCACACCCCTCATGTGCACTTGTATTCGGTCACTTATCAACCCTAGTATCCCTATATTAGTTCTCCCTATCCGACATGATCAGTGGTGTGAGTGTGATCCTTGTCTGTACAAAAGAATAAAGAATTTGTTAGTTATATGTGACATTCACCTTAAACCCAATTAAATATTGATGTAATATACTAACCTCGCTAGACTCATCTCACTATATTGTTTTGGTCGGCGGTGAGTATGTATAATTCCGCCTCAGGAATGAGGTACGACATGTCTACTCAGTGGGATTGCAAATTTTTCGGAAACTCTTGATATGATCTCGTATGCCCACACCTACCATAATTCATAAACAATTATAAAACAAGAATAAATAGTAAGTCATATTCAAAATAAAATGAATAGATCTCTATGGCCAATGAATAGATATTATCTGGAATGCATAAGGAAACCTCAGTAGGTTGTACTTAACAATGTAATTCTTATTGTTCTGGATCTTTTTTTATAGTTATTTGTCTTGCCACTCAATCTTCATTGTAGTCCAAGTAACGCCCTCTCCTATATCACGTTTCCCCAATCCATGGAATTAAAGTAATCGTAGTTCTCCATATAAACTAATAATGTCTTGTCAACATTGGCCCTCGTCTTCTCCCTCCCTATCATACCCAATTCAGTTTAATAGACCAATGTCATCTTCACAGCATCCATGTCGTTATCAAACTCCATCTCCTTGTACATTGTCATCACCAACAGGAAGTCTTCTTTGGAGAATATAACAACCGTACCATTCAAATCAAAGGTCATTGCATCCTTCCTATCATCTACAACCTCTCTCAATAGAATGTAGTGGACTAGGGGTGTACATAAAAGCATCAAAAACCGATCCGACCAATGAAAACCGACTGAATTATGGTCGATCGATCTGGACTAGGGGTCGATTGGTCAATTTTCGATTTTTCTAGAAAAAAATTTTGAAAACTGACCAACTGATCGACGTGTATATATATATATATATTGTTTTTTTAAAAAAATAAATATAAAAGCAAGCCCATTACCACCAATCCAAGCCCAAGCCTACTATTTTAGTATTTATTTATTATTATTTTTTTATGTTACCTAATTTTCAAACCCATTACATGATTTATTTAAATTTTCATAAAAAATGATTGATTTAAAATTAAAAAAGTTGTTCATTTTATTAACCTAACAATAACCTTTATCAATTCATCTCTCCTTTTCATTCACCTTGGCTCTTCTTAAAAAATAAAAAAAAAATAATAATAATAAAAAAAAAAGAAAGAAAGACAAAACCGACCAAACCGATGGTCGGACGAATTTCACACTCTTCTTTTGGTTCGATTTTCGGTGTCGATTTTCTCCCAAAACCACACCGCCCGATTGATGTACACCCCTATAGTGGACCAATGGACTATTGAAGATAATGTCTATGTCCACGAATCGCCCAAATACCGTCTTCTTGAAGAGCACAAGCTTAATGGGAGTAAGGTTCTCTTTCACAATCTTGTTAGTTGTCCGAATGTGAGAGGATAGGTTAGTTGTTTGGCTTGGGAACGATCCTAGGGAGGAATATTGAATTGTCTAGCCATATTGCACAAAATAACAAATAACACCAGAACTTAAGCATTTCATTCAATACTCGATACTTGATGTACAATACTCGATGTACGATACACGATACTCGATACATGATACACGAATGCTCAATACCAGATACACGATACATGCTACATAGTGTCCTTTACTCTTTATATTACATGTGACTAAATTATCGATTATCGAGCATTTGGTTTGATTTTCTACTTCATGACTTATCCTACTCAAACCCTAAACTCTAAACGGTCCGAAATACCAGAAATATGAAAATTGAAACAAAAAAAAAAATCGAGCTCCAGCCAAACATCCAAGATATGAAAATCGAAATGAAAATTGTATCGATCAAGCATCGAGAAACATGCAAGTTCATAATGACAAAATATAACAAACAAAGAAATGAATGATGCCAATGTATAAACAAAGAGAATAATGTTACCTAACGTAAAGAGAATCGAGAGAGTTTAAGTGTAGAAATGCAGTCGTCGAGGGATATAAAATCGGGAGACGAGAGAGAATAGTCTGAGAAACGAGTTGAAGTGGTGAAATAATGGACTTCAAACGGATTAAGAGTTCAAAAGGTTCAAAATGATCAAGTATACGTTAATCGAGCATCAAGTATGATGTGACTATGATAGAGTATACACATGTTGATTGCACATGTATAGAGTGACCGTGCATCGAGGATTGTGTGATGAGCCAACCAGGATCATATGACGAGTAATCGAGGATTGAGTTCTTTGGTAGGCCCAGACGTGCAGGGTGCATCTCAAGGGCAAAGTGGTAAAATCACATGTGGATGACATTAGCAGAAAGCCACTTTCCATTACTTTTTCTAAAAAACTCGAAGAGTTTTGTGTTTGAACCTGGAGAGTTGATTTGATTTGAAATCAAAATCAATTTCTTTGTTGGGATGTTTACTGAAAAAGAAAAAGAATAAAATAAAATATTTACTAGTGTGGGATTTTAAATCATTGGTTAAATTATATAAAATATTTCTAAATTTTAGGTTATGTTTTAATTACATTCTTAGATGCCAAAGTGAAGTTGGCTAATATATATACTCCCAATTCATGGTTGGGGTTCAATTTCCCATTTCCATAATTGTTATTTAGACGACATCTAAATTGAGTAGCTAATGTGTTTAAAATCATTATATAAATAATTTAAAGGATATTTGTTGAGATGAAATGACGATAATAAATCTTAATTTTCATATAATTTTAAGTAGTATTATACACACTTCCAGTAAAATTAAATTTCTATATTTGTAAATATTTGGATTCATTTTCTATATTTAAAAATAACTTTATTGAAAATTTGAAATATGAAAATCAAAATAATATCTAAATCTAAATATTTGAATTTCACGTCAATTACTTTCATGGATCAAAATTTCCATGGTCTCAACATTTTGATTGGAAAATTTTTTTCGTTTTTTTCTCTAATTTTCACGAAATTTTGAGAAAAGTTCTGAAAATTTTGAAATTTCGAGAATATCAACCTATTGTGATTGGTTAGGTTTGGTTGATTTTGTCAGAAAAGAAAGTAGGTTTCGAGGGTTCATTGATTAGTAAACCTTCGGTGCTAGTAAGGTCTGGATCGTGGTCGTCCATCTCCGATTTGCTGGCCGATAAGATCTTTGAGATTGACCAACCAGCTGGGTTGGTTTGGCTATTCCTTTCTATTGAAAAGGAATTAGTTGTCTGCACGAGTCACCTTCTTCTAGGCTTCGCTGGACGACACAACATTCTCGTTCAAATATAGGTCGGTCATACATGTGATGGTTCCCAAGGATCCAATATGACCACTTAGGTCTACGATTCTCCTCATTTCTTCGAATTTTTGGGATTTCGAGAAATTTTGACATTTCGAGAAAAATTTGATTTTTTTAATTAACTACGTTAGCTCAGTTCAAGTTTTAAAATTTTATGGTCTTGATTATACACAATTTTATTCAAAGGCTAATGTCATTTTTGACAAATGATTAAGCCTTTTTTATGTTACTTTTTTTAATTTCCAACTTTTCTCAAATTTTAGCTTTATTTTTTACCCAAAACTTTCATTTTTAAAGAAATTGAATTTGAAAAAATCACAATATATATATATATATTTTATTTATTTATTTATTTTTAATCTCATCCAAACTTTTTTTCATTAAATCTTCACATCATTTCACCTCAAAATATTTCTAAACTTTATATTATTTTATAACTATTTTCCATTTTTTTTAAAAAAAATATTTTGCTCTCGCATCAACATTTGCACAAACATTTACAGTAGACATCTAAAAGTTGTCTTACTTTATAGAAATTATGATTAAAAATTATTAATTATAGTTTAATTAAGCCACAATCAAATATTCATTAACTAATTGTAACAATTTCCATTAATTTTCATCAACTCCATATTTTTTCTCGAAAGTTACATCAATATCGATATTTCCATAATATCGGTTCTCGATATTTCCATTGACATCAATATTTCAAACTTTTATTACTATATCCATATTTATTAGCTATGACATCAACATTTATCGTTTATTTTATCGAGAAAACATTTTTTGAAAAATTTCAAAGTTGTTGAATTTTTAAACAAATTCAAGAATAAGAAATATAACATTTTATAATTGAGAAGAAACCACTCGAGTTTTAGCAAAAGCTACACTTGACAAGAAGAAACTTTAAAGAAAGAATCAAAATCTTATGACCCAACCTAAATACCTAATACCTCACGACTCTAAGACTTTCAAACTGACTCAACATCTGCTGAATGAATTTCGAAATTTGAAGTCAATGTTTTACCCCTTTTTAGAAGCATTACTTTCCAAAGTTTAGGAGTAGGTAGTATAGTTTACTCGTTTTATGTTAAACTAACTCGATATGTCCTGAAATCAAAGTTTAAAATATCGATATCGGTGATACAACACTCTACCTATCAAATGAGTGAGTCTGATAGCCCTTACTAGATCAAACAAATAAAGCTTCATTGATCTAGTATAGCTTTATTTGTTTGATCTAGTCTGAGTCTGAATGAATAAACTTCTCCCTCCCGAACAAGGGTCAGTCGATGGTTCGGGAAAAAACCTATCTTAGTGATGTTCAAAAAGGGAAAAATCATGAGCTCTAGTACTTGATATCCCTCAACAACCCATTGAGGAAAGGTTCTCAGTTATCTCAGTTAAGAGTAGACAACGAGAATGGATAACTTGTCTGAAAATATCGAAGTCTTAATTTTACAGGAATTTCTATGAAAATATTGATAAAATATCAATTTCGATAGATACTTTTGGAAAAATTATAAAACAAAAAAATTGAAAAAATAAACTTAAATTAATAATCAGACATTCTATTATTTTTAAATAAATAAACATTTCTATTATTTTATACTATAATTTTATTAGTGGAATTATGATGTTTATATTTTTGTGTTCAGTAGATTTTTCTACGATATAATTGATATATCAATTTACTCCCCATATCGATATCAAACCCATGAAAATATAAAAGTATTGATAGAAATATCGACATGTCGATGAAAATTTAATACTATGGATAAAATCTTACAAAATATAGTTTTCTTAGCAAAGAAAATTCTCTTTTCAAGAGTTCTGATCCTTCCATTACACTTAAAAACAAATTATTCATTTGAAATCGGCTAAGTTAGAATCACTCATTCTGAGTTATCAAACAAACTAGAGATTTGTTTTTTCATCACACATGATACTTTTGCACAAAATGGTTAGATGTTCAAATTCGTTAAATAAATAACACAAAAAAAAAAAAACTAAACTAAACTAAATTTTCATTTGAAATCATTGTCATGTTATCTTACATCTCAATTTTTGTCCAACATTGTAACAAATTTCTACTCTAAGGATCCTTAGATCGTAACATTTGAAAGTATAAAAGCATTTTCTATAAACGAAGGGCAGAGTTTGGAAGGATTTATTTATTATTATTATTTGTAATTATGGCTTTTAAATTCTAACCCAAATCCCTCGTTCAAAAATATATATATCCCAAATCTCAGAAGAATATCGGCTGAAAAGATAATTATCTGAACCTGCTAAATCTAATATGGCTATCAGTGGAACTTCATTGGTTTGCTGCCACCCCCAATATAGAGAATACAGTCGGAGGCAAAGAGGGCTCAAAAGAAGATAGATACTTTCGGAGGTCAGAAAGGCTAACTGAGAAAGAAACAAAAACAATGAGTTAAAGCCTAAATAAATGGTCTACACTCACTGTATATATATATCATCAATCACAGCCCGATAAGTTTTCGCTCTCGAGTTTCGGAGAGGCTGCCAGAATGCAGCATTCTACAGAGAGCATAAAATGCTTCTCTAGGATATTATTGTTGAAACTGGAGGATTTAAGTGCAATCGAACCCCCTGCCCCATAGGATCCATTGAAACGGCAAGTATCATTCACCATCAAAGCATCAAATGACATCCATCCATTCTTAGAAATTTTTCATTTTATTTTATTTTTTTTTAGCAAAACATGCACACAAAGTTAAATTTCAATATTTAAGTTTAAGAGATTTTCATCACCCCTACCTACCTCCTTCATCACAGGATGGTCATTTAGGGGCCTTAGCGAAAGATTCGAGCTATTTCCCTCTTACGTGCAACACTTGACATATCCAGAGCTACAAACATATGATGCAGTTCAAAAGTTCTCATCTTAGTGGATTGTTCCCTGCTGTTGTGGACCAGATACAGATGTAGGCGAGAATGGATCATAAATTTGCTGCCCTCCGGAACTGGAAGGTGGCTTACCAGAAACAAACGTCAGGTTGCTCCTGTACTGTGGGGGAGTAAAGCGGAGTTCAGGTCGAGGTGCTCGCATGGGGAAACCTTGTTCAAATTGCATGGGGTTTCCCGGTCTCTGAGGAAAATTGCCTGGCAACTTTGGGATTTGCATTTGCAAGCCTGGACCAAAGTTTCTTTGATGCAGTTGTGTTCGAGGACCTGGATCGAGAAAAGCAGGAATTCTAGTTGAGACCTGCATGCCAATAGGATTCGAAGCTATCTCTTGCATTTGATGAGTACCAATTTGGCTGCCAGCTTGGGGTCCGGGAAAGGGTTGATTGGCAACCCTCGGAAAATGTGGAGCTGGTGGATGGAAAGATAGTGCCCCAGATGCAGGCTGTTGCAATGTAGGTACGGTTGGTGTGTTTTGAATGTTTAAATTCAAAATTGTTTGAGATGGATTTTGAGGGCCACGTGGTTGGAATGTAAAATTGCTTGTATTGGTAGGTGGTGTTGGAGGAGTTGAAGCAGATCCAGCAATGAAGTTACCAGGAGGATTGTGTGCTGGTGACGGTAATAGTGCAGAAGGCACTGAAAATGGTGGCCGAAGCCCCATCTGGGGTGACGGAAGTGGAGCTGTATTAGGATGATTTGTATTTATACCTGTTGCTTGGGGAGTGGATGGTCCAGAAGGAAAAGATGCATATCCATCCACATTGGCTACTGCTGTATTTGCAGGTGCTGCGCCAGAAGAAATAACACCCAGCGGTGGAGCTGCACGAGGCCCAAAGGGTGGGGGAAGTGATGAAGCCATCTGTCCCATGTTATTTGCACCCATAGACGCTGAACTGCCAATTGTGGGTCCAGAAAAACCAGTAGAAACTATGCTAGGTGCCAATGGACGATCAGGCCGTGATCCTGGAGGAATGCTACTGGGAACAAGGTGAGGCAAAGATGATCCTGGCATATTCGGGAGTAGTCCTGAAGGTAATGGACCACTACCACTGAAGTTCGGATTTGAGACATTAGATGGAACTAGTGAGGGCTGTTGAATCGTCAAAGCATGAACTCTGGGTTGGCCAACATGACTGGTTTGAGTCATGAAAGGTTGCTGTAAGTCTTGTACATGTAACTGTTGTCTGGGCGGAGGAACAGGAGGGCCTCGGAAAGCTGGATTGAAAGCAACTGGAGCAGGTGGACGTGCAAATGATGATGGTACATTAGAAACGTTTGAAGTGGGTGTTGACAAATGGATTGGATTGTTTATAATTGATGACGGAGGATTTTGTGGGGAAATAAATCCAGGAGCTGGCGTTAAATTGTGAGAAGGCCACGTACTAGGGTAATGAAACTGCCCTTGCACTGAAGTTGGCGCATAAACTTGTCTTTGTTGCGTAACCCCCTGGTTCTGCCCCATATCTGAGACTGTAGTACCCTCGGCTCGGCTGCAAGAACTTCCATCGGTAGAAACCAAATCAGACAATGCGGAACCAGTGGCCAGATTTCCCTGTGAGAAGAAGTCAAGGAGTGATAATGAGCATAAATAATATCAAATTAGATGAAAACCGTGGAGATTAGTTCTTTTTCTTGAAACAATTGACTAACCGATATTGAGGTGATTAGGAGTTCTATGACAGAAATTGCAGCATCGATCTTATCAAATGTATCAGCTGACATGTAAACATACAGCTCTTCATAAACATTTTGAATTCCGTGTACATCAGTTGGTTTAATTTCGTCCTGTAAGAATGAGGGTGGGAGCACAATGAGTAAAACTATAGGTAAATTAAAAAGGCATGAGGTGTTTCAAACTTAAGGAGAGATTCTCAAAGAACAGACTCTCACTTATAGACAAAATAAACCATCATTAGATGATCTAGTGAAAAGCTCTGAGGTGCCTTCAAACTTAGGGAGAGATTTTCAGAGAACACACACTCATTTATAGCCAAAATAAACCATCATAGTTTGATCCAGTAGGTATTTGAATAAGTGAAAAGGTAAAAGAGACTTTCAGGTACATTCTTGATAGTGAAATATTCCTTTTTTTTAGTATTTTTGTTATGAAAAACCAAACATGAAACTTGAAAGAATATGATTAAAGAAAAAGGTCAAACCAAAATAGGAAGGGGCTCCAATCAAATTTGACAGTGAAATGTTGTTAAGGCGACCGCTCCTGAAATTAGTCAAGGTATGTTTGTCAGGACACTCGATGTTTCCTGAACACTTAATCCTGAAGAAAAATGTTTCTCTATACACTCCTCCCCCATCTCCCTTCCCCAACCAGCCCTACCCTCCCCACCACACCATGTTTCCTGAACACTGCTCTGCTCTCCGATGGCCGGAAAACGAACATTCTTCACCTTCAATCGCAAAACCTTCTCCATTGCCCCAGACCATCGCACCCAAGGCCGCACATTTCGGATTACAGAACAACATCGTGACCGCCCATTTTCCATTAACCTTCAGCCTCAAAATCTACATTGGCTATCTTCTACCCTGAAACAGCTCATCGACTTCCCCTTTAACCAGAAGTTTTTCAAGGAAGATCGCTCAAATGGCCATGTTTTTTGGGTTGAAAAGTTATCCAACAGAAGATAACATTTTGCAGAGGTTACAAAGCTGGAAAACAGTGGGGTCTGCAACAAACTGATCGTCCCAGCCGGGGAAAATAGAAGAGGATGGAAACTATTTATAGACGCTCTCCAACTGATGTTCTACAGAAATAAAGTCTTCAAACAACATTTACCTCGCCAAATCAACCGCCACCAACCAACCATTAACTGCACCAACATACAAATCAATCATAGAGGAGAGCATTAATGACCATCACAGGAAGGGCAGACACCAAAGGATCAGCCATATCAAGCTTCTCAGTACGAATTTGCAACCTTACACACGTCGGCTGTTGTTCTCCTTTTTAGAAGCTCTTTTCATGATGAATGGTTCGACATCCAAGAGGCTCTCAGAGAAAATATATGTAGAAAATGTACCTAGCCCCCTCCAAGTCGATAGAGCCATTCTAAATTGTGAAAGCAGAGAACAAGCTATACAACTGGTCCAGGATCATGGATGGAAATCCATTGGAGGCTTCAAGGTCAAGTTTGCCACTTGGGACCATGCTACCCTCTTAGCTGAGAAGAAAATCCATCTTATGACATCTCCCGATCAATCTTTGGTCCACTGAAACCTTTGAGTTCATCGGCACACTTGTGGAGGCATCTGTGATATTGCTAAAAAGACCCTTACTCATCTAGATATGATGGAGGTTTGCTTGAAAGTGAAGGAGAACCAATTGGGTTTTTCTCCCCTGTACATCTTCCCTCTTCATCGTCGAGGACTCTGTCTGTTGAGATAGACCCCTTTTTCAGTCGGATAATCATGTGGGTTTCATCATCGAGGTCCATGGTTACCATACCAAGAAGCACATGCGCCGAGGTGCCAAGGGTGAAGTCTTCGACAATACCAAAGCCACGCGCCCTTTGGGTTTTTCTCCCAGCCACTGTACATCTTCCCTCTTCATCGTCGAGGACTCTGTTTGTTGAGATAGACCCCTTTTTCAGTCGGATAATCATGTGGGTTTCATCATCAAGGTCCATGGTTACCATACCAAGAAGCACATGCACCGAGGTGCCAAGGGTGAAGTCTTCGACAATACCAAAGCCACGCGCCCTGATCAATCTAATCAACAGCCTTACCTGCAAAAATCCACAGACCTACCATCATCCTCTTTGAACCAAAAACCCCCGTTTACCCGATGGACAAAAAACCCTTCTATCTCCCAACACATCTCCAGAAACCTACTTATCAAATCCCAATCAATACCCGACCCGAACCCCAACCCAAAACCCATTTCACACCTGACTCTTGTCCCCAATAACCCCGATTTATCCATTGAACCCAATCTTTCTGGCGCATCCACTCGACCGCCCAATAAGACCACACCTAGCCCACCATTGCCAATTATTATAAAATCCAATAGCCAGCCCAATTCGTCCCCTATACCTTCGACTATTTTAAACCCCCCTACTTTACCCACTAATCAGATTGTCCAACAACCCACCCTCCTTGCAATCTGCCCGGGCACAAAGGCGGTAGTCATCAACGGTAAAAAGACTTCTCTCCTCGAAGGCACTCGGCAAACAATTAGGAAGATGACCATAGATCATCAATCCAAATTGGAGGAACAGGTATCCAGCCCCTATCCAGAATTAGTGTCAACTAGACAAGATCCCCATTCTCCTTTACAAGCCATCCCCCGCGACTTTTATGAAGATGCCTCAGATTACTAGACCATGGAAGGCAATGATCTCATATTGCCTATTTCTGTCAAAGATGCTAACAAAACACTCACTCCAAACAGAGAAGGATGCAACGATGGTCATAGCCCACTGCTTCACCCGAGTGTTCAAACCTTAGCACCTTGGCTGCTGAAAAACAGCCTTTGCCTCATGGCTACTCCAAGCAAGGCTAAAAAAAGTGGTAAGTTGAATTCAAAAGCTGCAGGCCTCCAAAGGGAGTTAAAAAACCTAGCATCCTCCATCAATTACAACAGGGAGTCTTTGCACCTTGTATTAGAGGGGTCACATGTTCTTGAATGACTATCCTCTCATGAAATGTTTGAGGCCTCTGCTCAAAGAAGAAAAGAGCAACGATCAAAAACTTAATCAACAAGATCAATGTCACCTTCGTTGTTCTGCAGGAAATGAAGAAAGCAAATATTGATCAGAGATTTATCAAATCCATCTGCCATCTGGAGTTCTCGTCACATTGCTTGGGCCTCCTTGGATGCGGTGAACAAGGCTGGTGGTATCTTTATAATGTGGAATGACCTTCTACCAATGTTGACGATGTCATTGTAGGTAACCACTCTCTTTCCATTCGGATTTCCCTCATCTCATGGATGGTTACACTTTTTGGTTGACAAGAGTATATGGGCTATTTAAAGCTAAAGATAAGGAACACTTTTGGAAAGAGCTATACGATCTCTCCTTACTATGCACTAAGCATTGGATCATTGGAGGAGACTTCAATGTGTTAAGATGGTCTTTTGAAAAATCGAGTGGCAAGCCAAGAACTGCTAGTATGGATCTCTTCAACAAATTTATCGATGATTGCTCTTTTATTGATCCTCCCCTATCAAATGGCAAGTATACTTGGTCCAATTTCAGAACTCCTCCAGTGATGACACTTATTGATCAGTTTCTAATATTTGGATCTTGTATTGATAAGTTTACTAGTGGCATTGTTAAACGGCTCCCTCAACCAACGTCTGATCACTAACCGATTCACTTGTCCCTCGGTATACAAAAATGGGGTCCTAGTTATTTCAAATTCAAAAACATGTGGATGGAACATCGATCCTTTACCAATTTGTTATCAAGTTGGTGGCAGTAAAACGGTATCAATGGATGTGTTGGCCATGGCTTCATTCAAAAGTTGAAAAACCTCAAACAGATTTTGAAGACCTGGAACAGAGATGTTTTTGGATGCTCTCACACAAAGAAGACAGTCTTGATTAACGAATTAAGTAGATTAGATGATTATGAAGAGGCTATTGGCCTTGATCAAGTTGCACAACACCAAAGGACATCTATTAAAGCTGAGCTCATAGCTTCCATTCTCTGAGGAAATCAGTTGGAGGCAAAAATGTAAGCTTAAATGGACCAAGGATGGCTCAGTAGATTATTTCACAGATTTATGTCCTACAGAAAAAGAGAGAACATGATTGTTGAGATCCTATTGAAACATGAGCAGAGTCTGCTTGATGATAATGAGATAGAGGCTGAGTTTCTTGATTTGTATCGGGATCTTTATACTAAGAAGCATGGAAACAGAAACCTCCCTCCTATTGACAACTGGGACATACATATGTTTAATTGCAAAAAAGATGGATGCTAAAAGAGTTGGGGATTATAGATCGATAAGCCTCACCACTTGCCTATATAAAATTATTGCAAGGGTTTTATCAGCAAAACTCAAAAAAGTCCTCCCCAATACTATTACCAAGAATCAATTTGCATTTGTGGTTGGTCGACGAATAATTGATACCTCCTTGATTGCAAATGAATTGATTGATCTCTGCACCAGAAACAAAGCCAAAGGTTTGGTGATAAAGCTGGATGGTGAGAAAGCATTTGATATGGTCGATTGGGAGTTCTTTGACAAAATCTTGGTTGCAAAAGGATTTGGTAACACTTAGGGGAAATGGATTATGGGTTGTAACTCATCTGCAAACTACTCTATCATTATGAATGGTAGACCTAGAGGGAAAATCAAGGCATCCCGTGGCCTCCGTTGGGGAAACCCCCTCTCCCCTTTCTTATTCACCTTGGTGGTAGATTGCCTTAGTTGAATGCTCACTATTGGAATGACAGCAGGCTTCATCGAAGGATTTGCAGTCAGAAACTCACGTATCAACATCAATCATTTGCAATTTGCAGACAATACCATTCTTTTTACAACCCATGATGATGCAAAATTGGCAAACCTGTCTAACATTATTGGATCCTTTGAACAAGCTTCTGGTCTTCGCATCAACCATGCCAAATCCGAGATTTGGGGCATTCACTTAGATAATGCCTCAGGCAACACTCTGGCAGTTGCTTACGGATGCAAGATAGGTTGTCGGCCATCTCCATACCTTGGTCTATCATTAGGTGGGAAGCCATCCTTTATCGCATTTGGAAACCTATCATTGAAAAGGTTCAGAGACATCTCAAAAATTGGAATGGCACATGTCTCAAAGGGTGGAAGGATTACTTTGATCCAAGCCACTCTCAGCAACCTCCCCACATATTACCTATCTTTATTCAAGATCTCATCCATGGCAAGCGAGCGGATTGAGAAACTATACAGGCATTTTCTATGGCATGGTCACAAGGAAAACAGAGGTATCCAATCAATTAGATGGGATATTGTTCAACTTCCCATAGCGGGGGGGCCTTGGCGTGACTAATCTGAGAAAATGAAACAATGGCCTTTTAGCCAAATGGATTTGGAGATACCATGCCAAGAAGGATGCTCTTTGGAGAAACGTCATTGATGCAAAGTACGATTCTCTCTTACAACCATGAAATAGGCTCCTTAAAAATTTCAAAGGGCCATGGACTCGCATTGTCAAGATGATAATCTCATCCTTGATAATATTGTTCATGTAATTGGCAATGGTTGTAATACTCATTTTTAGACAAACACATGGGCAGGCACCCTTCCTTTTAAAAGTGCATTATCGAGATTATTTGCCCTCTCATACCACAAGGAGGCCTCTATTGCACACGGTTGGAACCAAGGCCACCAAGTATGGGGCCTTGGATTGAGACGTCACGTACATGAGGCCGAGATTGATGAATCGACTACTATGTCCACCTTGCTCTTGCTCCCGGCCAACCCCAATGTGGGCGACACTTGGAGATGGAATCTTGATAAAAACCAATAGATTTTCTATAAAATCGCTCGCACAACATATTGCACCCAAAGGTCTTAAACGGAATACATCTCTCTAAAGAATATTTGGAGAGGCCCCGTCCCAAAAAAAGTCTGTTTCTTCCTATGGGAAGTCAATCATGGGATCATTAACACGGCGGATGTTCTCCTCAAGAAGGCCCCTTGGATCTCATCGGCTCCAAATTGGTATGTTCTTTGCCATCATAGTTGTGAATCTATTATGCATATATTGGTTATTTGCGATTTCGCTCAATCCTTTTGGGATAGAATGCTCCATTGCTTCAACTATCAATTGGTCTTTCCTAACGACCCCCTCACTTTATTGAAATCATTGCTTTTTGGCCATCCGTTCAAAGCTAAAAGGGAGATACTGTGGACATTCATCATCGAAGCCTTCCTTTGGATCATATGGAATGAACGGAACAACCAGATCTTTGAAGAAGAAGTGTTGAATTTCACACACTTCTTTGATCACCTCTTGTACACAGCTCTCGTTTGGTGTAAATTCACCCCACACTTTTGTGATTACGGTCTTACTTCTCTTATTAGACAATAGAATTCTATTATGTAATCAACCTATGCACCTTTTTGTAATTTCACATCATCAATGAAATTATTTTGAATGTTTCCATAAAAAACAGGACACTCGATAATCAAAGACTCCATACATATATATATATATATTGATTAGAAATGGATATGTATAAAAAATACTCAATAAAAGGATATGTATCAAAGATTCAAAATATAAGAATACTATATAATAATAATATTATTATTATTAAGGCAGCATTCCACTTGCAGGGGAAACGAGGGTTGATACTCTATTGCTGAGTTTGAAATTTTTTCCTTCTTGGGGACAAGTCATTTCCCCAGATTCTAAAATTATGGTCCTTTGGTTTATTTTGCAGTAAGAAGAAAATATTAAAACAAGTTGACACGCCAGACAGTGCATAACTGGTATCGACCATATTTTATTTACGACTTTCTTGATCAAAGGGATCACCTTTTCACCAGTCCCAGCTTTAATACCACAAATTCGTATTTTGGCTCCAGTTTCCTGACACGTTTGGTAAATGAACATATTTATTAAGAGTTGATGAAAGGGAAATAATATTTAGTACACCATCTCACAAAATGATTTTCTTACCTTTTCTAATCGCTTTTGATTTTCACCACTGGGGCCATATATTAAGCCAATAAAGTTAAAACCAGGATACTCTTTAACCTACAAGGTAAATTCAAAATGGTTAGGGGAATAATATCTTAAACTGGTCTATAAAAGACTATATAATCGGAGGGAACTCAATGACTGACTGAGCAAAAATCTCCAATGTACTGGAACACTTTAAACTATCACTTTAGAGAGATCGATACGTGACCTTATCCTGTCTTTCATCCCCTGCCCGTTTAACAATTTGGAAACAAGAATAACAGTGCTATAATTAGATATCTTTCCTGCAACTTTCTAGTCATTTCCATTTCATCAGCAAAAATTGTCTTTTTCCTTAGAAGAAAAAGAAAATAAATATCCTTCCAAGCCTCATCCTATGTGCAACAAGGAAAGATATGATAGACATACAACATAAGGTTCATCGAATAGAGACATTAAAATGAAAGGTTAATATGTTTCTAGTTTCCTTGAGGGACAGAGTGAATAAAATAAAAGGTCAATATGTTTCTAGTTTCCTTGAGGGACAGAGTGAATAAAATAAAAGGTCAATATGTTTCTAGTTTCTACGAAGTTACCAAACAAAGAAGAAAAGTAATGCAAGACCAATCTTACCGGGAGAGGTAACCTGTCCTCTTTCATCAAGGGTCTATAATCAGGAGGGGCCTTATAACTTGGATTCAGTTTTAGTATTTCACCTGTATCATCAAGAAAAATTCAATAGATGGCATTAAAATTTCAATTTGGGGGCATAATGAAAAAAAGTCACTATCTAAGCATACCAATAACTTCACGTTTTTCAAGTTCCAAAAGTTCATTGTACGGCATCTGTATATGCAGAAGAATGCATGCATCAAAATCATACAAAAACAATGACCGTTTATTTTTGTAGTTCTTATTTTCTTAAAACAAGTTCTGAATTTACCTGATTTTTCGCTTGGCGTCCAGGGGAATTATCCTCTACATTCTCACCTAATGCTGAATCTTGTGTCTTTGGAACCTCCAAAGTTCCAGACTTAAGGTGTTCCATGATTTGTTCCAATCGAGTCTGCTCAAAATATGTATAACCATAGAGGCAGTTATGTCACTAAGTAGCACCTGGAATGGGAAGCTTCCATGCGAAATAGTCACACAGAAGACACTGACATTTTAGCACCAGATATGAAAATGGGGAAATTCGATGGTAGAAAATTGAGAATATCCCAATCCCAACTGTTTAATGAAACTGGGTCAAAGATGGTTTTGAAATAATAATATTAATTAAAAAATAAAATAAAATAAATAAAAAGGAAGCAGTATCTGTTCAGAGAGGACATTTACGTTCTGTTTTCTGTTTTTCGTTTTTGAACAAGAAACAAAGTTCAAAGAGGAAGTTAAAAATATTTTCTTTTCGAATCCATAAATAGTACCAAGCCATGTTTATTAGCATGCTTAATACTAAATTAATGCTAAAGCAATAACTGATGCATGGGATATTAATAATGCAGATAGTCATCCTAAATATCAGAAGTTAAAGTGATAGTTAGAAGAGAAAAGGCTTAGGATTGAGATATGCGCAGGAATTTATCCCAGATAGTACATAAAATAAACTAACTCCCACGGTGATGGTGAAGTGTGGCACTTCAAAAGCTCCCAAAATAAACAGGATGAAAGGGGGGAAATACATATGTTCTATTGATTGTGAGTTGTGAATTTCACACGTCATTGATACACGAAAAGTGTGTGGGGGTGGAAAAGAGAAAGAGAGAGCTCCACAAATACCTGATAAGCTATGAGCCTTCCCTTTCTGACTGCAGCATCTTGTGTTAAATCAGGACCCCACTTTGTATTTCTTTGGGTCTGTTTATCATTTTCTCCATTAGCTGATTCATTCCCTCCTGACCTTTTGTTCACTCGAAAGATGGGAACCAAAGACCCGGAAAGTTTGTTTTTTGGGATAACAAACCCAGTCTTTGCTGCAAACATGGAAACCTTTTGGCTTCCCACAGGTGCAGCAGAACAAATATTTACTCCAGACATCTTCGCATTTTTAGATTCAATATGAGATGTCTTTTCAACCTCTGCACTCATATGGTTCTCCAATCACCTTAACAACCTATGATATAGCATAAATGAGAAATGAATTAGTACATATAACCTTGAAATGTTCATTTACACACTTTGTAAAGTATTCCTGAATAATAGATCAAATGAACAAAAACTCGTATGACCCTGGATATAATATTTTATAACAGGCCATAAAATGGCTGTGGTAAATAGCTAGGGGGAATGTGTGGAAAACTTAGCAGCAAACTATTTGCATAAGTTCACCTTGAGAAGTTTAGGCCCTGTAGGGTTTTTTTAATTTTTTTTTTTTTTTAATGGGAAACATTCAATAGAGATGGCCTCCTTTTTTTGCTTTTCTTTCACCTTTATAATCTCCCTCTGATTTGCTATGTACTGGTGAGTCCCTTTTGTACGACTTCCACTTTAGAAGAGCAATATCCAATAGGGAGGCTCAGGCTGCCAATAAATTCTTCTTCTTTCCCTAGTCCAAGAAGTTCATCTTGTTCCAAGATCTATGGATAGCCATCTTAGGTTTCAAATCCTGAAGCACTTTCTTGTGTAAAATTTTCATTTCCTACCTTCTGACTTTCCTCTCTTGTTCTCTTACCCCCTACAGTGTGTGGCTCTTGATGGTTAAAATCCCAAAGGGTAGCTTTTTATCTTGCCACCTCACATCAGAGGAGTAATAACACAGACCCTATTTAAGGGTCTTTCCTCTATGGTTCATGGGCCAGGGTCACTGATGTAGTGTAAAGAGATAAAAGGAGAACTTTCTCCAAGAATCAAATCAAAGTCTTATGAATCAAAAGTTATCAATACATGAAGCTAATTCTTCTATTGTTTATGGAGAATTGTAAAGTAAATTGATCCTAATCCTAATCCTAATTAATAAAAGAAACTAATCATGATCCTAATAAACCAAGGGAACTGATCATAAAACCTAATCAATCAAGAAAACTAATTCTAATCCTAACCGATTAAGGATTTAACCAAGATAACCTAATTTGATACTCTTTGGTTCGACAGAAGTAGGAAGGGCTTTTTTGGGTGTAAAGAGATCATGGAAAAGGATTTGGAGCTTGGTTTGTTTCTATAGATCCATTTTTAACTTTATGTATATATAAAATTTTCTTCTGTTCTGATTCTTGACAATTAATACAATTTTCTGCAATGTTTTTAGTGAGACTCCTTTATATACTTCATGACTTAAGTTTTAACTTCGTGTAGCCATCGTGTATAATCATTCATCTCAGCTGAAGTTTTTCCGCTACTTGAAGGGGCAAAAACTCAGATCCCAGATGGGTACAAAAAATCCCATATATTTCCAGCATATTATGCAAATTTAAACAACGAGACTGCAGCCGGTGCCGATTTACCAGTCGAAGCATAAATTGCTACGGCAAGAAAACTCAACTGTGCTTTGATTAACGATGAACAACTTTTTTTTTCCACGTAGCACATCAAACATTATAATCACATTTGAGACGCATTCTCTAGAACGCCATAGTTTCTGGTCGTGATTCATGAAGTTAGGAAATGTTATATTTACAAGAAAACACCTCCATCCCCAGATTGCAAATCTTACCAGCTAGTCTCAGAGACAAGGAAATTGCTTCAAATTTCGTTGCTCCCGTGGGAATTACATAGCTTAATAAGAGACGATCATGCAAAATACAACTTTGTTGCTTATTTCGTAGTTGCACAGGGGTGAGGGGGGTTAAGATTAACGTCCATGCTTCTTCTTTTTTTACATTTTTCCTATACCCAAATCATCTCAACAACCAAAGAGAAACCAGGAGAAAGAGAAATGAAAGTACCTGAACCGCTATCTTCTTCAGAATTGAACGCAGAATGAAGAATTGCTGCACATAATCAAAGCAAGTGCTCTGGGAAATGGCTTCAGACACAACAAGGTTTCTCCCGCCGGGCATGCGGTACGCGGTACCTTTGTTTTCGCCTCATTGGGCCGACCCGGTTAATATCCAACGTCCATTGGCGGAGAGTTCTTGGCCCAAATAATATTGACCCACGTTCATTTAGCCACATTTTTCAAGGAAAAATAATAGGGCTAACGAGAATAGTAGCATATTTTAATGAGATTGCTAATGACTTATTAAGAAACATTCGTAATTACATTATAATTAAAATAAACTAAGTTATCGCCATTTTTCTGCTCTTCAATAAGAGACTCTGTGACTTGAACTCCTGGTTGATGGTCAATTAAGTCGAGTTTTTCATCTCTACACCAATGGATTTGATTGTTTAAGACAACCCTCCAAAGTAGGCCGATAGTTTATTGAGAATAGGAAATAAAATTAGTAAGCAATATATGAAAATTAAAAAATTAGATAAAATAAAATTTGAAATTGAAGATAATATCAAACATGATATTTGAAAATAAAATATTCGATTTTTAAAATTTGAGAGTGTATTGAGATAATTTATGAGAAAATAATGGATTGTGCTAAAAAATCTGCAAATTGCATGATTAGTTGCAGCGTGTCTGAAAATCCATATGGGAGCATTTTAGGATTAAAGTAAAATCAATTAGTGATTCTGACGAGGGTTTTGTAGTCATCAAAGATTTTTTGAAAGTTTTTTGCGATACTTCTGATGAGATATTTATGTAACCTATAAATACATGTAATTAGTTTCCAAACTGCGTACATGGCAAATTGAAAATCACTTAACCAAACCATTTACGTAGCTTTTGAACTTACCCAAAATTCTCTAACAATACTTTTTTCTTGGTTCTAGACCAAAATATTAGTTTAGAAGGTGAGGGCTAGATTGATAAAAAGTTTGTATAAATAATTACATAAATGAAGAAAGAAATCGATCTAGATTGGAGTATGAAAATCCCAATTAAAAATCGTCAATTGAAATTACTAACCAATCATGATGTGTTGTTTATGTCGATTGTGGAGATCTTGTGAATAGAAAAGAAACAAACAATGTTCGACGATGGTTCATCCTTTCTTGATCGAATCGGTCAAGGTGGGTATAAGACCCACAACAATCAAATTAATACCAACACTATCTATATGCTTGGCCTTTGTTCGTGGTCAATTAAGTTGAGTCTTTCATCCTACATCAGTGAATTTGATCGGTTAAGTCAAGCCTCCAAAGTAGACTTATCATCGATCGAGAACAAAAAAAAAAATCAATAAGAAAAAGATAAAATTAAATTAAAAATTAGATAAAATAAAATTTGAAATTGAAGATAAGATCAAATATGATAATTGAAAAAAAGAATTACATTTGATTCTTAAAATTCGAAAAGTTTATGGAGATAATGTAGAAGAAAATATGCTAAAAATTTTGCAAAGGGCAAAATTAGTTGTACACTGAAAGACATTTTAGGGTTAAAGAAAAATGGGAACACATTGAGATTGTATTTGCAATAAATTTGATCAAACTTATGTTTTGCTATTATTCCCAATGATTTTTTTTAAAATAAAAAAAATGTGATTAAAGAAACTAATTAATAAAAATGAGATTTTTTTTTGGTATATTCCACATTTAAAATAAATTGATAATAAAGATAATCATAAAATCAATTTAAAAACATAAGATTTAATTATGATTAAGAGAAAAATATACTATAAATATAAAAAGTTGTTTTTGAAAACTAATATAATATAAGATTTAAAAATCCAAATTAAAATAATCATAAAAACAATTTAAAAATAAGATAATATGATATTTTAAATTTCAAGTCAATATTTGAAAATTAGTTATTATACAATATTGAAATATTCAGACTAACTATTAAATTTGATACAACGGTTAAATCGCAAAATTTATGGAAAATTATCAGCTTGAAATAATGATGCTAGTTGGCATTGAAAATTTGTTAGGATATATAGTTGAGCAATTAATTACCGTATGAGATGTCGAATTAATTACATTGCAATTAAAAGAGACGATGATGGCATTTTAGGATTTCAAAAAGTTAGACTCACGTGATATTCACGTGTTTTGCTATAATTCAAAAGTACTCCGCATTTTGCTATTTTTCTAAATGATAGTGTAATTACTGCTATATACATGAGTATTTTTTTACCTAGGTTTTGTTATTTGGATTCTAAGTTAATTTTTTTAAAAAAAAAAAATTAAAAATTATTTCAATTCAATAGTAACTTTATTTAAATTTTAAAAATATTCTTAAAATGTGAACAACAAAATTAAAAAAAAAAAAAAAAAAATAGAGTAGAAGGTGTGTTTATAAAAACAATTTTTAAAAGAAAAATGATTATTAAAAAGGATCTAAATTGAAAATTTACGGTGAAAGTTGACACGCAAGTTGAGATGGACAAATTCTCTGTTTTTCCTTCCATTATCCATATAACCTTTAAAAATTAGCTTATCAAAATTATTCCAAGCATATATTTTATTTCTAAATATACATGGCTTGCATGTATTAAAATATAACGTATAAACTAATTAGAACTAGGCTTATATGAGCTCGTTTAATCATGAAGTGTTAATATAAGGTCGAAAGTAAAAGTAACATGTATGTGTGTGTTTTATAATCTACTAATATATGGGTTTATCATAAATAATAACTTTTATTATCTGATCATCAAATTTATTCTTTTCTATTAATTAATGTCATGTCAGATGTATTTTATTTATTCTTTTAGTTAAAATATCATCAAGGTCTCTATATTTTGATAATTGTTTCGTTTTGATCTCTATATTTTGAAATGTTCTATTATGATTTATGTCATTTTGATATAAATGAACTTGAAAAGTAAGAGAGAATAAGTGAGGGAGAAAAAAGAGAAGATGGGAGGGGAGAGAGAAAGTAATTGAAACGTTAAATAATAATAATAATAAATTTTAACCTAAACCCATCGATTTTAAATGGTATTTCATACGCATGTGTATATATATATTTTTTGTCAACTCAGCTATTTTTACTTTTATCAAGTTGGAGGGACCAAAATTTGACATTTCAAAATACAAAGATCAAATGGTATAATCATCCAAGTAAATGGGTCAAAATGATATCTTAACCATATATTTTTTTTTCATATTATAACTTATCTCTACGAAAATAAAAATAAAAAATGTATATTTTTTAATTAAATAATTATTGAAAATAATTATTGAAAATATCGAGATTAAATTAATAAATGGACCAATAGAATATATTTGAAGATACTAAATATTATAAAATAATGAAAAAAAATCTATGATTAAGGGACATCAACAAAATTTTGCACCTTTTATTGCATACCCCATTAATGGTTTGAACTACTACTATAACTAATGGTGAAATCATGCCTGCCATAAAGTACTGTGGTAGAAAATTTAATTTTATAGTTTATACCATAAATGCCCCTGTACCTCATAAATAATGTTGAGTCCCTTCCATTCATTCAAATTTCAACGGCACGATTTTCAAAATTAAGGTTTGTAATTATTTGATGTCTATCTAATCATTTAGACTTTATTTGATAATTATTTATTATTTATTATTTATTTTTTAAAATTGAATTTATTTTATCTACATTTTTACAATAATTTACGTTTTTCTTAAATATAATAATTGAATTCTTAACTAAATTCTAAAAATAAAATTTTTTTAAAATTTTTTTAGTTCTCAAAATTTGGCTTAGTTTTTTAAATCCTTAGTCAAAAGTATATTACAAATAAAGAAATTTAGAGATGAAAATAGTATTTATAGGTTGATTTTCAAAGACAAAATAGTTATCAAATGAAATCTTAATTTTTTATTTTTTGTTTTTGAAAATTAATTCTATAGACGCTACTTCCATCTCAAAATTTCATTATTTGTTATCTAATTTTTATTAATGGTTTAAATCAAGCCAAATTTTGAAATTAAGAAAATAAATGAAATAATTTTTAAAAGTTTGTTTTTTTAAAAAAAATTTAGCTAAGAATTCAACTATGGTATTTAAAAGTGACATAAATCATTATAAAAAATTGAGTTTGTTTTTTTTTAAAAAAAATAAAAAATAATTAGTGTTGCAGACAACAATAATTCAAATGGAACAGGGCTATTGTCTCAAAGAAATTGAGTAGGGCTATAATTGTAGAGAATTAAAATGAATTTAATTGAAATAAAATTTTGAATACTTATATTTATTGATCTTCACAATAAAATAAAATAAATTGTAGTATGACCCACTTTTTTATATGAAAACGAGAATGCCTTTATCTATGGAAATTATTCGGCCCTTTTCACGAAAAATGAATAATAAATAAAAATTTGACACAAAAAACATATTTCAACCACAATAAAGCAGAGCAAAATAAATTTTTGACCCATGAAATTTTGACGTATGGTCTTTTTTTGAGAAGATATAACTTAAATCTACGAAATTTGAAAAATAGATTTAAATGGTCCCGAAACTTAACCGTTGACCATTTTAGTTGTGTTGTAATTTCGGTGATGCTGATAGAACTACCACTACGGTCCGGCGGCTAAGCAAGATTGAAGTGCCCCATTAGCAACAACAAAGGATTGAAAAGAAAGATGCAAACTTTTTATTAAAAAAAAAAAAACAATTATCCAACAAGATCATGAAAAAATGGATTTGAACTACAAGAAATGATATCTTTTTGATGAAGTTTTCAATTAGAAGGCATTTGAGTCCAAATTAGACTGGGTTGGGCGGGTAAAAAAAATTTATCCACCGTTTGATTCACCAATTATTAAAAATGTTTATTACTTCGTTATTCGCGTTAATTCACATTTCTCACATCATTATTCGCATCAATCTCCTAATTACTCTTCTTTTATAATAATTATCAATTCAATTTTGTAGGCCAAATGCATCCTTAATTACTTAGGAAATGAAAAAGTGGGTTTGAACTGGAAGAATAATGGAAATGATAACCCCAAAATTGGTACTTATTGCTTTGTTCATATTCACTTTTTTGCTTAGTTTTGACAAAGACATCCATTAAAGAAAATGGTTTGTAGCTGCATAATCAGTGAGGTTTTAACGGACTCACGGTGGTCGGCATAAAAGGAAACGGATAAAGTATAGTAGAGGGGATCGGAGGAGGAAGGAAAAAAATAGAGAGGAGGCCGAGAAAGAGGAAAAATAACCCTAAAATTGATCAAATAAACCAAAATTAATATACAAATAATAAAATTTTCGAGTTATTAAAACGTCATTTCATTTATGTCATATCATCTTTCTGTTAGTCAACTAATGGTCAAACAAATTCAATAATAATTTAACATATTTTTCAAATTTTACAGACTAAAAATGTATTTTTTTAAACCTTAAAAACTAACATCTATCTCAAATTTTATGGATCAAGCTCTTAAAATTTAGAGGTCAAAATTTAAATAACAAAATTGATAGCAGATCTTTGATATTTTGAAAACCCTTCGACTCCCACCCCTAAAGCTTCCTCAATAATCACATCCAAAATATTTTGTAAGAGATCCATCTCATTTTATTTCCACTAAAATGGTGAAGTAAATCATACCATACTATTTCTAAGTTAGTAGGAAAAAAAAATCAAATAATTAGTACTAAACAACATGGTGGGTTTAAGGAACATATGAACATTTATAAGTGAATTATATATTTATATTGGTTTCATTTACAAAATATACGTGATAGTTTCTATTTCTATAGTACTAACGAAGCAATGTCACATGACAATATATATTTAATTTTTTAAAATAATGTTTTAAAGTTTTTTTTTTAAGAGTATGAAAAACATATGGTTAGATGCAGTATATTCTACATTTAATTATTACTCTCTATTAATTCCGAAATTGCCCTGGCTTCTACACAATTCGCACGTTCCAAAACTATACATATCACAGCTAATAAAATTTCATTATGACTACATAAAACCGTCCCATAGATTATCTTGTATGTTTCGCTAATTAAATTGGTATGAAATGCACGGTCCACATTTGTCCACGTCATCACCAATACAGATTTTAATAAATAGAGGGGCCCGCTGTAAATGAAATGAAATGAAATGGTGTAATTAAAGTGTATTCAATGATATTCTTCGTTTTTAGAAAGTTTGAATGGATCATCCTTCCTTGTTTGGGATCTGCACTATCTATCGTGGGTTAGCTTTCCAATTATCTAAACCAAACTTTGTACTAAAAAGGTAATAAATAATAAATACGCCAATGTTGTTTTCCATTATTGCTTTACGTGCCTCCTCTTATTCTCATTGTTATGTAAAATTCAAATTATCGACCACACCCCTAAACTATGAGTATTCCTAGACTTTGAAAAACTAACAAAACAACTCTTGAAGACTAAATTTATGGACCAAAAAGTTTGTGTATGTTTATATGTCATATAAGTCAACAAATCTAAACATATACAAAAAAAAAAAAAATAAATAAATAAAGGAAAAAAAAGTTAGTTCACTACTACGAGAATGTACTTTAATGTCTATTTAAAATTGACATTAAAGGGGTACAATTTCAGTTGAAAATCGACATTAAAGATTGTGTTATAAAAGGTCTTTCATATAGGTTGTCTTTAATGTTGGTTTTAAACCGACATTATAAGTCCCAAATTTCAATACCAATTATCTTCAATGTATATCATCTTCAATATCAGTTTTTTACCAATTTTTTTCAATAATTGTCTGATTTTTTTTAATACCTCATTTTTAAAATTTTTCAATCCATTTTTAATATCGGTCAAAGAGTTAAAAACGACACTAAATGTCTCGTTTTGGGTCAGGAAATGTTCGTTATTGTATTTTATTAAAAAGTATAAAAAAATTGTTTATTGTAATGTGTGCCTGTTAATGCATGTTTACTGTTCTGCGTGGCAAGCAAACAATATTTCTCTTACATCTATAAATGCACAGAACCCAAACCTAAAATATAACAATAGATACAACAATCACTACAAGAATTTTGGTTATTCCCGATGATATTTCTCCCGACAACAAAAAAAGCGTCGGCGGTTGTAATCTCTCATGACGGTAAAAATAAGGGGTTGGGATAAATGTTTATCCCGACGGTCTATGAAAAATCGTTGGGATTTTAAATACTCTCGATGGTCACCTAAGGAATCGTCGGGCTTATTGCACTTTTGCCCGACGGTTATATTCGACTGTCCAACTTTTTAAACCTATCTACTGGATTTTTTATGTTATCCCGACGATACTCAACAATCGTAGGGAGTTTGTAATCAAGTCTGACGATTTCGTGTAATCGTCGAATATTCTAAGAGTCTTTTGGAATTTGCTGAATATCGATCGAAAGTTGTGTGGTTGACCGTCGACAATTATGAATTATATCCTGAGGTGTTCAGTCAACTGTCGGACATTCGAAGAGTCTTTTGGAATTTGGTGAACTTTGGTCGATGGTTGTGTAAGAACACCCTCAGAATTGCTAGTCTTTATGGAATTCGGTGAACTTCGGCCGACAACTTTATCAGACTACCGTTGGGAGTACCAACTATATCCCGACGGTGGTTAGTCAACCGTCGAGGACTCGAAGAACCTTTTTGAAATTTGGGGAACTTTGACCGACGTTGTATCAGACCACCGTCGGGATTGCGAGTCTTTTTAAAATTTGGTGAACTTCGGCCGACGATTGTGTCAGACTACCGTTAGGAGTTCAAAGTTCCACCGACGGTGAGTGGGTGACCGTCGACACTTATCAAATATATTCCAACGATCTGGCAGAAAATCGTCGAGAAAAAGTTTAATATAAATATCGAACCCCGATTCTTCTTCCCCCTCTCGATTTCGTTCGTCCATTTTTTCTTTGACGATTTAGTTCGTCTGTTATTCTCTCCGTCGATTTCATTCGTCCTTCCCCCTCGAGTGTCAGACTCCATTCCTCTCGAGTGTCAGAATTCGTTCTTCTCGATTTCGTTCGTCCGTCCCCATCGAGTGTCTTCTAGTCGCCGTCTCTGATTTCCCCCTCACCGAACAGGTAACTCTACACTACAACAATTTTGAGCTTCTATGTCGGTTGAAAATAATGGTCTCAGATGTATAATGTCGGTTAAAAAAATGAATCTTTAATGTCGATTTTAAACCGACATTGAAGATGACCTACAATGTCGGTTTAAAAATGACATTAAAGGCCTCTCATTTTTTTTAACTTTATTAAAAATTCATTTCCCTCTTCTCTCTCGATCTTTTCACTTCACTTTACCAAAACAGAACCCTCTCGACGTGGTGCTCTATTCACTTTACCAAACATAGCTCTTTCCTTTCTCAGCTGGTCGGTTACCTTCAGTTCGTGGGTTGTCGTCACCGGTGCTCTTAGTTTGGTTGTGCATATCAGTTCGTGAGTTGTTGTCACCGGTATTCGTGGGTTTTCAATTGGTTTTCGATTGGTTTTCGTTGGCGCGTGGGTGTTCTCATGGGTTGTCATCACCGGTTTTCCTTAGATTTCCATCGTCATGGGCTTCTTCTAGTGGTGAGTCATCGTCGTGGGTGTTCTCCGTTCGTTTTAGGTTGGTTTCTGTTGGCGCATGGGCTTTCTCGAAGTGTTCTTTGCTGGCATGTGGGTTGTTCGGCTGTTCGCATGGTTTGTCTGGTTGTTTAAGTGTTATTTGTCCGGTGGGTTGTCGGTTGTTTACGTGGTCTTTTTCGTAGTGTTTTTCGTCGGCGCATGGGCTTTCATGGGGTTTCGATTTGTCAGATCGGTGGGTTTTCGGTTTGTCATCGGCGCATGGGCTTTCAGTGGTTCCAATCGTAGAGGTGGGTCGTCGGCGTCGTGGTTAACTCGCTGTTTGTCAAATCTACCGTCTTAAATCTGTTCACAAAGGTCCGGTGTTGCCGACGTTCCACACTTCGAGCTTCGGTTCGGATCTCTTCAAGTTTGTAGGTTGTTTAAGTTGTTTGCTTGGAAAGGTTTTAAATTGACATTAAAGGGGTACAATGTCGGTTGAAAATCGACATTAAAGATTGTGTTATAAAATGTCTTTCATATAGGTTGTCTTTAATGTCGGTTTTAAACAGACATTATAAGTGTCCAAATTTCGATACCAATTATCTTCAATGTATATCATCTTCAATGTCAGTTTAAAACTGACATTGACATTGTATATCATCTTCAATATCGATTTTTTACCAATTTTTTTTCAATAATTGTCTGATTTTTTTAATGTCTCGTTTTTAAATTGTACAATCCATTTTTAATATTGGTCAAAAAGTTAAAAATGACACTAAATATCTCGTTTTGGGTCAGAAAATGTTCGTTATTGTATTTTATCAAAAAGTATATATAAAAAAATTGTTTATTGTAATGTGTGCTTGTTTATGCATGTTTACTGTTCTGCGTGGCAAGCAAACAACATTTCTCTTCCATCTATAAATGCACAGAACCCAAACCTAAAATATAATAATAGACACAACAATCACTACAAGAATTTTGGTTATTCTCGATGATATTTCTCCTGATGACCAAAAAAGCGTCGGTGGTTGTAACCTCTTATGACGGTAAAAATAAGGGGTCGGGATAAATGTTTATCCCAACGGTCTACGAAAAACCGTCAAGATTTTAAATACTCTTGATGGTCACCTAAGGAACTGTGGGGCTTATTGCACTTTTGCCCGATGGTTATATTCGACCGTCTAGCTTTTTAAACCCATATACTGGAATTTTTATGTTATCCTGACGGTACTCAACAATCGTCGGGAGTTTGTAATCAAGTCTGACGGTTTCCTGTAACCATCGGATATTTTAAGAGTCTTTTGGAATTTTCTGAATGTCGTTGATGGTTGTGTGGTTAATCGTCAAAATTTATTAACTATATCCCGATGATGTTCAGTCAACCGCCGGGCATTCGAAGAGTCTTTTCGAATTTGGTGAACTTTGGCCGACGGTTGTGTCAGAACATCGTCGGGATTGCTAGTATTTATGGAATTTGGTGAACTTCGGCTGATGGTTGTGTCAAACTACCGTCCGGAGTTCCAACTATATCCCGACGATGGTTAGTCAACCGTCAGAGACTCAAAGAGTCTTTTTGAAATTTGGTGAACTTTGGTCGACGGTTGTATCAGACCGCCGTCGAGATTGCGAATCTTTTTAGAATTTGTGAACTTTGGCCGACGGTTGTGTCAGATTACCGTCGGGAATTCCAACTATATCCCATCGGTTATTAGTCAATCATAGGGGATTCGAATAGTCTTTTTGGAATTTGGTGAACTTTGGTCGACGATTGTATCAGACCACCGCGGGGATTGTGAGTCTTTTTAGAATTTGGTGAACTTCGGTCGATGGTTGTGTCAGACTACCATCGGGAGTTTGAAGTTCCATCATGATGAATGGGTGACCGTCGACACTTATCAACTATATCCCAATGGTCTGGCAGACAACTGTTGGGAAAAAGTTCAATATAAATACCGATCCCCAATTCTTCTTATTTCCTCTCTCGATTTCGTTCGTCTGTTTTCTCTCCGACGATTTCGTTCGTCCATTATTCTCTCCATCGATTTTGTTCATCCGTCCCCCTGGCCCCAATTCTTGATTGGAGGGGACACCAAAGGCCTCTGCCCTTCCATCCCTTGGATAGATAAAGAGGGAGGGGAGAACTTTTTTTGGTTTTTTCATGTTGTCAAAGAGTTGAAAGCTCAGTTATTTCGCAAGAAGAAAAAAAAGAAAATGGAGGATCTGTTGAATTTCAAGTAGTCAATTTTACCAATAAGATACGAAGACTTACTCTTGACCGTCTCCCCCTCAAGTGTCGTCCGTCCTCCTCGACCGTCAGACTTCGTTCTTCTCGATTTTGTTCATTCGTCCCCATCGAGTGTCGTTCGATCGCCGTCTCTGATTTCCCCCTCGTCGGATAGGTAACTCTGATTTCCCCTCACTGAACTGTTTTTTTTTTTAATTATTATTCCAATTCTGTTAGCTCTATTATATATAAATAGTTTGAATATGTATGTTAGCTCTATTATGCAAAAATAGTTTAAATAAATGAATATGTATGTTATGTTTGTTTGAATATGTATGAGAAGAAGAAGAAGGTTGATTCATGAACATGTTTGAAAATTATGTATGTTTGTTTGAACATATTTGAAAAAAGGTTGATTGTTATGCTCTATTATTCATGAATATGTATGTGTTTGAAAATTACGTGGGACCCACATCTTTTACTATTTATAATCTCATTGCAATTACACCAATTTAATTATGGTTTGGTTAATGTGGCTTGATAAGTTTTTTATTATGATTTTGACATGTTATTAACACCATAAAAAAATCTCACTTTTTTATTCAATTATAATGAATTTTCATTATAATTAGATCAGTGCATAAATAAAACTAATATGAAAGATTCAACACATAACCAGAACCCTTTTCTTGAGATAAGCTAACTATAACATTAATATCAATACACATTCAATTTGATCAATCAATTGTTAATCTATAGCAAATTAGACACTAAGAATTAGTAGATTCTTATCTTAAATTCGATCATTTTGATCCATAAAAATTAAATAAAAATGAAAATGAAAATGAATCATAATGGTCACCTTCTTAAAGTAAGAAAACTGAAATGAACATCGAAAATAAAAGAACTAAAATAAATCAAAGACGAAAATGTGAATTAGTAGATTCTTATCTTAAATTCTATCATTAGCTAGATTGGACGAACAGGACGCCAGAAGACAATCTGAGATGGAGGATATGAAAGCTATGCTCTTACAGCTCATGAAAGATAGATCGAACTAGGTATGAGCTCTTCGACTTTCATAGTAAACTTAATTATAAGATTGTGTATGTTGTTATCCTGCAGTTATGGTAACAACATAAACGTATAGTTATGTAAAGTATAGTTAATGTTCTGAAGTTGAGTTTGAATTTCATTTTATACTAAATTAGATGATTGTGTATGTTGTTATCCTGCAGTTATGATAACAACATAAACATATAGATATGTGTTTCAGTTGGTTTGTATAATATGATTGAGAATAGTTTTGGGGGTGGGAGGAGGTGTGTAAGTTAGTTTGTTTATTAATATTGAGAATAATTTTGGGGGTGGGGGGAGAGAGGTGTTTCAGTTGGTTGTGTAAGTTAGTTTGTTTGATTGTGTAAATTATTGTTTCAGTTGGTTGTGTAAGTTAGTTTATTTATTACGATTGAGAACAATTTTGGGGTAGGGTGGGGTGGGGTGGGATTGTTTAAGTTTGTTTATTTGAGTTAGTTAGTTTGTTTCAGTTGATAAATACAAGTATGTTTAAGTTTAAGTTTAAGTTATGATTGAGTTGGTTTGTTGGGTTTATGATTGAGGTAAGTTGGTTTCTTGGTTATTTTTATGATTTAGGTAAGTTGGTTTGTTTATGATTGAGTTCAATTAATTAATGTTCTTAGTTGGTTTCTTGTTTTTTTTTTTTTTTTTATTTGTTTATGATTGAGGTAAGTTGGTTTTGTTTAGTTAGATTGGATATAGTATATTGAAGCATTAAACTTATTTAAATTTGTATTTTGTAGGTATTGGAGATTTTTGTTGAAGATGCATATTTCGACAAGTGTATTCGACAAGCGTATTTAGGTTGTAGATTTTTGTTAATTGTTGTTTTTGGATTTAGGAATTGTGCATCTCCCAATATTTATCATGTAATGTTTTTTTTCGATTAAGAAATTGTGGATGTTATAGAAACTCTTGGATTAAGGTTGTAGATTCAAACGTGTTTTCTATTATATTATTAATCTATTATGGAAATTTACTTATTTTGGCAATCTTATTTTAGTTTGATTGATATATGTAAGATTCAAACAGGTATGCATTTGGAAGAAAAAAAACAGATCTACAAAAAGAAAATAAATAAACAGATTTAAATAGGTATTTAAATATGTTTGTTTATTTAAAGAAATCTCGACGTTCTTCGATGGTAGAGGGGTCGGGCAAAGAAACTACCGCATGGGTGACTAGACACCATCGGGATTTAAAGATATCCGACAGTGGTTGGAAACCGTCGGGGTTAAGGATATTGACGGTTCTCAACCGTCAGGCGATAGATATATCCGACGGCTTACGTCACCGTCGGGCGAAAAGTAAAATACCCAACGACACCCTCACCGTCGAAATCAATTACCTCATCCCGACAGTTCAAAGACTGTCGGGCTAATAGTATAATCCAGAATACCGTCGGGGGTTGGACCTTTTTCCGACGACTTTCTAGGGTCGAAGGAAAGTCCCCATCCTTCTTTGTCGGATAATTCGTTTCCCTATGGCAGGGCTTCCAAACCATCAGGAAAGATTTTCTTGACAAAGCTTCCCGACGGTTTACGACCAAACGGGTGTTTTAAACTGTCAGGAAAGGTTATCCCGACGGTGTTCTTAGCTTTTGTCGATGACCCCTAGCGTTGGGATAAACCCAAATTCTTGTAGTGAATACACTCAACCACAAAACTAAATACAAAATTACCTAAAATACAATAACACACTTCCATAGAACTGCAATAAAGCACACTTCTATAATAATTTATCCACAAACAACAATTAATACTTTCGGTCCGTTCTATAAGTACTTATCAAATATGAATAAACACACTAACCAACATTTGTATATTGGTAACACATTTCCATAGAACAATAATTAAAATTATCATATCCAACACTCATATGGAACCATCGGCCTCTCAAAAACTACAATCAGAAATAGCAAATACTTTTATAATATTAATAATCAGTTCTCCCTTCACAAACATCAATTCGTACTTCCATGAGTACTCACACCAAATACCCATAAACAAAAAAAAATATACACAAATCTTCCAATAAAAAGATCATGGTTAGATAATAATTCGTTTATCCACAAACAATGATTAGTACTTCAGATTCATTCTAAACTTGCATATTTTACTCAAAACTCGTCAAGATTCATTCTAAGCTAGCATTTGCATTCTATTAAGACAAAAATAAATAAATAATAAGTAAGTACATCCTTACACAAATCGGCCAACAAAACTTGCCTATCGTGTTCGAATTACATCAATCTCTCCTTATGTATATGCATTTATTGTATTGAACTACAAAAAGGAAAAAAAAGAATATAAATTCAACATAAGTTTACATCATTTATTAAATTATAGCTAGTATATAAAAAAGAAAAAATAATTAACGTACGAGGCTAGTAATAGGAGTACTAAGATTATGCACTATTTCGTGTATATACTTTTACACATAGTACCCACACCCTACAGAATCTAATTGACGATGGCACTGCATATGAAGAAATTGAAAACAATTATTTTTATGTTTCAATGAACATAATTTATTAAAATATGAATGCAAATTTACCTTTATAGATTTTCATTTTGGAGAAGATCAATGGTGTTGGAGATCGTGCTTGGCTTGTCATGTTTTCAATCCACTAAATAGTTTAAAAACATTAGCCAAACATAAATACTTGAATTAACAGCTAAGAAAGTTCAGTTACGCTTACATATTTATGACTCCATGAAATTCCTCTTGAATCTTACTTTGAATAGAGTCCAAAACATAAACACCAATGTTCTTCAAGATTGATTATAATCATTATCCAATGATAACTATAATAAGTAACAATTTTGAATAGTACGTGTATAATGCATGAATTTTCTTGTACTCCATTCCAAATGTACACAAAATCTTTTTTGCTTGATAAGTAGAAGTTGGAATTTCATTAGGATTAGGTAATATGTCAAGAATTAATTCCAACAACTCGATGGAACTCTTATTGCTCCATCCAAATTTAGCTTTCAAATTATATAACTTTACCAATGTAGATATTTTGGTAAAAGTTTTACAATTTTGGTACAATGGTTTCTTCGCATCATCTAATAATTTTTCATAATTATCGATTTTTTCATTAAAATAATTGTGTGCAACCTCAAACATTCTGATTGTGTCATCAATGTCAACATCATCCTCATCGACTCCATCCCTTTCACTAGTAGACACATTTTCATTGTTTCTCTTAATCAATAAAGATTCACCATAAAAAATCCATGTCTGATAACTTTGATCTGTACCATTAAAGAATAAGGGATCTCTTATTGTGTTCACATTTAGAGTCTTTGCATTCAAACACTTCAAACATGGACAACTCATGACATTCGACATATTTGAATGTTGTAGACTATTTTTAATAAACATCTCAACCCCTAAACCATACTCAGTTGTCATTCTATTCATTTTCATTCATGACTTATCCATAATTGTAAAACATGTGACTTAATCTACAAAAGAGACAAAGTACAAGGAAAAATTATGTAACCTTAAGCTTGTAAACTTAATTATAATCAACAATAAGAGATAAACCCAAAAGAACATAAATAGAATATTTTCAAGATTAAAATATAACCCAAAAAAATGTTCTATAAGCACATTAACCACCAAACAAAAAGATGATAGCAAGACCATCAAACAAGTTCATATTAATGAACTAATTTTCATCTCAACAGTATAAAATCTTACGAACTATAATAAAAAATAATACCTAAATTAGTTTATATTAAAATTTGAGATAAATTCAGAAAAATAACACAAATAAAATACTAAAGGCTAAAATATAATTTAAAATGGTTCTAACATACATTTGAACCACACCAAGTAAGACTATCGACCAAGTACATACTTTTGAACTAATTTCATTTCAATATTTCAAAATTTCAAGAAGCTTAATCATTAGAATAAAAATAAAATGAATGAAATAACTTTAAATCACTAAATTGAAAATAAATATTGAAAATTTTACCTTTGGAGCAAGCAAATAACTCAAACAACCTACAAGCTCGAAGAAATCTAAATCGGAGTTCGAAGATTGGAATAGATCTAAGCCGAGATCGACGGATTTGGTTAATGCACAATGCCAGCAAGTCGGACCTTGCGAACATAACTGAATCACCACGCTGACGACCAAATCGGAAGATCCACGAGTAGATCAGAAAAATAGATGACCGAATCGGAAAAGCCCACGATTAGATCTACAGATCCGACGTCAGTGACCCACCTCCACGACCGGAATGAGGTGTATGATCAGATACCTACACGACGAGCTAAACGCCACGACGGAGTTGGCCGACTAGATATGACGATCGAAACCAACACGCGAGATCTGCACGATTGAGCTGTACGACCGAACCAACACATGAGCTCGAAGCCCACAACTGAGTTGTATGACCGACCTGAATGGCAAGTGATCTGCACGATCAAAACAACACGCGAGCGACGACGACGACAATGACCGACGATGAGCTTAATGGTGATGATCAATACAGTCAAGGAGAAGAGGGTTTGGAAGAGAGAAGTGAGAAAGGAGAGAGAAGAAAGATAGTGAAAGAAGAGAGATATTCTTTTACTAAAGGGAAACAAATGGGTATCTTCAATGTCGATTTTAAACCGACATTGTAGCCTAAACCGACATTAAAAATCCACTTCTTTTTTAAATAAAAAAACCGACATTGTACATCTGTTTTTACTTTTTTTCTCACCGACATTAAAGCCAAAAATTCTTGTAGTGGTTCGAGTTAGCGAAAAATTCATAAATGAAAGAATGAAAAATTAGCTAGGTGTGTGAAGTTGAAAAGAGGAAGACGACAATGCGTATGGTTCATGTATGTTCCATGTGTGTTTATTTTTTTTTCATGTATATATGTGTTTAGATTTGTTGTGATAAGTAGATATATATAAAGTTTCTATCTATAAATTAAAGCAAATACCTACGAGAGTTGTTTCGAAACAAACTCCATATTTCAAGGATTAAAATAAAACATTTCAAAGTTTAGAGATATAATTGAAATCAACCATAGTTCATAAGTATCTTTGCTATAATTTTAACCTAAAATCAAATCAACAAGTTTCTTCCCCCCCCCCCAACCATGAATATGGATCTTGTTTTGTTACTATTTAGTTTTTCAAAATTATATTTATTTCCTCTCAATTTCTTACAATGGTTTTTATCTTTCTTAATGTAAAAAAAGTTCAATTCTTAGTCAAACTCCACACACACACATATAATAGTTTTCAAAAATCAAATTACTTTTTAAAAACATTGGTAAAAAGCAAATAACAAAGAAAAAAATGGAGGTAGAATGAGTATTTATAGGCTTAATTTTCATAAACTAAAAACAAAAAACTAAGACCCCATTTTGATAACCATTTCGTTTTTTTTTTTTTGAAAATTAAGTCTATTTCCTCACAATTTTTTTGTACAATGGTTTGCATCTTTTTAAGTACAACAGTTGAATTCTTAGCCAATTTTTTTTTTTAAAAAAAGAGTTTTAAAAAAACTACATTTTTTTAGTTTTTAAAATTTGACTTGATTTTTTAAAATATAGGTAAAAAGTAGATAACAATATAAGAAATTTAAAAATGAATGATATTTATTAGGTTTAATTTTTAAAAACTGAAAAACTAAAAAATCAAATAATTATCAAAGAGACCTAAATAGTTAGCAGAGGAAGCTATAATAATTTGAATTTTGAATGAACTATGTTGTTAGATGACAACCAAACCAACAATAATATAACTATAAGACAGTCAAATTTTATGAATTTAAGGAATATTAGAGATCGATATTTGAAAGCAACATTGTGATAATTGAATTAGATGTCTACCAAAATTGGACCATACCAATAGTAATTATCATATTTTTTTATTGCAACACCACCTTTTTAGGTAGTTGAAAGTTGCAAGCTGTGCAATATTATTACATATCATAGGTCTCTTACGCATATAAATTTGGGCGCTGCCTAATTAACCTATTTCCTTCATCCTCCTCACCTATCTACTTTTAAGAAATCATCCCAATTTTTGTCTATACATTATGTCCTCATGCTTTTCATTTCTTTAACCTTTAGAGCTCTATAGTATGTATGGACCTCCATGTGCCATTCAAACCTAACAATTAGAGAGATTAATTAATAACACCAAAGTATAGTCCACATCAACATCAAAATCATAAATGTAGGTCCATCATCATCTTTTGCAAAATAATAATAGTATTATTAATAAATAATGTACCTTAGTTATAATATTTTTAGACTAAATTATAGAAAACACGTTGGATTTTGTACTTTATTTTGAAAATATTTTGAACTTTCAAAAGTTGCATTAAAATACTTTCACCTCTGATTAAAAAAAAAAATATATATATTGTTAGTATATAAATAGAAATTACCATTTATCTACATCTCATAGAGCACTTCTCTCTCTCTCTCCTCTGCTTAAATAAACAGTGGGAGCTAGCTCTCTCTATATATGAGCATGCCCAAACATAAGTATAAAAAACTTCAACACACAAATAGTCATTTTTTTAAAGTTACCTTAAATTGGAAAAAAAAAAAACACTTTGAATAAACTCGTGGGAGGTGTTTAGAGCAAAGGGTGGAGGTGTGAACTCTATAGAGTTATGAAGTTTGGGGAGTTTGTGAATTTCTTAGGCTAACAATGTAAGGAGTTAAATTAGGTATAAAATTAATGTTTTTATAGTAGTGAAACCCACAAACTCCTTGGGACAAATAAAGTATGAAGTTCCCAAACTCCACATTTCTCAACTCCCTACTCCCCAACTCGTTGGCCAAAATATATTATTATCATTTTTTTCGTTTAAATAATCTTGGATTTCTTCAATTTGTTATGTTCAATTCTTAGACCTAATTTATGAGCAACCACACATAGTGTTAAAAGCTTCAAATTAAAATATAAAATCTCACAAATTCTCATAAAGTCCCAAAGTCAAAATCTTTCCTTGTAAAATTTAGCGAAACAATAAATCATCCAATATAAAAACAGTCAAAAAAGGAATATCATCTTCGTTCATGGAGAACCTCCATAACTACAACAAATAGACTAATTTGAAATGTAAAATAGATTAACAAAAATCTCTCTCATTCACTACAAATATGGTAATGCATATGTTTTCTTTATTTTTCCTCTCACAAATTTCCTCCAAATCCTTAAGTATCACTCTTTTTGTTTATTAGACCTAAACAATGTATTAACTAACATATAATCTTGTTAAAATATTTAAATCATTAAGATACTTGGTGGTTCTCTTATTCTACTTTCTTCTTACTACTATAGTCTATATACCTCTTTTGAAACAAATAGTTTTAGAGGATGTTTGGGGAAAGAGGTGGAGTTACGAGATCGAACTCCAATTTGGAGAGTTGTGATAACTTGTAGAAATACAAGTTATTTATACTGTTTTATTTAGATATTGCGGTAAAAAGAAAGAAAAGTTGCGTTGATAGTATAGAAATTGGCTAAGAAATGCGAAAATTATAAAATGTCGTCAATACACCCACTAACACCATTGCCATGGTAGAATAGAATGTTTCAGTTTCTGTTTGCAGGAAATCAGTCACCGCATGCGTTCATGGCTTAAAGACGAAATGAACAACGCATCTACGTCGCATTGCACCCATCAATCAAGAACGAAGAAATGATCAATGCAATGACGGCACATGCGATAATCGATCAAGAGCTCTAGCGATCAACGCAATTTCAACCACATGCGGTAATAAAAAATAACACCGCATGCGGCGATAGATCGAAGATGTAAAGAGTAACGCATTTGCGGAAAATTCTGACAAATGTACAGCTTTCAGTTGTGCATTTCTAATGGATTGATTGCATAACAGAAGGAATATTCACTCCGCCATTTCAGGAACTACCATAACCATACAGTGGGGACCACACATTCAAATAGCCAAGCCTCACCTATAAATAGCTTCTGCAAATTCACTGAAAGATATACATGAATACATAGAGACGTGCATATACTGATTCTGAGAGAGAGACTGGTCTGAAGCGACTTACAGAGTGATCCAGGAGAACCACGAGACAAGGCCGAGAGGTGAGTCTCCGAGCAGAGAATCCTTCCAATTCCCGTAGTTGAAGCTCTGTGCGAAGGTCAATTCTATCGAGAAAGCAAGCCTGAGAGGGAAGCTTTCCTCTCTATTACTTCCACACGCCGGCAAGCACAAACTCCGTTCGGAATCTGTGTCAAGACGTTGACACTCTTTCTGTATTTATTTCTAATCTCTATTTCATCATTTGTATTCATCTTCCTTAATCTTTCATTCACACCATGTATCAAACGCTTAATTCTAGAATTAAATGTTATGATAATTACCATTGCCATCTCTCTGTCTCTTTCCGTTCATCCATAACCCATTTTCTCCATGATGTTTTCCTAATTCCCTGGGTAATTAGCAAGAATTAAGCGAGTGAGTTAATTTGTGTTAAGGAAATAATTAAGTTTAGCTAAAGCATGCTCGACGACATCTTCACCTATGAAAGCAGAAGTGAAGATGTTATTCCACCTATCAAGAGAAGGTTAGAAGAATGCGTTAACTAAAACGAGAAGTATTTCCAGAGATGGAAACAACCTTGTGTTCATCACGTTCATCCCTGTTTCACCATAGAGATATTGGAAGGCGGCCGATCATCGAGAGATGTACGGTAAGGGAAAGCAGATCCTTAGTTGCATCTTTAACGTAATCGACAAACTTGCGATGTTTTTACTATTTATTCTTTCTCTTTCTGCTTCATCCATAAAGACTTGCCATCGCATACATCGATTCTTTGTACAACTTCACAGTCAGTTCTCGACCTCAGTATCATGCATGTATCTTGTATCTTGTATCTTGTATCATATTAGTTTAGGATTTTATTTTATCAACACAATTTTATTTCATCGCAATTTACATTCCTGTATAAACCTAATTCTTTATTCATTGTTAAACCGGTCGCATGTATCACAAAAGTAACGCATTAATGAAAACAATCCCTGTGTTCGACCTTGGATTATTCTGAGAAACTTGCGTTGGAATTATATTTGGTTTCAACCCAAGGAAACTTGTGACAAGCACTACTACATCGCATACTACGAGTATATCATTAACAACGCATATACTTAGACGTAGTATCGCATAAAAATTCTCTTTATCACAAAGTACTTGAGCGCATATTTAGCACATCATCCCTCTCATTCATAAGCCATGCGTTAGAGTATATAAAGAGATTAACTTAGTAGCAATGTGAATAAGCGATAACACAGCATAACATCCATTTATATCGTTACAAGTTTATGGCGCCGTTGTCGGGGATTGGTAACGGTTAGTATTGAATACTTTTGTAGTATTTTGCAGGACAGATCTCTTTGTATTGGCTGTTTATCGCGAAGAACAGGCTGACGATTTATGAATACTGGAATTGATCCAGAAGTTCTAAGCTGACCTAGAGATCAGATGTATTTTTCACGCAAGAGCACATCAGGACCAAGTTAGGCGAAGAGGAAACATGGCTAATAATAATGAGGGTGTCTCTTATACACATCTAGATGTGTATAAGAGACAGCTTGAGAGCACATCAGGACCAAGTTAGGCGAAGAGGAAACATGGCTAATAATAATGAGGGGCCCGATGGGAATTAAGAGGTAAATTGGCCAGCGCAAGACTCTGTATTTCTTGCTGCCAACCGCAACATCCTTATGAGGAACTATGCGGCGCCGAATTATTATAACTTCTCGCCTTAAATTTCACGACCAGTGGTTGAAGAGAATGCAAGGTTTGAGATAAGATCGATTATGCTTCAAATGATTCAAAATGCGGGACAATTCAGAGGTCTACAAGGAGAAGACCCACATGCTCATTTGACCCATTTCGTAGAAATATGCAACGTATTCTCCATACCTGGTGTAACTCCAGAAGAAATTAGATTGTATCTTTTCCCGTATACACTGCGGGATGAGGCAAGGAGGTGAGCTCAGTCATTAGAGCCAAATGAAATCAACGCATGGGATCAGTTGGTCGAAAGGTTTATGAATAAATTCTTCCCTCCAACCGTCAACGCAAGGAGACGGAGGGATGTGTTGAATTTCGAACAGAAGGGTTATGAAACTTTAAGCACCGCCTAGGTGCAATTCAGGCAATTAGTGAAAAACTGTCAGCATATGGGATTCCCGATTGCGTTCTAATGGAGACTTTTTATAATGGCTTAGATCGAGCAACGCAAGCAGTTGCTGATGCCTCCGCGGCAGAAGGATTAATGGACAGACGTATACGGAAGAAAAGGTCATCTTGGATCGCATCTTGCGAAATACAGATGAGTGGTTAGATAATGGGTATGAGGAAAAAGCTTCATAGCAAAGAATAGCAGAAGGTGCCATTGTACCGACTGATACAATGAACACCCTGGTAGACCAGATGACCACAATGACCTCACTCTTTCAGACTATGGCTATTCAACAAGGACATCTCTCTTAAAGTTCAGCGCAAGCCAATGCGTTGACACACGTGGCCGTAATAAATTGCGTTCAATGTAGAGAGGGACACTCAGTGGAAGTCTGCCTGTTGAATCAACAATCCGTATACTCTATCTACAATGAACCCTTCAGCAACACTTATAACCCTGATTGGCGGAATCACCCAACTTTCAGTTGGGACGGGAATCCCAACAGGGGGCCAACGTAATCATCAGAAACAGTCTATTGGGAATCGAAACAGTCCTCGGTTTTCATTAATCAGCATCACACACCAGGTAATCTTCAGAGTATACAACCTCACGACCAACCATTCTTTTCTGACACCTCTTGTATAGTACCTCTGTCTTTGGAAACATTATTGAAACATTATATTTGAGAAGAACGAGGCAATCAAACAATTCACAAAGCTTCCTCCTCCTTAGAAATTTGGAGGAGCAGATTGAACAGCTTGGCAATCGAGCTAAAGAATAAACGCCGCATACACTTGTCCCAGCGCTGGGAGCATCGGGACCACGTGGTAAAGAACAATGTCAAGCAATGACATTGAGAAGTGGCAGAACAACGGTCCCCATGTCACTTGCATCAGATTCAGTAACAAAACTAGTAGATTTAACCATCAACGATGACCAATCAACCATTAATGACAGAATTACCAGTTCAGAAGAAAGTACATCTACAAGGAATGAATATCAGCAAGACTCCAATGCGCAGTCACCGTAACCTCCAGCTCCTAAAACACAGCAAGCAAAGGACCTCAATGAACACCCAATTGAACAGGAAGTACGACCGGATCCTCCACCTTTCCCGTCCAGGCTGAGGAAGAAAGATGACAACAAACAATTCCAGAGGTTCCTGGATGTTCTCCGACAACTACATATCTACATTCCCTTAATAGAAGCATTGGAATAGATGGCAAGCTATGTGAAATTCCTCAAGGACATACTTGCCAACAAGAGAAAGATCAGGGAGAATGAAACTGTTGCGTTAACATATGAATGTAGTGCGTTGTTTCAGAATAACATCCCCACAAAAATGAAAGATCCATGGAGTTTCACATGGCCATGCTCGATAGGGGGAAAAGAAGTCGGGAATGCGCTGTGTGATTTGGGAATGAGTATAAACTTAATGCCCTTGTCAATCTTCAAAAAGTTAAATATCGGTCAAGCAAGACCCACCACAGTTACGTTGCAGTTGGCCGATAGATCAATAACACATCCAGAGGGCAAAATAGAGGATGTACTTGTGCAAGTAGATAAGTTTATCTTCCCTACTGACTTTATCATATTAGATTATGAAGCTGACATCGAGGTGTCTATCATCTTGGGTCGCCCATTTCTTACAACAGGGCGAGCACTGATCGATGTACAGAAAGGAAAGCTTACCATACGGGTCAACGATCAACAAGTTAAATTCAATATTCTCAATGTGTTGAAATATCCAGGTGATATGGAGAATTGTCAATATGTGGAAGAATTGCAGTATGGTCATTGGCACGAGCCTCAAGAAGAATTGGAGGAAGAAGACTTTGAGATCGATGCAATGTGGGAGGAAAATTTTGCCGCAATACAAACCGAGTCAGGTTTTAAAACACTCAAGTTATCTGAATGAACAACGCAACGTACTAAGCCCTCTTTAGAAGAACCACCCATGTTAGAGTTGAGTTGTTGCTAGTGCACCTCAAATATGTGTATTTAGGGGGAAATAACACTTTACCAGTTATTATATCTACCTCGCTGAACAAAGAGAAGAAGGAAGCGCTTATCCAGATCCTGAAAAACAATGCAAAAGCCTTGGAATGGACCTTGGCAGACATCCGAGGAATCAGTCCCTGCATGCACAAGATTCGTCTGGAAGAAGGAAAAACAGGATCTATAGAAAAGCAACGTCGATTGAACCCTGCCATGAGGAAGGTTGTGAAGAAAGAGATAGTGAAGTGGCTTGATGTAGGTATCATTTACCCTATATCTGATAGCAGTTGGTTGAGCCAAGTGTAGTGCGTTCCAAAGAAAGGGGGAATGACAGTCGTCATCAATAGCAAGAATGAGTTAATTCCCACAAGGACAACTACGGGGTGGAGAATATGTATGGATTACCGCAAATTAAATCCGACCACTAAGAAGGACCACTTTCCACTCCCGTTTATTGATCAAATGTTAGATCGAGTTGCAGGAAACGAGTTCTTTTGTTTTCTTGACGACTACTCAGGGTACAACAAAATTGCGATTGCACCGGAAGATCAAGATAAGACAACTTTCATGTGCCCATTCGACACATTTGCATTCCGTCGCATGCCATTTGGACCCTGTAATGCACCAGGTACCTTCCAAAGGCGTACGATGGCAATATTTTCAGATTTCTTGGAGGAGTCAGTCGAGGTATTTATGGATGACTTTTTAGTTTTTGGCAATACTTATGACTCATGTTTATCAAATCTTGAAAAAGTCTTGAAGAGATGCGTTGAAACTAATCTTGTTATGAACTGGGAGAAATGCCATTTCATGGTTGAAGAAGGAATTTTGCTAGGTCACAAAATATCAAAGGCAGGATTGGAAGTTGATCAAGCGAAAATCGACGCAATTTTCAAGTTACCACCACCAAGCAATGTGAAAACGCTTAGGAGTTTTCTGGGACATGCAGGGTTTTATCGAAGATTTATCCGCAACTTTTCTCAGATCGCAAGGCCTCTAAGTGTGCTCCTCGAGGTTGACCACGAATATGATTTTGATGATGCATGTGCTGAAGCATTCCACACACTGAAAAATGCGCTCATCACCACATCTATTCTGATTGTGTCGGATTGAACGCAACCGTTTGCGTTGATGTGTGACACTAGTGGATATGCAGTAGGCGCAATCTTGAGTCAGCGCAAGGATAAGGTTTTGCACCCTATCTATTATGCTAGCAAGACATTGAATGATGCGTAGGAAAATTATACAACCACTGAAAAAGAAATGCTCGCAGTGGTATTTACACTGAATAAATTTCGACAATACTTGATTAGACCAAATGTTGTGGTATATACTAATCATTCTGCGATCAAATACCTTATGACAAAGAAGGATGTGAAACCGAGACTGATAAGGTAGGTATTACTCCTGCAAGAATTTGACCTAGAGATTAAGGATCGGAAGGGCACCGAGAACCACGTCGCAGATCATCTGTCAAGATTAGAAAATTGCGAGGTTCAGAAGAAAGAAAAAGACATTGAAGAAAGATTCCCTGATGATCTACTGATGGTGGTGTGCGTTAATGTTCCATGGTATGCGGACATTGTAAACTTCATAGTTTGCAGCCAAGTACCAGAAGATTACACATACCAGCAGAAAAAGAAGCTGAGACATGACGTCAAGTTTTATTTATGGGATGATCCCTTCTTGTATCGACTTGGACCTGATCATATTTTGTGTCGATGCGTTCTTGAGCATGAGGCCAAGCACATTTTAGAGCTTTATCATGAGTCCCCTTATGGAGGACATTTTGGGGGGTAGCGAACCGCCGCAAAAGTCCTACAGAGTAGTTATTTTTGGCCAACACTATTCAAGGACGTCCATGCCCATGTTATGCAGTGCGATAGATGACAGAGAATAGGGAACACGTCTAGAAGAAATTAAATGTCCTTGACTTTAAGCTTGGACATCGAATTATTCGATGTATGGGGAATCGACTTTATGGGCCCATTTCCGCCTTCAGAAGGTCATCAATACATTCTGGTCGCAGTTGACTATGTATCGAAGTGGGTTGAGGCCGTCGCATGTGCTAAGAACGATGCGGCCACGGTGGCAAAATTTCTCAAGAAGAATATCTTTATCCGATATGGAACGCCTCGTGCCTTAATCAGCGATGAAGGCTGACATTTCATCAACCGCATCATCACCAACCTGTTGATCAAGATTAATGTCAGCCATAGAGTTACAACCGCCTATCATTTACAAACCAATGGGCAGGCAGAAATTTCTAATAGAGAGATCAAAATATCTTGGAGAAGGTAGTCAGTACCCAAGCTCGATGAAGCATTGTGGGCATATAGGACTGCCATCAAAACTCCAATTGGCATGTCCCCATATGCTCTAGTCTTCAGAAAAGCTTGTCATCTGCCTTTCGAGTTGGAACACAAGGCAATATGGATAAGCAAAAAGCTGAACTATGATCTAGCAAACGCGGGGAAAGTCCGGAAGTTGCAGCTGAATGAGCTGGTTGAGTGACGAATGAACGCTTACGAAAATTCCAAGCTCTATAAGGAGAGAACCAAAAAGTGGCATGATAACCACATGTAACGTCCTAAAGTTATTCAGTTTGAAAAAAAAGGAATTAAAAAGGGAGGAAATATTGGTTATTTTTAGAAGAAGTGTAGGGTTTTAAGTGGCATTGGGATGCGTGCCAAAGGAAAAAAAAATTAAAAAAAGGGTTTTTTTTTCCCCTTTCTCTCTTCTTCTTCTTTCTCCAGCAGTCGCCCCCCCTCTCCTTTTTATTTTCTCCCCCTTCAGTCACCGTGCGCCAGCCCCTCACTGTTTGCCTCCTCTTTTGATCCGCTGCCGCTCGACCCAATGCAGGTCATCAGTCCGCTCCGCACAAGGCCTGGCCGTGTCGCATAGGTCTCTATTTCGCGTCATCTGCCCGTTCCGCGCGAGGCCCAGCCGCGGTCGCTCTTGCCACGCATCCCAGCCAAAGCTCTGTTGCTCGATCGTGGGCCTCCCAACGCGTTCATCTTCGCCGCCGTCGACCGTGGGTTCCAACCGTGCCAGAGTTTTCTTTTGTTTCCAGCACCACTCTCATCCGCCGTTTATCCTCAGCACTATTAGCGGTCGGTTTGCGGCAGTCCGGTCGAGCGATTTGTTGGGGGTGAGTTGTTTTCTTTGTCTTGTTGGTAGCTCACTTCTTTTTGGGGTTCTTGGGCCTAATTTGTTATTGGTTTCAGGAACGTGTGTCAGTGAAGGGACTTCTCAAGCAGAGTAAAATCTTGTTTTGACAGTAAGTTATCCTGAGGTAAGGGGTTTACTGCTGATTGCCTTAGGATGTTGTTAGGCCTGTTGTGAAATATTTTATTTCATATATGAAACTGCGATGAAATCTGCTATGGGTGTTGTGCTGAATTCAATAAGTTGAATTTGAATTATTCCTGCTGTGATGAATTTGGATGTAAGGATTAAAGGTTACTGTGATAAGGTTGAAGCATGGATATAATGTATTAAGGTCTGATGCTGGCTACTAATGTATGAGCTATATAATGTGTTAAGGCCTGATGTTGAGTTGATGTATGAGTTATATGTGGACGGAAACAGTTGAAGGAAATATGAGGAACGGTGTTAAAGTTTAATGTTGAGTCATGGCCTTGATTGTATGTTTATGTTTAAATACGTATTGATGTCTGTAAGCTTATGTCCGTATGAGATTTTAGTGACTGTTAGTATACCATTGGGCCATGCACATCGCATGTGTGAGCCTTCGGGCCACACCCTATGTTTATGTACGGTGTCCTTCTTGGGATCACCCCTTGTAATTATGCTATGACCTTTGAGTCACTACTTATCAAAGCGTGCCTTCGGGTTCGCCTCTTATGCCTATGCCTATGCCTTTGTTTATGATGTCGTTGTGCATTTTTGGTCCAATGGAAAACTAATAGGTCACTGAGTGGGCCTAGTAGTGGACCACTTACTGAGTATATTTTTATACTCACCCTTTTCTCTCCCTATTTTTCAGGTAAGAGTAATGACAGGCCGGTGAATGACAAGAGAGATTTGTGACCTGGCCATTAGAACGTTTCACTGCTTCCGCATATCATATTATGTTTGAAATTCTGGTTTAGGAGTTAGGCGTCTTTCATTATTATGCAAAATACATTAATTTTATTATTTTTTTAAACATTTGTTTTGCTAGAAATTAGGAGTACCCCGGCTGGTAAATTATTTTATTTTTATTTTTGCTTTGGTTTAATTATTATTATTTAATTATGTTTTTTTCCCATCCTTGCTCGTTTGAGCGTTATTAAATAAAATTTCTGGCTCCTTTAATTTGATGATTTAAAAGACATTATGTGATTGAGTCTATGCATGCATGAAATAGTGTCCTAGAATGCTGTAGGAAACTAGGGTCATTACAGTTGGTATCAGAGCCTAAGTTTTAGGTTCTGTAGACTGACTTACATCGTTAGTCTAATCTGTTCCTTATGGCCACAAATGGATCTTTCGTCGTCACCAGGTATGTCGTTTTAAAACCTTTAGGGAATTATATATGCTTGGAATTCTACTTGTGTGTATTAAATTGTTGCGTGTGGTTACCAGGTATGGCACCACGCACTAGAGGAAGGGGCAGTCGAGGCAAGAAAGTAGTTAGGGAGTAGGACCCCAACTTGCAAGAACCCGAGGTGCAGAGCCGAGAGGTGCGAGGCCCACCACCTCGCGACCCCTCTGGGTCAACCTAGCAGAGGGTTAGACCAAGAAGCGGACCTCGAACTTCGACTGTACCCCCACCTGTCTCTTATACACATCTAGATGTGTATAAGAGACAGGTGGTGGGATAGCTAAGGGGCATGGTGGCCGAGCAGATCGCCCAGCATGTACAATCACAGCAGGCGCCATTCTCGTTAGACTCGACACCACAAGTTCAGAATCAGGATAAGGCCACGAGTTGGACCATGGCAGGCTCTTCGTTGGAAGTTGGATACCTACGGGATTTCAAGAAATACGATCCCCCGACGTTTAACGGATCCTTAAAAGACCCCACAAATGCAGAATTGTGGTTGCCACTGTTGAGGGGATCTTCCAGTACATGAGGTGTCCAGAGGAGCAGAAGCTACATTGTGCCACTTTCGTTCTCATCGACAATGTAAAGCGCTGTGGCGCTCGGCTGAGAGGATGATAGAAGCCAGTGGAGGCCAAGCCACGTGGGATCAGTTCAAGGAGCGGTTTTATGAGAAGTACTTCTCTGCTCATGTGAGGTACAACAAGCAGGCTGAGTTCATGAACTTGAAGCAAGGAACCATGACAGTGGAAGAGTATGGAGAAGAGTTTGATAAATTATCCTGTTTTTCCCCTGACCTGGTGTCTACCGAAGCAAAGAAGGTCAATGTGCAAGTCTTGTGGAAAGCATCATTGGGGACACTGTCTGATAAGCACCGGGACATGTTTCAGATGTAAACAGGTAGGGCATACGGCAGACNAAGAGTATGGAGAAGAGTTTGATAAATTATCCTGTTTTTCCCCTGACCTGGTGTCTACCGAAGCAAAGAAGGTTCAGAGGTTTGTACAAGGAATTCGAGATGGGGTGCGAGGCATCGTGCAAGCCCTAGAGCCTCCCACCTACGTCGCAGCCTTCCGAGCGACAGCACGCGTGGTTGTCCTTCAGGGATAGAGTTCCTGAAGTCCTTGACAGAGGAACGGGCCCCCGGTAAAAAGAGGAAGGTTGAGCAGAAAGCTCTGGGACCTTTGAAGAAGGTCCAGAGTACAAGCAGGCCAGTAGGGAATGCTCAACGACAGGCTATAACTTTAGGAGGAGTTTGGAAGGAAAGGCCAATGTGCAAGTCTTGTGGAAAGCATCATTGGGGACACTGTCTGATAAGCACCGGGACATGTGTTAGATGTAAACAGGTAGGGCATACGGCAGACCAATGCCTTAGTAGTGGTTCCGGAAGTGCGGGGGTCAGCCTCCGAGTTCGCATCAGGTTAGTTCAAGCCGACCCCAACAGTAGGGTCGGGTCTATGCCACAAGTCATCGAGAGGCTAAGCACTCGAGAACAGTGGTGATAGGTACACTCCCAATCTTGGGGCACTATGCCTTAACATTGTTTGACTCGAGCTCGTCTCACTCTGTCATTTCATCATTGTTTGTGAAGCATGCCATGTTAGTTTTGAAGCCTTTGGGCTATGTTTTGTCGATGTCTACACCGTCGGGAGAAATTATGATAGCCAGTGAAAAGATAAAAGCATGTCAGTTAGAAATAGAAAACCGCACCCTCAATGTGACTCTGATAGTATTAGACATGCGCGATTTCGATGTAATTTTGGGCATGGATTAGTTGGCTGCTAACCATGCTAGTATAGATTGTTCTCGTAAGGAGGTGAATTTTAACCCTCCTAGAGAAGCCAACTTTAAGTTCAAAGGAGCCGGGACAGTAGTGTTGCCTAAGGTGATTTCAGAAGTTAAGGCCAAAAGGTTGTTTAGCCAAGGTGTTTGAAGCATATTGCCACAAGGGAAACCTTTAATTCTTTCAATTCATAGTTGACTTAAGGGAAATCGAGGTTGCTCTAACCTCTGAACCAGTTGTGAGATATTATGCTGATGTATTCCCGGAAGAACTCCCAGGACTGTCTCCGCCAAGGGAGATTGATTTTACAATTGAACTGGAGCCAGACACTATTCCCATATCCAAAGCTCCATACAGAATGGCTCCGGCAGAATTGAAAGAATTAAAGGTTCAATTGCAGGAACTGCTTGATAAAGGATTTATACGACCCAGTGTTTCCCCATGGGGTGCACCGGTATTGTTTATGAAGAAAAAGGATGGGTCATTACGCTTATGCATAGATTACAAGGAGTTGAATAAGGTGACCATTAAGAATAAGTACCCCCTTCCTAGAATCGATGACCTGTTTGACCAGCTACATGGTGCTACTGTATTCTCCAAGATTGACCTACGGTCAGGTTACCATCAGTAAGGATCAGTGACAGTGATATTCAGAAGAGTGCTTTCTGATCCAGATATGGGCATTACGAGTTCATTGTAATGTCATTTGGTCTAACCAATGCTCCAGCGGTATTCGTGGATTTGATGAATCGGGTGTTCAAGGACTTCCTAGACGCCTTTATAATCGTTTTTATTGATGACATTTTGGTATACTCCAAGACAGAGGCGAAGCATGAGGAACATCTTAGGAAGGTCCTAAGAACACTGTGGAAAAATAAGCTGTATGCATAGTTTTCCAAGTGCGAGTTTTGGTTACGGAAGGTGTCCTTCCTTGAGCACGTGGTGTCGAAGGACGGGGTTTCAGTGGATCCAGCTAAGATTGAAGTTGTTAGCAATTGGCCTCGCCCTACGACGGTCAGTGAGGTGCGTAGTTTCCTGGGTTAGGCTAGATACTATCGTAGGTTTGTAGAGAATTTCTCTAGTATGGCCATGCCGTTGACCTAGTTGACCAGGAAGGGAGCTTCGTTTGTTTGGAGCAAAGCGTGTGAGGACAGTTTTCAAGACCTCAAGCAGAGGTTGGCTTCAGCCCCGGTTCTCACCGCAGACAGCTCCGGAAACTTCGTGATTTATAGTGATACTTCCAAGAAAGGTTTGGGTTGTGTGCTCATGCAACATGGTAGGGTGGTCGTCTATGCCTCCCGCCAGTTGAAGAACCATGAGTGAAACTATCCTAGCCACGACTTGGAATTGGCAGCGGTAGTGTTTGCCCTGAAGATCTGGAGACATTACTTGTATGGGGAAAAGATCCAAGTGTTCACCGATCACAAGAGTCTAAAATACTTTTTCACCTAGCAGGAATTAAACATGAGGCAGCGCAGGTGGCTCAAGTTAGTAAAGGATTATGACTGCGAGATCCTCTACCACCCAGGTAAGGCGAATGTGGTAGCCGATGCTCTCAGTCGAAAGGTAGCTCATTTGGCCGCCTTCATCACTAAGCAGGTTCAGTTGTGTAGAGACCTGGAACGAGCAGAGATAGCAGTGGTAGTGGGGGAAGTCACCTCACAGCTAGCCCAGTTGACAGTGTAACCAACCTTGAGGCAGCGGATTATTGATGCTCAGCAGGGTGATCCTGACTTGGTTCAAAAGTGTTGTCAGGTAGAGTCAGGTTAGGCAAGTGAATTTTCTATGTCAGTGGACAAGGGTCTTATGTATCAGGGACGGTTGTGCGTCTCAGCAGTTGATGGCTTGAAAGGGGAATTGTTGGCAAAAGCTCATAACTCCCCATTCTCGATGCATCCAGGTAGTACCAAAATGTACCAAGATGTGAAGCGGTATTACTGGTGGCCCAATATGAAAAGGGAGATAGATGATTATGTCAGTAGATGTTTAGTCTATCAGTAGGTGAAGGCCCCGAGGAAGTGGATGTGCCAGAGTGGAAATGGGAGAGTGTGGCTATGGATTTTATTACGGGGTTGCCCAGGACAGCGAAGGGTTTCTCGGTGATTTGGGTTGTGATTGATAGACTCACCAAGGTGGCACATTTTATTCCAGGAAAGCCCACGTACGCAGTGAGTAAGTGGGCTCAGTTGTACATAAAGGAGATAGTAAGGTTGCATGGTGTGCCAGTGTCAATTGTGTCCGACAGGGACTCTCGTTTCACCTTCAGTTTTTGGAAGAGCCTCCAGGCAACTTTAAGGTCGCGGTTGAACTTCAGTACAACATTTCACCCCTAAACTGATGGGCAAACAGAACGTTTAAATCGGACATTGGAGAACATGTTGCACACTTATGCGTTGGAATTCTCAGGGAGTTGAGACTCCCACTTGCATTTGGTGGAGTTTGCTTACAATAACAGCTATCAGGCTACCATTGGTATGTCGCCGTTTGAAGCTCTTTATAGCAGAGGTTGCAGGTCTCCCATTTTCTGAAGTGAGGTTGGGGAAAGGAAACTGGTGGGGACTGAGTTAGTGGAGTTGACAAATGAAGCCATGCAGAAAATCAGGGCCAGAATGCTAGCAGCACAAAGTAGACAAAAAAGTTACGCGGATGTCAGGCGAAAAGATTTAGAGTTCGAAGCAGGTGACAAGGTGTTCCTGAAAGTGGCGCCAATGAAGGGAGTCCTGAGGTTCAGGAAGAAGGGTAAGCTAAGTCTGCGCTTTGTAGGGCCATTCGAGATTTTTGAGCGGGTCGGTTCTGTGGCTTACCGTTTGGCCTTGCTACCGTCCCTCTCCGCAGTCCATGATGTATTTCATGTCTCCATGTTGCGGAAGTACTTAATGGACCTATCGCATATGGTGGACTTTGAGCCCTTGCAACTGAATGAGAACTTGAGTTACAAGGAAAAGCCCATGCAAGTGGTGGCCAGGGAGGAGAAAGTTTTGCGCAGCAAGGAAGTGCCATTGGTGAAGGTCTTGTTGCAGAACCATCAGTTTGAGGAAGCTACTTGGGAGCGAGAGGACAAGATAAGGGCACTACATCTAGAGCTCTTTCAGGATTAGAAATTTTGAGGACCAAAGTTTATTAAAGGAGGGAAGAGTGTAACGTCCCAAAGTTATTCAGTTTGAAACAAAAAAAAAGGAATGAAAAAGGGGGGAAATATTGGTTATTTTTAGAAGAAGTGTAGGGTTTTAAGTGGCATTAGGATGCATGCCAAAGGAGAAAAAAATTTAAAAAGGGTTTTTTTCCCCCTTTCTCTCTTCTTCTTCTTCCTTCCCCTCCCCCCTCTTCTTTTTATTTTTTTTCCCCATTCAGTCACCGTGCGCCAGCCCTCACCGTTTGCCTCCTCTTCCGATCTGCTGCTGCTCGACCAAACGCAGGCCGTCAGTCTGCTCCGCGCAAGGCCTGACCACATTGCACAGTTCTCTGTTTCGTGCCGTCTGCTCGTTCCACACGAGGCCCAGCCGCAGTCGCTCCAGCCACTCATCCCAGTCGAAGCTCCATCGCTCGATCGTGGGCCTTCCAATACGTTCATCTGCGCCGCCGTCGACCGTGGGTTCCAGCCGCACCAGAGTTTTCTTTTGTTTCCAGCGCCGCTCTCGTCCGCCATTTGTCCTCAGCACTGTTATATGTATGAGCTATATAATGTGTTAAGGCATGATGTTGAGTTATGAGTGGACTAAAACAGTTGATGAAAATATGGGGAACGGTGTTAAACTTTAATGTTGATTCATGGCCTTGATTGCATGTTTATGTTTAAATACGTATTGGTGTTTGTAAGCTTATGTCTGTATGAGATTTTAGTGACTGTTAGTATACCATTGAGCCATACACATCGCATGTGTGAGCCTTCGGGCACCCTATATTTATGTACGGTGTCCTTCTTGGGATCACCCCTTGTAATTATGTTGTGATCTTTGAGTCACTACTTATGAAAGCATGCCTTCGGGTTCGTCCCTTATGCCTATGCCTATGCCTATGTTTATAATGTCGTTGTACATTTTTGGTCCAATGGATAAACTAATAGATCACTGAATGGGCCCAGTAGTGGACCACTTACTGAGTATATTTTTATACTCACCCTTTTCTCTCCATATTTTTTAGGTAAGAGTAACGACAAGCTGGCGAATGACAAGAGAGATTCGTGACCTAGCCATTAGAACGTTTCACTGCTTCTGCATATCGTATTATGTTTGAAATTCTGGTTTAGGAGTTAGACATCTTTCATTATTATGCAAAATACATTAATTTTATTATTTGACTACTTAATTTTTTTTTTAACATTTGTTTTGCTAGAAATTAGGGGTACCCCGACTGGTAAAATTCCCGCCCGCATCCGATCCCCAATTCTTGTTCACCCCCGATGAGTCTCATGTGAAGTGTCAGATTTGCCTTCGCTTTTTTCTAGTCAAGTGAGCGAGCCGGATTTGGAAATGAAAATGAAAGAGGAAGCAACTCAATTACATTGTTCCTCTCCCAATAATCTTCGTTTGTCCCGGTATTGCTATGGTAGGCAACAATTTTTAATTTTTGCTTTGGTTTAATTATTATTATTTAATTATGTTTTTCCCCCATCCTTGCTCGTTTGAGCATTATTAAATAAATATTCTGGCTCCTTTAATTTGATGATTTAAAAGACATTATGCAATTGAGTCTATGCATGCATGAAGTAGCGTCCAAGAATATTGTAGGAAACTAGGGTCGTTACACCGCATAAGCAACCGGACATTCTTCGAGGGTCAACAGGTACTTCTGTTTAATGCACATTTGCGATTGTTTCCAGGGAAGTTGAAGTCCCGCTGGTCTGGGCCATTCCGCATCAAGACTATCTTTCCCCATAGTGCAGTGGAGCTAACAACTGAAGATAGGAACAACGCATTTAAAGCCAATGGTCAACGAATTAAACCCTACTATGGGGGTGATGTGGAACGACGTATGGAGACCATCGACTTAGGCAAGTAGGATTGACCGCTTGCAGGGATGCTATTGCGGTAACTCTAAAAAACTTCTTTCAATTAGCATCCCTATATCTATGTTTAAGTGCTTTCTTTACAACTTTCCTTTACTGATTTTTAAATTACATTTAGAATTAGCCTTTACTACTTTACATGTTTACTTTCAATTTAATTCAATTGTGTATTTCAGTGTCATGTTTAATTTCTTTACTTTTATGCATTAGTAGCACTTTTCTTAAAATTTCTGTGAATGACTGAATAAAACGATGAACACCGCAAAGTCTTATCGACTTGCGTGTTTGATGAATTAAAAAGAAAAATAAAGATTGGTATGCATTGCAATGATGGGTGCATCTTGTGATAGCAAGATACACTTTGCGTCCATCCAACCCAAATATATTGCGCTGAGGGGTGTGTTGCGCTCGTAGGTATTTTTCGCCCGTCCTTAGCAAAAATGCACTATGTTGAGGTAGTGTTGCGCCAATAGAAATATTGTGCGCCCCTCCTCAAGAAATGCACTGAGTTGAGGGGTGTGTTGCGATGATACATGCGTTGTTGCCCGTCCTCTGCAAATATGCATTTGCGTTAATGGAGGCGTGGTGTTAATCATTAACCGTGCACTCATCTGAATCAAATACAAAGGATAAATTTCATTCATTATTTCTATGTATAGAAGCTATTCCATGATTCTTTGTACATGCTCAAATTTTGTATTGCGTGATTTGTAATTCTTTGTATACTTGGTTAATTTTTAATACAACTGAGTAACAATTCCTTCAGTATGCATTAGCCTCTTATTTATCATCCTTTGTCAATTATTGCGATGTTTTTTATCTTTTATTTTGCGTTATTCATTGCGCTGCCATGATGAGTTATATGCATACCCTTAACAACATTTCCTACACTTTGTATTTTCTGATTAACACTTAGATAATTCGTAGCAATAACACTGTTTTACCTTTTATCCTTCAAGACTCTGCTCAAACCTTCTTTTCAAAATTTTGTCTAAGTGTTTTGTCTATTCTGTCCAAAACAATGCAATGATGACCTTGTGCACCTCTAAATTTAGGGGTGGGGAAGGTCTGAGCAGATGCGACCAAGTGGATGCAGTCATTAGAAAAATGCGTTCATTATGATAAAAAAAAATTCATACAAACTCCAATGTCAGCGCAAGGGAAAAATCCCAACCTGATAAAAGTTAAGTCGTGAAAGGAACCTTCTCGTAGTTGGATGTTCGCATGATACCCGTGGGAGCAAGCCAAAACGAAGGTGGGTTTCCACGAATGACGCAATACGAAAAGAAAAGAACGAGAGGAAAAAATAAAAGAATATAAGAGACAACTCCTCTGATCAGCAAAAGTTAAACTTAGCTGAAAATCAAGAGTTGAAGTTGAGATGGCACACAACTGTAGTTGGATGTTCGCATGACACCCGTGGGAACAAGCCAAAACAAAGGTGTAACCATGATCAACAGTCTCTAATAAAATGACACAAACTAGACCACCGCATACAGACGCACCAAGTTGTTTTTGCATGAAGAGGTAAACATTCTTTTTAAAACAAGAAAGGAATTTTTTGAGTAGAGATTTGTTATATAAAAGAATAAAGTAGGGCATGTTTATGAATTATCAAGGATAGAAGGAAATTGCGTTGTTAAGTAATGTTGCCTTGGTGGAGCATTCGGAGCAACCAATCGATGCAAAATAAGGATAGAAATTGAGCGATATTGCCTTAGTAGAAGATATGCTTGAGGACAAGCATTTATAAATTTGGGGGTGTGATAACTTGTAGAAATACAAGTTATTTATACTGTTTTATTTAGATATTGCGGTAAAAAGAAAGAAAAGTTGCGTCGATAGTATAGAAATTGGCTAAGAAATGCGAAAATTATAAAATGTCATCAATACACCCACTAAAATTATTGTGATAGTAGAATAGAATGTTTCAGTTTCTGTTTGCAAGAATCAGTCACCGCATGCGTTCATGGCTCAAAGACGAAATGAACAACGCATCTACGTCGCATTGCGCCCATTAATCAAGAACGAAGAAATGATCAACGCAATGACGGCACATGCGACAATCGATCAAGAGCTCTAGCGATCAACGCAATTTCAACTGCATGCGGTAATAAAAAATAACACCGCATGCGGCGATAGATCGAATATGTAAAGAGTAACGCATTTGCGAAAATTTCTGACAAATGTACAGCTTTCAGTTGTGCATTTCTGACAGATTGATTGCATAACAAAAGGAATATTCACTACGCCATTTCAGGAACTACCATAACCATACAATGGGGACAACACTTTCAAAGAGCCAAGCCTCACCTATAAATAGCTTCTGCAAATTCACTGAAAGATATACATGAATACATAGATACGTGCATATACTGATTCTGAGAGAGAGACTGGTCTGAAGTGACTTACAGAGTGATCCAGGAGAACCACGAGACAAGGCCGAGAGGTGAGTCTCCGAGCAGAGAATCCTTCCAATTCCCGTAGTTGAAGCTTTGTGCGAAGGTCAATTCTACCGGGAAAGCAAGCCTGAGAGGGAAGCTTTCCTCTCTATTACTTCTACATGCCGACAAGCACAAACTCCGTTCGGAATCTGTGTCAAGACATTGACACTCTTTCTGTATTTGTTTCTAATCTTTATTTCATCATTTGTATTCATCTTCCTTAATCTTTCATTCACACCATGTATCGAATGCTTAATTCTAGAATTAAATGTTAGGATAATTACCATTGCCATCTCTCTGTCTCTTTCCATTCATCCATAACCCATTTTCTCCATGATGTTTTCCTAATTCCCTGGGTAATTAGCAAGAATTAAACGACTGAGTTAATTTGTGTTAAAGAAATAATTAAGTTTAGCTAAAGCATGCTCGACGACATCTTCACCTGTGAGAGCAAAAGTGAAGATGTTCTTCCGCCTATCGAGAGAAGGTTGGAAGAATGCGTTAACTAAAGCGAGAAGTATTTCCAGAGATGGAAACAACCTTGTGTTCATCACGTTCATCCCTGTTTCACCATAGAGATATGGGAACGCGGCCGATCACCGAGAGGTGTACGCCAAGAGAAAGCGGAACCTTAGTTGCATCTTTCACGCAATTGACAAAATTGCGATGTTTTTACTATTTATTCTTTCTCTTTCTGCTTCATCCATAAAGACTTACCATCGCATACATCGATTCTTTGTACAACTTCACAGTCAGTTCTCGACCTCAGTATCCTGTATCATGTATCTTGTATCTTATATCATATTAGTTTAGGATTTTATTTTATCAACACAATTTTATTTCATCGCAATTTACATTCCTATATAAACCTAATTCTTTATTCATTGTTAAACCGGTCGCATGTATCACAAAAGTAACGCATTAACGAAAACAATCCCTGTGTTCGACCTCGGATTATTCTGAGAAACTTGCGTTGGAATTATACTTGGTTTCAGCGCAAGGAAACTTGTGACAAGCACTACTATATCGCATACTACGAGCATATCATTAACAACGTATATACTTAGACATAGCAAATTCTCTTTATCGCAAAGTACTTGAGCGCATATTTAGCACATCATTCCTCTCATCCATAAGCCATGCATTAGAGTAGATAAAGAGATTAACTTAGCAGCAGTGTGCATAAACGATAACACAACATAACATCCATTTATATCGTTACAAGTTGTAAAGACTTGGAGCCCATAGAGCAAAGAGTTAATAATGTATAAACTTAATGTTTTTTTGTTGTGAGAAGACTCACAAACTTCTTGAGTTAAAACATGTTGGAACAGCTACCTCTGGTGGACAGAAAATAGTTACAAACATATAGTGTCTAACGTCGAAAAAAACCCTGCAAAATAGAAAATCAGTTACAGGTTGAGTCGCGAAGCTCGCTCTCTTTAGACGTTTCAAACCTCTACCCCTTGTGCAGTTTAAAAATTGCCACACTGTTCTTAGGATAAAACAACCCAAAAGACATGAATCTGACTCGATCAGAGCTGCACTAGAACCGATTAGAAAATTCACACCCTTCAGATGAATATAGGTTGCACGAAAATCATAAAAATGGAGGAAAGAGAGAAAAATAGAGAGAGCGTTTGTATGTAAAGAAGAGAAGAAAGGAAGATGTTCTGAAAATGTGAAGGAACTATCCACAATTTATAGGCCTTGAAGGCCAACAGTTGTGCAAAACCGATGGGGAGAAAGACGCCCGCAACCACAAAATGTGTGCGAAGGCCATGCGTAAGACGTAGGAAGTTTCAAGGACCACGTAAAAAGCTAATGGCTAAAAGACCCTTTCTTTTATTTATTTTTAAATAAAAATAAAGAACTAATAATGATGATTATTTTTAATAATAAAAAATAATCACACACACGCATGCCCCACCTCGCCTCGCCACACCATCCCACGCTTGCCCGGTCAAACGGATGGTGGCAGTGGCGACTCGTATGAGATGTCCACCATACCCATATTTGTCTATCTCCCCACTCCCTCTAAACAGAAAATTGGTTACAAGTTGAGTCGCAAAGCTCGCTCTCTTTAGATGTTTCACAGCTCTACCCCTTGTGCAAGTAGTTCAAAAATTGCCACATTGTTCCCAGGATAAAACAACCCAAAAGAAATGAATATGACTCGATCGAAGCTCCACTGGAACCGATTAGAAAACTCACACCCTTCAGATGAATATAGGTTGCACAGAAATCATAAAACTGGAGGAAAGAGAGAAGAATAGAGAAAAAGTTTGTATGTAAATAAGAGAAGAAATGAAGATGTTCGGAAAATGTGACAGAACTATCCATAATTTATAGGCCTTGAAGTCCAACAGTTGTGCAAAACCGATGAGGAGAAAGACGCGTGCAACCACAGAATATGAGCAAAGGCCACGCGTAAAACGTAGGAAGTTTCAAGGACCACGTAAAAAGCGAACGACTAAAAGAACCTTTCTTTTATTTATTTTTAAATAAAAATAAAGAATGAATAATAATGATTATTTTTAATTAAAAAAATAATTACACACACATACATGCCCTACCTCGCCTCGCCACGCCACCCCACGCTCGTTCGGTCGAATGGATGATGGCAGTGGTGACTCGTATGAGATGTCCATCATACCCATATTTGTCTATCTCCCCACTCCCTCTAAAATATGGGTATCCTTTGGGGCCCAAATCCACAACTTAATGTGGGAGTATAAGAAGGAGATTCTACTTCCCAAACTAAGCAATGTGGGATTGTCAAAATGTATTTTTCCATTTAACACTTAAAAATTTTCACTAACAATCCTCCACTTAAAAATTTAAAAACATAAGAAAAGCATTTTTTCATCGAGCAATATCAGTCTGTAAAGTATTGTACATAAGTAAAGGTGTCTTACGACTTGAACCTTTACATAGTGTAGATGATTCCGAAAATACTAGAGTAACTCTTAGTTTTGAACTCTATCTCTAACAACATCTCAAACACAACATTTCTAGGTTGTAGTTCAAAAGCCCGTGTTTTAAAGCCTAGCACAAGTATCCCAGTTTAGTGAACGCTCTAGAGAGTTTGCGTAAGATTCCATAGGAAGCGGCCCTCACTTCCACATTCACATAGGTGAATCTATAGAGTACTTCTATAGCTAGGTACCCCACTTGACATCAAGTATAGATCTCATTAAGGACTAAGTTCAACCTTTCTTACGCTTTAGTATCATGCTCAGACTCTAGGCCATAGGAAAAGAACTCTGTGTTCATTTCAGCATGATTCACTTTATCATTTTTGATCAGTTATTACTCATTAAACCTGTTTATTGGGATCTTCAGTCTACAGGTTGGGTTTTCCTCACAGTGATGTATCTCTTTATAGGCATGAATCCCATCCTTTCTGAGATTTTGAAAACCTTCTCTCTGGCCAGTCCTTTCGTCAAAAGATCTGCCAAGTTTTCATCAGTTCGTATATGATTCGCTCTAACTACACCAGTAGTGAGGAACTCCCTAATTGTCACACCCCCTCCCTAGTCTTAGCCCCCCAAGACCTGGAAGGGAGCGTCAGGGTACACCAGTAGTATTTCAAGACAAGATTTCAACTTGTTTACAATACTCTATCTAACTTTCATACACATAGTTCAATTTCCTATATTCTTTATTACATGATCCGAGCTGTGCCTTGAGAATTTACCAAGTCCTGGTATGTTGGTGGTTAGTAGACTCCTTCCTGAACACTCCGCTTTGCTACCTGGAAGGGGATATAAGAAAACATTTTGAAGAGTGTGAGCTACTAAGCCCAGTGACTGGTTCTTTTAGAATAATAATCACTTTGCAAAATATATATTTGGGAAATCAATCACATAATCACAATTCCAGTATAATTTATGCATGATCATGTGTACATTCATTCAATTATCAACCTCCAGTTCCATGCTATACGTGGCACGCTCATATCATGGACACATTATCAATCACAACAACTTTTTATGGAAACTTTCCTATAACTCACTTTTCCCGCCAATGTGCACATCGATAATTCTTTTCCCGCTACTCATGCTTAGGTAACTTAATTATATTTCCCGCCGGTCGTCACCGACTATTATTTCCCGCCGATCGAGGCCGACTATATTTTCCCGTCAAGCACCTTTTATTAAGCATGTTAACTTATGTAATCTGGGTGTAATCTCAGTTTCCATAGCAAATTCACAAACAACATCATGGCAACAACATAACATCATAAGCATGCATTTGGCACTTACATATGCATTTATCCACATATCAACGCATAAAACTAAGTAAACACTCACTGTTAGTAAGTTTTTCCACTAAAATCACCTTGAGAATACCTTCCTAATTCCTCCATATCAATGAAAATTCCTCAATTAATATTTGTTATATCAATAAATAATGTCAAACTAGCCAAAATACTATTATATAATGAAAACACCAGCTTACCCTACTCCAATTTAGCCAAAATACCAAAATTAGCATTTTTAGAGGTTATTTGGACCGTGGTAGGCAGCTGGCCGTTGGGCAGTAGGCAGGGTGGGCGTGCTGTGCCGCATAGAGGACTGACGCGTTTGGTCGTGCGTTGCGTTGGGCGTGCGCTGGGTGTACGTTGCGCTAGGCGTGATGCGCCGTACTGGGGAGGCAGATGCGTTGGGCTAGTGCACGGGATGCGTCAAGCGAGGCACGTGCAGACGGACGGATGCAGCGCTGTGTGTGCGTAGAGTGTAGGCTGGCTGTGCGTCCAGCTAAATCAATGCCTCACCAACGCAACCTTTGTTTCTTTTGATTTCCAATCAACTTGGCAACCTAATAACTCAAACGTAACTTTCTAAATATGCTCTCAACACACAATTTAGGTGATGGTATGAATAAATTCTTCTTGCCCAACCCCTCTATTTATAGCCATTTCAAACTCACCCCATGGTGACAACTCAACTCCCATTTGTCTCACTTTGGAGCTGCCAAAACTCAGCCTACCCAGTCTAGCCTTGAGTTATTCTCATTTCAGCTTGCCAGCCAAAATCTACTTTTTTGCATGAAATCTCCTTCACCCACCTCCTGCTTGAGGTGATAAGACTTCAATTGCATGAAATCTCCTTTGTCCACCTCCTACTAGAATTTTATGTGATTCTCCTTTTGCCACCTAAATTACTTAAATACTTCACATATTTCTCTACTTAAATTGTTTAAGACTTATGCTCGTATACCATTGGCATCCTCCCTTGAATTTTTCCATCAATTAGCCTTACCTTTTATCCTTAACGCATAGCAACTCAACGATTTCCTTCATCAAGTCCCACTTAGCCAACGCATGAGTTGGCCATCACCAACGCATAGGGTGGCCGCTCACCCTCAACGCATGGCTTGCTAGGTGTGGCTTGCTCGGCTACTAAGCATGGATGCATAGTGCTGACCATCGACGCATGTGTGCTGACTAGGCGCTTGCTCGCTTAGCCGCATAGGCACTCTCGGTCGTGTGGGCGTGTCTCGCCGCGTGGCATGCCTCGTCGCATAGGCGTGCTTCGCGCATGGGCGTGTGGCTTGGCATAGTGCATCGATGAATGGTTGCTCGGCAGATTCGACAGTGCTTCGATGCATAGGATGGCTTGTTTGCTTGCCCGTTCGACGCATAGGCAAGCGCTCGGCCATACACCATCGACGCATAGGCTGCGCGCTCGGCATGCACCATCGACGCATGGGCTACGCGCTTGACATACACCTTACTCAATTAGAGTATGCGTAAAAAGAGTTGCCACCATGTGTTTTCGCGGCCATTAACATTTTCGAGCACTGGTGCTGACGACGGCTGTGTGCTTGTCCTCGATGTATGGCTGCGTGCTTGGCGCATGGCCTATGTGCTTGGCTTCAACGCATGGCCTGCGTGCCTAGCATGCTCAATCGAGGCATGCTTCCTACCCGTGCCTACATGGCTCATGTATGCCTTTACGTTGGTTGTATGCAACCTTTAACCATTTTTCAAGTTTTCTTGCTTCCATCTTCCATGCCTTCTTGCGTCTAACATGTTTTAAGTCTTTCATAAGCGTTTAGATTTTTAGTCACCTTTTTGGATAATTTTTGATGTTTTTCTCCCTTTTCCCCACTATCCTTACTTAGGATTTTTCTATTTAACCTCCCACTTTAGATTTAGTGTTAGGGTCTTACACTAATGGTGTTGTGTTTACAACGTATTTGTCATCTCTTTCCATTGTAGTAATGGTCTAAACTTTTGTGATTGCTGCTGGATCAACATGGTTGGTACTGGGTTTTTCCATAGAGGAATCTCTTATAGCAAACTTTTAAGCCAGCATGCTTCTTCACTAGCTATTGCTAGTGCTATCGTTTCTGACTTCATTGTCGATTGGGCTAAAATACTCTGTTTCTTGAACTTTCAAGAGATAGCTCTGCCTATTATATTAAAGATATAGCCACTTGTAACCTTTGAATCATCCGAGAGGGAATTCCAGTCACCATCATTGAACTCTTCCAGGACTACGGGAAACTTCTGATAATGTAATCCTAGATTTTGGGTTTCCTTCAAGTGTCTCATAACCCTTTCTATAACATTCCAACATTTTATACTAGGTCTGCTTGTAAACCTACAAAGTAATCCTACAACATAAGCTATAACAAGCCTAGTGCAGTCAGTAGCATATCTGAGACTGCCTAAGATGCTCGCATACTTAGTTTGATTAACACTGTCACTAGTGTTCTTGAACAACTTAACACTAGGGTCACAAGAAATACATGCTGATTTATATTCAAAGTAATTATATTTATCTATAATCTTTTTTACATAGTGGATTGATCTAAAGAAATTCCCTTTTCAGACCTAGTCACTTTTATGCCTAAGATTACACCCGCTTTTCCTAAGTCTTTCATATTGAAGTTTGCACTCAACATAGATTTTACATCATTTATGACGTGCAAGTTCGACCCAAATATTAACAAGTCATCTACATACAGACACAAGATAGTGCAAAGATTGTTTTCAAATTTGTACTAGATGCATTTGTCACTTTCATTAACCTTGAACATTTAGATAAGATTAAGTTATCTAATTTTTCATGCCACTGCTTAGGAGCTTGTTTTAGACCGTAAAGAGGTTTATTTAGCTTATAAACCTTACTCTTTTGACCATGTACTATAAAGCCCTCAGGTTGTTCCATATAAATCTTTTCTCCTGGTTCACCGTTCGGAAAAGCGATCTTTATATCCATATGATGTACTACGAGGTTATTTAAGACAACTAGAGAAAATAGTACACGGATTGAGATAATTTTAGTGACCGGGGAGAAGATGTCAAAGAAGTCTATGTTTTCTCTTTGTCTAAAGCCCTTTGCTACTAACCTGGCTTTAAGCTTGTTAACTGTTCCATCAAGTCTAAGCTTCTACCTTAGGATCCATTTGCAACCAGGGGGTAGGTCTACCAAATGCCAAGTCTTATTTGACTCAAGAGAGTCTATTACATCATTTATAGCTTCTTGCCATAATTTGGCATCTACAGAGGATATGACTTCTTTTAGGTCTTTAGGGTATTCTTCTACGTTATAGGTTAGGAAGTCATCCCCAAAATCCTTGACGGTTCTAGTTATTTTGCTTCTTTTAGCTTCAGGGTCGGCTTCCTCTGTAGAGGTAGGATTTCTAACTAGGGTTAGGTTACTGGATCCCGAGCCCCCATTATTTCTCGATTTAAAGGAAAATTTATCCTCAAAGAAGTCAACATCATTTGACTCAACGATCACTTGGTTTACTAGGTCATAGAACCGATAGGCTTTATGATTTATGGCATAACCTATAAAGACACACTCATAGGCTCTACTAGCAAGCTTTCTTCTTTTAGGGTCTAAAATTCTTACAAAGGCTAGATACCTCCCAAGTTCTAAACTATGAGAAGTTTGATTTCTTATTCTTAAAGACTTCGTAAAGTGAAGTTTTGTTTTTAGATTTTGGTATCTTATTTAGGACATAACACACGGTAAGGATGATTTCACCCTACCAATAAGATGCGGCTCCTGACTGAGTAAAATAACAACTATTAACTCAGCTAAAGTTCTATTTTTCCTTTCGTTTTTTTGTTCATTTCATAAGAGTAAGGTGTATTCTTTTCATGTATTATTCCATATGAGTTAAAGAATTTATTAAAGTCGTCTGACTCGTACTTAGTTCTCCTATCACTATGAAGTCTTTTAACCTTTCAGTTGTACTGATTTTCTACTTCAATTACAAACAATTTAAAAGCATCAAACATATCACTTTTGTTTTTCAACAAGTATACAATATTATTTACTATTCCTAGTCAAGATACCATCAAATTCACAGAAGTCAAAATGAATTAAATCTAGAGGCTCAGATTTCCTAAGTACTGATTTATGTGGAGTCTTAGTTATTTTAGCATGACTACAATACTCACATTTACCAAATTCATTCATGGATAACTTAGATGTCATTTCCAGCCTAATCATGTTACTAATTAATCTCTAATTAACATGACAAAGTTCAACATACCAAACATTTAAAGAATACAACATATAAACAGAATATTTCATTTTACTTATGTAAAGGTTTTGATTTGAACATGCCCTCGGTTGCATAACCCTTCCTTACAAATACATTATTCTTAGTAAGGGTATATAAATCTGTCCCTATTTTTTGGGTATATCTGGCCTTGTTGAGGAGATAGCCCATGACCAAGTTCTTTTTTATCTCCGAAGTGTGCAAGACATCCTTCAAGGTGAGAGTCTTCCCGAAGGTAAACTTTAGATCCACCTCGTCTGTTCCAAAAACTTGCATTGAGTGACAGAATGTTCTTATCCTTAGTTTTGGTATAAGTTTTAAAGAGACTAAAGTTGTGACAGATATGACGGATAGTGCCAGAGTCTATCCACCACCTCTCGTAAACACCAATTATATTTACTTCTGTGATCATGGCTACTAACGGTTCTTCCGTCAGGTTCGTTTGACCAGCAGGACGACGCCTAATCCTACAGTTCCTAGCCATGCGTCTAGGTTTATTACGATTAAAGCAAATAAACTATAACGTTTGGCCACGGTTCTGACATTTCCTCTTGGTTCCCTTAGACTTTGGGTCAGGCTTCATCACGACAGAGGCGGATTTCCCAGGAACAATGTTCACCTCCTCCTTCTGGTCCTACTTTCAAGCTTCCTCCTCAATCTTCAGCTGGGTGATCAGACTCTCCAAAGAAAACTCCTTGATCTTATGCCTTAAGGTGTTCTTGAAATCCTTCCACAATCCTTCCACAAAGGAGGAAATTTATCAATAATAACGACAACTTGGAATTACTTGTTTAGGAGCATACCTTCATTTATTATTTCATGGGCTATGTTTTGCAGTTCATGGGCTGACAACATATTTTTTCAAACTGGCCTCCGCGATGTCATGCTTTTCTTGGAGGGCATCCCAGACATCTTTTGTTGTCTTCATTGTACTGTAATAATCATACAGATTGTCAGTCAAACCGTTTAAAACAAAAATTTTGCATAAGAAATCCCTTTCTTCTCAATCACCAACTTCTTTTATTTGTTGTTCAATCAGATCTTCTTTCAAAACAGTTGGCTTCTCCGTAGTACAAACGTCGGCAATCTTCTTGTCAGTGAGGAAAAACAGCATCTTCTGCTTCCACCGTTTGAAGTTCACTCCTTTGAACTGAAATGGATGATTGAGGTCGGATGTCATAATGTCTTTTTGATTTGTAAAAGCCATTGCAGGAATGGCAGATGAAACTCGTCTTAAAATTTTTGGAACAACTACCTCCAATGGGCAGAAATGGTCGCAAACAAACGATGTCTAATGTAAAAAAAAACATGCAAAAAAGAAAATCGGTTATAGGCTGAGTTTCGAAGTTCACTCTCTTTAATACGTTTCACGACTCTGTTCCTTGTGCAAACAGTTCAAAAATTGCCACGTCGTCCCCAGGATAAAACAACCCAGAAGAAATGAATCTATCTCGATCGAAGCTGCATTGAAATCGATCAAAAAATTCACACCCTTCAGATGAATATAGGTTGCTCGAAAATTGTAAAAAAAAAATAGAGAGGGCCTCTGTATGTAAAGAAGAGAAGAAATGAACATGTTCTAAAAATGTGAAGGAACTGCCCACAATTTTGGGGAGAAGGGCGTGCACAACCATAGAATACGGAGGAAGTTCCAAGGGCCATGTAAATAAAGAATTAATAATAATTATTCTTTTTAATAATAAAAACTAATCACACACACATACCTCGCCATGCCCAATTAGACAGATTGTAGGATGTCTACCATATCAACATTTGTGGATCTTTTCACTCCCTTTAAAATATGAGAACCCTAAGGGCCTAAACCTATGACTCAAGGTTAGAGTATAAGAAGGAGATTCCACTTCCCAAACTAAGCAATGTGGGATTCTAAAAATGTCTTTTTCCATTAACACTTAAAAAATTTCTCTAACTCTAGATGTTTTCTTTATTTTTCCCTTCCTAAGTAATGCAAATGTTTTCTTTATTTTTCCTCTCACCAATTGTCCTCCAAAATCCTTAAGTGTCACTCTTTTTGTTTATTAAACCTAAACAATGTATTAACTCACATTCAGCTACTAACATACAATCTTGTTAAAACATTTAAATCCTTAACATACTTGGTGGTTCTCTTATTCTACTTTCTTACTACTATAGTCTATATACTTCGTTTGAAACAAATAGTTTTAGAGGACGTTTGGGGCAATAGGTGAAGTTACGAGATCAAACTCTAGTTTGGAGAGTTGTAAAGTCTTGGTACCTATAGTGCAAAAAGTAAATAAGGTATAAAAACTTAATGTTTTTTTTTTTCGTAGTAGAACTCACAAGCTCCTTGAGGCAAGACAAGAAGTGGAGTTCCTAACTCTCTATTTTCCAATTCAAGAAGTGTTTGGCCCAAATCTATATATATATATATATATATAAATTTTTGTTTGAAAGTTTGAAGCATTTGAATACGTATATATGCTTTTTAAACAGATGAACTAATTAAGATGGGGATGGCATCACTATCTTGATTCTAATTGAGCTACTCTTCTTGAAAGGAGTCAATATTACTAAACAAGAGGGGTAATTAATAATGGATAATATAATGGCAAAAAAAGAAAGAAAAAAAAAAAAGAAAAAAAGAAAAAAGAAAACGCTAGATAGTTCAATAATATCATTACAATACAACGTATGAGTTGGTATCATTAACTCCTAAACCAATCACTACACCCACTTCCTTTAATTCCCATCCGCCATACCATTACTCCATAAAACCCCACTATGCCCTTTCGCTCACTCCGCTCATTTCCCTTTTTCCCACTCCACTGATCGATCTAACTTTAATTTCATATTATTATGGCCTCAACCTCAACCCATTTGCTAATCGTCATGGCGCTGCTCTTTGTGGGGTTTGTGAGCTCCAACATAGACCAGGACAGGGCGGAGTGCGCGGACCAGGTGGTTGGGCTCGCCACTTGCCTGCCCTATGTGGGCGGCGAGGCCAAGGCACCCACCCCTGACTGCTGCAGTGGTCTCAATCTCGTGCTTCAAAAGAGTAGGAAATGTCTTTGTATTTTGATTAAGGACCGTGATGACCCAAGCCTCGGACTCAAAGTTAATCTTACGCTTGCTCTTGGGCTTCCTACTGCTTGTCATACCCCTGCCGACATCAAAGACTGCATCGGTATACCCATCTTTCTACCTTCCAAGCTTCCTTTTTTGTATTTTTTAAAAAATATTTTAATTATTTTTTGGGTGTATTGTGGGACTAAGATACATAGAGATAAAATACATCAAAGTATTACTTTTTGTCACATGAGAAATTATCTTTTAAAATATTTTAATTTATTATTTATATGTATGATAAGAGTGTGATGAATAAAGATTAATATTATGTATAATATTCTTATTCTCATAATATTCTTCTCTTTAATTTATTAATTAATCTGAAGAAAATATACTCCTTTTTTTTTTTGGTGGTAATTCATGAGTATATATGTGAACTACAGGGCTTCTCCATCTGTCGCCAAACTCCAAGGAGGCTAAGGATTTTCTAGAAACGAACCCCAAGGGAAGTAACACTACATCAGCACCTGCTACTGCTGGTATAACTCTATTTTAAAAAAATTTAAAAAAAAAAAAAAAAAAAAAAAAAAAAAATCTTATTTCGATACCTAAACTTGGAATCTTATCCTATTTTGGTTCTCAAACTTTAAAAAACGTTCATTCTAGTCCTAAATTTTTTTAAAAAATGCCTACTTTGATCTTTACTATTAAAATTTTGTTAACTCTTAAACATAACGGTGAGATGTCTTGTATTTTTTAATGATTAAATTGCGAAATAAGTTAGTCACGCTAAAAAAATCTGAAGCTTCAATTTTGAATTAGATGGTAAGGTAAATTTCTGGTGGAGATCTCAAAAGTCATTGACATTTTACTTTACTTTCATCTTGCTCAAACCATGTTAGATGCACTTTCATCTTTAAACGGATTTCATCCTTAAAAGTTAATAGAAATTAATAGTAGGGACAAAAATAAATAATTTTTAAAGTTTTAGGACTTAAACAGACGAACCAAAATAAAACAAGATTCATAGTTCATGGATCAAAACAAGATTTAAACCATTTTTTTATCTCTCTTAAAATTTATTTCAATTTCTCCGCTCTTAGAAAGAAATTATATATATATATATATGAATATGATATGAATTTCCACATTTAACTATTTTAGTTACCATTAATATTTTTCTTTTTAACAAATGAATGCATTGTTTGCGAGTGCATTCACTATAGAGGTTGAAAATCCCACATTAGAAAAATCAAACGACCTCACAATGTTTATAAAATAGATTAATTACTCCTTGCATTATTAATTAGTTTTGAGATGGAACTCAATGTTATGAAACTGCAATTTGTAGCACTTTTAGGTTAATAATAATAATAAAGTATATACCAACATTTTCAAAGGATTACAAATATAACAAAATCTATCTATAATTGACTCTATCATTGATAAACTTCTATCAACGATCAAGAGTTGATATAAATTTTGTTATATTTGTTATATCTGTAAAAAAAATTTATACTCTGTTAATACTTTAGGTTGAATTGTTATATTTATAGTTGTTCTCAAGGACAAAAAGAGTCCGTGAATTAAATGTTTTTTTTTAAAAAAAATAAAACAGTAAAAAATGGTTTTTTTTTTTTTTTTTGAAAAGAAAGAGAAATTCCTTTAATGCATGGTGTGGAATATTTTGTTTGTTTTAAATTGTTGCAGTTAGTGGGAATTCCACGCAAAATTCTGAAGCGAAAAATGATGGTGGAACGAAGAGGAATCAGTGGTTGGGTGTGGAGATATTCGTTTGGTTTTCCACTTCATCGTTTCTACTCACTTGTATTTGGTAGTTCTGTTTCGATTTAGTTGTTCTTAATTACTTTTCCAAATAATTAAAATGTTTCGTTAGTTTAATATAAAATCATTTCGTATATGCTTCCCTACCTATTATTAATTTATAATTATCTTCAGATAAATTGTTTGAAATCACCACGATTAATGTTGTTTTTCTTAAAGTACAATTTTAGATAAGAAGATTTAATGTCAATTGAGTTATGTTCAATTTGATATTAATATATGGTTGTTTTACAACCGTGACTTATATGAAGTCTCTAAAATTTTATTGATTATTATAGAGTAATTGTACTCTTCTAAGAAAAAAGAAAAATGCAAGGTTCGATTTTGTCGAAATTTTTGAGGGCCCTGAGAGAATAAAAAAAGTTGGTTGTTCGCACATTTAATTTAATGTTGCAGCAAGTAATAAAAATAAGTTGTAAATTGAGTCTTTTTCAAAAAAAAAAAAAAAAAAAAAAAAAAAACCCTTAGGTTTAAGTTTAGTTTTCCTTTAGTCCTTAGGATTTAAAATCACTATAAGAAAACACTATTTTTTCAATGCTCAAATTCGTCGAAAAAGGGTCAAAAACATGTTGGAAGATTAATTCCCAATGTGCAAAACATCATCTTCGGGAGTTTGGTCAGAAAAAAACACGTCAGGAGAATGTCTACTGAAGGTTAAAGCCCCACCATCAGGAGTTATAGAAAACTCTCGACGCCAAGTATACACCGGCAGAAGATAGAAACTCCCAACTTGTGGATACACTATCGGCAGTTCCCCTTTCTCCCGATGATGTCCAATGTCATCCGGAGTTTGGTTCATCAACTCCATTTCTGAAATAAATCTCCCGACGACATACAGCCGTGGGGAGATGGTTGAACTCTTGACGTATCAACAGCCGTTAGGAGATAGTCCGTCTCTTATACACATCTAGATGTGTATAAGAGACAGATACTATTCTTTGTTGCATAAAAGAGAGACAAGTTTGAAAGATGGTCTACAAAACAAATATACCTTGAGGAATTTATAGAAGAAATTATGATGACATCTCCAAACGACATCTCCAAACAACATCTTTGAAATAGTTGTCACCTACAACTATATTAATTAGAGCACATTATCATATTTATCAGGAGTAAATGTATGAAAAACTCTCAACTAGCTCACATTTGAAAGCTAATCTCAACACACCCCACACATCATTCAAACTTCATGATAACCTCCAGAAACACATAAAAACACCACAAGTTTAAGTAATCTAAACCCACCCCACACAATATTCAAACTTCATAAACCTCCACACAAACACACAAAAACTCCAAGTTGAACTCTAAAGCAAGTTTAATTAATCTCAACTCACCACACACAACACTCAAACTTCATAAACTTTTACAAACACACAAAAGTTTCAAGTTGAACTTTAAAACAAGTTTAATTAATCTTAACTCACCGCACACATTCAAACTTCGTAAACCTCCTCAAACACACAAAAACTCCAAGTTGAACTCCAAAACAAGTTTAAGTAATCTCAACCCACTCTACACAACATTCAAATTTCATAAACCTCCTTAAACACACACAAAAACTCCAAGTTGAACTCCAAAACAAGTTTGACTAATCTCAACCCACTCCACACAACATTCGAACTATGCGATAAACCTCCACAAACACACAGAAAAACTCCACAAACACACGAAAATCCAGTTGTTTGGTTACCATAACTGCATGATAGCCAACATTCATTATCATAAAGCTGACAGTAAGACAACTATTTTGCTACCATAACTGCAAGATAACAACATATTAACCAATTAGATATGAAGTAATAATCATGCCTAATTTTATGGTCCTTCTCTTTGTGATCATACCATTTCCCCGATCATTTTTTCATTTTTCCTATCTATCTTGCGTGATTCTTTTTCATTTGTTTTTTAACGTCTTCAAGTTCTTTATCTTCTATTGAGACTGTTCAACATTGGCTTTCAGTTACCTCACCTCCCTATCATGTATTTCTTGAGTAGATGATGAACTCAATGAGCTGCTACCCGTCTTTGACTTAGGTTTAGGCTCAAGTTAAGTTGTTAAGATTTATTAGAGGTTTGTGGATACTTATAAAAGTAAGAAAAGCACTTGAGAAATTATATTGAAAATATAAAACATATAAGACATACAAACACGACATCAACATCAATCCTTGAAAATTAAAAACAACTTAAAGGCCTCATGAGAAATTCAAGAGGTCAGCCTTCAATAATCCACTAAAAAGTCGTGCATAGGCTGATCCATAAAGGCCTTATAAATACGACACTCAAAATCACAAAATAGGAATAATCGTTTCAATTTTCTTTGAATCAATACATTAAATAGTTAATTGGCATGAAAAGTTACCAAGAAAAGTTAATTGGTATTTTTAATCAAATGACAATATAAATCCTCAAACTGGGCTTATTTCAATTGACATATATATAAAGTACGTGTTACCAAGAAGTTCGTTAGTTCAAAGATTCAATAAAAGTAAAAGAAAAATCAACAACTCTGACATTGGAAGACTTAGCAATCTTAAAATGAGAAGAAACTTACCTTTCAACTGACGAAGACTAGCAGAGAGGCAAAAGCGGAGAGGGATGCCACGGACGAATGGAGAAGCAAGTAGAGAGCGGGAGATCTCAGCAAAGAGGGACGTGATGGACGAACGGAGAAGCAAGCTGAGAGGGAGGCGACAGACGAATGGAGAGAACAGAGAGGCAAAGATCTCAGCGGCGACTCTGATTTGTTAGGGTTTGAAGAAGAAAGAAAATTTGCAAATCTGATTGCATATATGGGGTTTTAAAATCCATCTCCCGATGGGCTACCGTGAGCCATCAAGAGTTTAGACCAAACTAGTGACGCTTTCATTAATGCGTCAGAAGATTGGTCTAAACTCCCGATGCCTATTTCCTATACATCCGACGACAACTATATGGCTTCAAGAGTTATCGATAACTTCCGATGTCCCATTTACAGTTGAGAAAGAACCTCTCTCCCACCTATTGATCTTTTGACGGTTATTTTAGGTGTCAGGAGAGTCTCTTTTTCTTGTAGTGAATGTTATACATTTAGTTCTTAATTTTAGTGAATGTTATACATTTAGTTCTTAAATTTTGAGTTTGATATCAATTTAGTCCCTAAGTTTCAAAATGTTATGATTTTACCTTTGAGATTTAAGTTTTTGTTTCATTTTAGTCCATAAGAATCTAGATTTATATTTGTAACCATTATTTTTCATAAATATTCACTTTTAGTCTTTAAATTAATATCAAATAATTAATTTAAAATAATTATGAAGTATAATTTTAAAAATAATTTTAACAAGATGAAAAAACAATGAAAATAATTAATTATGATTTCTTTATTATTTTAAATCAAGGAATGAACATTAACATTAGAGATTAAAAGTGAGTAATCGGTGATAAAAATTGAGATCAAAAATGAAAATTTTGAAATAGTATTCAAATTGNTAAAAATAATTTTAACAAGATGAAAAAACAATGAAAATAATTAATTATGATTTCTTTATTATTTTAAATCAAGGAATGAACATTAACATTAGAGAAAATATATTTTTTATATCTAAAAAGGCTCCATTTTAAAAGTATAAATCTTAAAATCTATAGAGCAAAAAAAAAAAAAAAAAAAAAAAAAACTCAAATTCAAGGGTAAAATTTTAACATTTTGAAATGACTAAATTGAGAGTGAACTCAAAAACTAAGGTTTTTTTCGGTAACTTTTTAGTATTTTTTTCTTTTGGAAAAAGAGCAATTCATTAATCACACAACACAAATACATGCACCGACATTAAGTAAGGAATAAAACCATAGTGGAAAATAAGAGGAAAAAAGAAAGAAGATAATCTTCCACAGAAGAAGACCCCTTATTAGATATTAAAAGAAAAAAACTCGCACACTCTTCAAGAAACTTCTTTTTTTGTCAATTTTTTATCGTAATTTTCATCTTTCTTAAGTAAAAAATTGAATTCTTAGTCAAATTTCAATGTATTGTTGATAACAAAGCAGGATATTTAGAACGTTGAAAAGGTTTTATTTGTAAGTTTAATTTTCAAATATCAAATGATCAAGATCTAAATGTATACCATTTTAAAATATAGGGACTAAATAAAAATTAAACCTCAATCTTGAGAGATATTTTACAAAAAAAAAAAAAAAAAAAGGACAGTGTGTCTTGTATTTAATTATTGCTAGTAAGGATTTTCCCCCTTTTTTTGGTTATCTATGTCTTGTTTAATTAAAAAAGAAATCATTAATTTTTACTTTCGAACAAAACTTTTATTTTTTTACTACAAACTAATTATTTTAACAACCATATATGTGTTTTGATTTCTAATCGTTAGTCAAAATTATTTCGAAGTATAAACTAGCTTTTGAAAATTGCTACATCATGATGCTAGAGGTTAATTGTGTTTGATCGATCTTTTAAATGTTTCTTCAATTAAAATTCAACGTTCAATCATTTTCAAATTTTGAGGATATGGCAATATTGGGCAGTTCATTATTGATAAATTTATCACATGCAATTTATTTACTAAAGAATAAAATATTTGATAAATTTAACTACATATTCGTGAATAAAAGCCTTTATTTCCTACTTCAAGAAAAACAAATTATCTCCCTTTAAAAGAAAAAAGAAAATGAAAAACGACCCAACAACAATAAAATCTTTTTACTTACCTCAAAAGTTTATTACTTAAAAAAAAAACAATAATTTAAAAAAAAAAATTCAATTTATACTCCTAAATTTTAGGAGTTGTATCAATTTGAACTCTGAACTTTTATAATAATATCAGTTTACATCCTCTATTATGTTCTATTTGAAAAAAAAACCTCATGTGAAATTTATAAGTGTATCAATTAAACCTCTAAACTTTCATAAATGACTCAATATAGACTTTAGACACAATGTTCTTTGAAACCGTCCATGCATTTACTCACATCGTTCATTTTGTAAAACCGATATTTGAAGAAGTCTACACATATTTAAAAATTAATGTACGGATGATTTTCAAAGGTAATCATAATGAAGGATCTAAATTGATTGACTTATGAAAATTTAGGAGTATAATTGACTTAAGCTATAATTTTCATACAATAATGATCTAATAAAATTTGGATGAGGATGTAAATTAATACAAGTTTAGAGTTTATATTAATATAGTTATTAGTTTAAAATTTTAATTGATACGACCCAAAATTTAAGGGTTTAAATTGATATTTACCCTAATCTAAATTTTGATTTTAGTCTCGGTGTGTGATATAGTATATAATTACAAGTTAGACACAATGTGGATAATGAGCTAAGGAACAGTGTCCAATTTAAATATGTGTTAATAACAAGATTTGAATTGGGAAATAACCAATAATTAAATATGTAGATACTTTCATTTTTTTCCTTCACTTTATAGTTCAATTCTTGCCCTAATTTTCTCAACAACCAAACCTGATCCAAAAACTTAAAATAAAATATAAATTTTCCAAAAAAAAAAAAAAATCAAAACACCTTCAAAATTGAGCAAAAAATTGCCGAATACAAAGAAGGGCCGTCAAAGGAATATTAACTTCAATGGTGGAGAACTTTCTTAATTAATTTTTGCTCCAATTAGTTATCCTTGACATTATGATCTAAACTCTCAATGTGTTTTTGAGATGGAGGAAAGTTGTTGAGGCTTTCTACCAACCAAATAATATTTATTTTCACAATCTAGCACTTCAACTAACAAGTAGTCTTAGTGGCAAGATCGGGTTGAACCACAGAGAGCCTAAGGTGAAACTTTTCTAAGTTAAATAAATCTTTAGAAACCAATAAAAACGGGGAATTTTGTTGTTTGGTTGACAGGAAAACTAAATGCAAAAATTAAAATTGCGGAAAAGTAAGATAGATTGAGAAAGAGAGAGATTGAACACAAGATTATATTCGGCAATTTAGAGATCGTCGGTGGTTTTTTATGAATCTAATAATTGATTAATCATGCAAACATTCTTGAATTAACTATTTCTCAAGCCTAATCGAATGTAGGAAAGATCCTAACAAACTTCTTGATGAAAATCAACATGTCGTCGATTCCTAAATTAACTAAATGTTGTCACGACAGCCCTTTCATTTAGTTAATCGCATTACGTTATTGGATTGATTAAAACATTAAGCAAGAATGACCAAGTCTAACCAAATGCATTTCTAATCTTTAAGTTCTGTTATCAATTAGGTAAATCCTATATAGCCTAGATATCATATTATGATTCAAACTAAAATCTATTGCTACTGAATTAAGTATGCTTTCAATGCAATTACGGACATTAAAAAGCATGCATAGCAAAGAAAAATATACAAGAAATTGAGTTGTCAATTCAATCTACCTATATGCTTGCTCTAGAAATTAAATCAAAGAAAGGAAGTCAATAAAAAAAAATGGCAAGGTTCAAGAAGATTCATAATCAACCTCATAAAATTCAAAGAAAAAACACTACATACCTAAAAAACCAACGTTGTGGCCTTCGATTGTTCACCAAATCTGACTCACGACGCTAAAATTTACAATTAACAACCAAAATTGAAGGAAATCTCGTGAGTTTTGGCCTAAAATGGCCAAAATCGAGCAAAATGCTCTTTAAGACGACTCAACTCTCCTCTCTCTCCTACCTAAATCGAAAAGAGACGAATTTATACTACAATTGTAGTGTCATGACGTTGTGAAGAGTATTACAGCACCGTTTCGCAATTCAGACCTCGAGCATAAGGCAAGCATAGAGGCAGCGTTGCTACTCTATGGCATTTTGACAAACGCACGCACTAGAAGAATTGCGTCAAAGTCCATAGCGTCGCAACACTAACACTGCTCTGCAATCAAGTATTCCACCTTTTAGAGCTTGAGAGCGTAAAGATAGGGTCGCGATACTACAATGATTATCCGAGGCTTCTTGGAGCATAGAGCTACGCTGTGTAGAGGGTTGCTACGCTCAAGTCAGGGGTATTTTAGTCATTTTTCCTCCTTTGAAGCCCAGATGATCATTTTTGCTCCAAATTGTTTCAAATTAACCATGTTTGACTCCAAATGCTCGATTCTACCTCTTAAGTACTCGATACCTAAAAAATAGCATAATAAACACATAAAATTCTAGAACAATCCCGAATTAAGCGGACCTAGATAGCACATTTTTTGTTCAATCATCTTTCTTTTCGTGTATTAACTCACACTCTACTGCTAATACAATCAAAACAAACATAACTCGATTGACATATATATATATATATATATTACTGAGCACCCATTTGAATCACAAGACTCCAACGCATAAAACATCAACAGAATCCAAATAATCTACCAAAATCGAGCTAAACCGAAGTTTTTGGCAACATAGATATTTTTGGGTTCCAAACGGGAGACACGACCAATGAATTACAGCGAAAAAGGGGAAGGTGATGAAGATGAGGCTAATTAGGCGCTCAACAAATACGACGTTTTTTTGCTAAACATTTGTCAATCGATAATCAACCAACGACTTCATCCTATTCTGTCATCTCGTCTCTCCAAATCCAACGCTCCAAAATTCCCTCAACCCCTCACCGCCATTGCTGAATTTGCTGTACCTCCAGAAAATCCATTCCCATACACCTCAGCAAATCAATTGCTTCACCAACTGAAAATCCCCCTTTTCCTTCTCAACCAAATCTTTCATTTCTGAAGAACAATCGTCCAAATCCCAATCTCAACTCCTAACCATGGCTCCGACCCCAAAATCTCATCTGGGTGTAATCTTTTTTATCTCCTTCGTCTTCTTCACCGCCATTCCTTCGATTTCTGCAGCCGGATCCGTTGCTCCTACTGTCTATGATGTCCTCCCCCAATATGGCCTTCCCAGTGGCCTTTTACCGGACTCCGTCGTCAACTACACACTCTCCTCCGATGGTCAATTTGTTGTTAATTTGGCCAAACCATGTTACATCCATTTCGATTACTTGGTTTATTACCACAAGACCATTACTGGGAAGCTCGAATATGGCTCCATCTCTGATCTGGACGGCATCGAGGTTCAGAAATTTTTTCTCTGGTTGGATGTGAAAGAAATCAGAGTCGATTTGCCGCCTTCTGATAACATATACTTCCAAGTTGGGTTTATCAACAAGAAGCTTGACATCGACCAGTTCAAGACGGTCCACTCATGCCAGGACAGTGGTTTGGCCTCTTCTCTTGGCTCCTGGAAACGGATTCTTGAGGTATATTCTCAGCCGCCCCTTGCTTTTGTCAAATCTTTTTCAGTTTTCGATCATTATTTGCATTTCTTTTTCTTTATCCGTCTTGCCTTCTTTAGAACCTTATCTGGGGCTATTATCTTTCCGTATTATCATAAGTCATGGGTATGCGTTATTAATTGCTCTGCTTTGTTCATAAGTCTTGCCTTCTTTAGAACCTTATCTGGGGTTATTATCTTTCCGTATTATCATAAGTCATGGGTATGCGTTATTAATTGCTCTGCTTTGTTCATAAGTCTTACCTTCTTTAGAACCTTATCTGGGGCTATTATCTTTCCGTATTAAGTCATGGGTATGCGTCATTAATTTCTCTGCTTTGTTCATGCTTTAAACTCTATGATTTTGATACTTATATTCTATTGGTGTTCAAGAAGTGTGATAGATTCTGTGAAGTTTGAAGAAATCTTGTATTTGAAACATGATGGCATGTATGTACTCGACTGTTAGTAGAAACTAGTTCAAGAGAATTTAGACCTCGACAGCTTTTTTTTTCATTAACTTTGTTCTGTAAAATTCTTCTATCATACCCTTGTGGAATATTTCTTTTGACGTGTTGATTTTTTGTGAGTGCATCATCCTTTGTCATGAAGTTATCATCGTGTCAGGCAGCCTTTGTCTTCAAGTTATCATTATGCAGGAAGTGAATTCTTAAAAGAAGTTTCAACCTAATTCTCACACGTGGTTTGTAAATATGACCTTTAATAAAAAAAAATTGATGGAAGTGTCGATCCGAGTATAAGTAGCACTCAAAGGTTAATAATAGTTCATTCTCTTCCGACAATTCTTGAACTCAAAGAAAAGAAAATGAAAGTGTTCGTGAATGCAGAGCCTTGTTTCAGGCAATTACTACGCAAGAAGCTTTCATGGTAGAATTTTTGTTTCCCTAATTTATTAACCAAAACAGAAAGGACATGCAAAAAGGAGTCGGGATATCCCCCAAATGACCAAGGGAACCAAGCCATTTGGATTGTTATCTCTTTTGAATTCCTCTGCTATAAGAAAACTGAACCTCTGAAGAACAATCAGGATCCTAAGAATCATCGTCCCTCATTTTCCAAAGTTCTCGTATCTGTTCTGAGATTACAATTCGACTTTGTAAATGTTTAAATAGTTTTTGATCTTCATATGGAGAAAGTGAAGAATAAGGAACTGAAATTGGTCGATGTGGGTTCTGTCCAGGTTGTTTCAATTAAGTCTTGGTGTGTTCTATGGTCATGCATTCAAATAACTTAGGCTCCGTTCGGTAACCATTTCGTAGTTGATTTTCTTAGCCAAATTTTAAAAATAAAAACAAGTTCTTGAGTACAAATTTGCGGTGAGGGGATTTGAACCACGGACCTCTTGGTTCTCAGCAACATAGATGTCAGTCAATCTAAATTCTTATTGGCTATAAAATAAAAACAAGTTTTTAAAAATTACTTTATTAGTTTTCAGAATTTGATTTGATTTTTGGAAACGTGGGTAAAAGATAAATATCAAAGCTTGAAATTTAGAGGTAGAAAAGGTATTTATAGGCTTAATTTTCAAAAACTAAAAACCACAAACCAAATGGGACCTTGATATTTCATTCATTCGCTTATAGTATTTAAACTCTTAATTGTACATCTTTGTAGAGTTTGAGTATGGATTATATTATAAATAGTTATTGCTTTATTGGGCCTGCGGTTGTTTCATGTCACAGCTTCAGTGAACAGGTGACCGGATTAAGCCATACTGCCTTCATTTTGTCATCTTTATTCTGTTAATGTTTTAAAACATCTATCAGAAGTTACTAAGAGCTGAAGCGGAGTCTATTTACCATCATTAGCACCTGTGTTACTGTTCAAATTCTGCTGATGTAGTTCTCCAATGAACCCAGTTATTTTGGCCGCTTGATATTTGAATATGCTAGTCTCAGTGATTCTTGTTCTTTACATTCTTAGCTGCTTGAATTTGGATATACCATTGCTGTTGGCCTCTCTGTTTTCTGCAAATTGATCACATGAAAACTTTTCAAAGATGTTGCTGTTATTACATTAGTCTTTGGTATTAGCTACTTATTGGGGGAATGTTATGCAAGATATGTTCAATTTCAGGGTTGCTTTGCTTTCTGATTTTAGATGACGATATGCTTCAATAGGATCAAAATGCTAACCTCACTTGTTGCGAATAAGTCAAAAGAATGTTACAGATTGAATATGTTTCGGAGAGCGATTCTATCATGCTAACACTTTTTCATTGGTGCTTACAGCTCCCGCCACCAGTAGATGACATCCAGATGCTAATCACCGAATAGCTCATCGTCACTTGTCCAAGTTCTTGAAGTTCTTCTCGCCGCATATATAGATGAGCAGAAGTTGTTTTTAGGTATCTGGTCTCAGTTTAGACACCAAAATGTCAAATGTCTATCTTGGAAGACCTATGATGCGAGTGTTAATATTTGATGTGTCTCCACTTTGATCCTCCAAAAAAAATGCCTAAAACATTTGGCATTTGGGGTCTTATAAACTCAATGCTTATGAATGACATGGTATATTAAATAGTATGAGTTGATCACGTTTTATTCTATGTTTCTATTTTATTAGTCTGATTAAAGATCACCGAAGTAATTTTCAAATTCAATGATTCAAGAAGTGAGGATAAAAGAATTTTGAGTAATTTTCTAATACGGTGATTCGAGATCAGGATAAAGATTCTCATAATATGGAAAAATCTTTTCCAATGATCTTTAGATTCTCTCATTGGTTGTGTTACATGTTCCATCTTTTTGAAGAAATGCATTTTTTAAAACTCATATCAAATGCACCACCGATGTTATTTTAGAATTTCAATTTAATGTTAGACAAGCTTAAATTGGCTTATTTTCATTATGTATATATTAACAAGTATTTATGAAAGTTAGAGATATGAGAATATAAAGTTAGAAAGAAGATTAAAACCCTAAATAAGTAAATTTGGACGATTTAGGAGGCGTTTAAAAACATTTTCAAGTGTTCAATTTAAAAAGTAAGTCATTTTGGAAGAAATTTAAGTGTTTGGCAACAACTCAAAATAGTTTTTCAAGTATATTTTAATCAATTTTTATAAAAAATGTTTAAATAAAAATGAGTTTATTTTCGAGTTAATCCAGATAGACCCTCGATGAGTTATCAAATTGTAGTAGGTTTAAGCTTAACAAACTTAAATTAACATTTGAACGTGGAAAAAAAAAAGAAGTCAATAGATGAAAAATGAGAGACCAGCCAAAAAATGGAAAAAGAGTCAACTTTGTTGTTGTACCGAACGAATAATTAAATAGAATTAAATTATAGCATGTGATTCATGTTATGCAGTAATTAGAACGATTTAATAATAATAACAATAATAAGATAATATCTATAAAATAATTTGTCTAATCCCACGTGGGGAAGTGAAATATCTCGTTGAAATACTCAAAATCATCATATTCAGTAACTTTACAATATAATAAACCAAATAATATTAATGTTGGCGTTAGTTTTCAGCTTCATTTTATACTCGTGCTCATCTTCTTGCTTATAAAAACACAAAGACTCATTGGCAATCCCACATTCAAACTCCATTGATATCATTTCTAATTCTCTCATAGTATCAAATCCCATTACTGCAATGGAAAGCTGCAGAGACATTTTCATTCAGGTGAAAAACAAGAACAAGGACAAGAATTCTCCAAGAATGAAGCCAACAAATGGGAAAGAAGACATAAATGAAAGAGCTGAAGCTTTTATTAGCAACTTCCGCAATCAGCTAAAGATTCACTGAAGAACCCCAAGAATTAGTTCTTTTGATCAGTTCCTCCTGTTGTTTTCTTCCTTTCAATCTGCTTTAATTGATCATTTATATTATATTCAAGCATGTGATAAATGTTTAATTTTGATTTCTGGAACGACTGTAAAATCTTGATCAAGTAAATCCAGAAACCAATTTGTTAATGATTTCGATTAATCGCGATCAGTCATAAATCTTGTGTTGTTTATATTCTAATGAAATGTTTGTATTCACAAGGCATCTCCAAGATTACATAGTACTAGCATAAGATCCCCCACAAAATAAACAAACTAGCCTGAGATTGATTAACAAGATTTACTTACAAGTATTTGCTCTCTGTTCAAGAATGTAATGAAATTATCTGGGAACTCCATTCCAAAAGCAAATTCTAGAACTAAGCCCTCCTCCTGTAACTAAATCAACAGCCTCACCATTAGGCATTTTGAAGGCAATTAAAAGAGGTCAGAACTTGATTGAACCAAATCCATGTTTTCTCTCCTTTAGCTCTCTGAAATCTCTGAAATAATAGTCTCTCTCTGCCTTCCCTTTCACTGTACCGTTGAAAAAAAAATCGATCTGCCTTTGGCTTCTCATGCCTGGAGCACCTGACAATGCACAATATGACTCTTCAACCCGCTTCTGCCAGCTATGCTGGACAGTAAATTTGTAACTAGAGTCCTTAAGTGACCTTTCCCAGCAATATTTTCCCACAGGTGGGGATTGCTCTCAACCCTTTTATCCGAACTTGAAACGTCAACTAGACTGATGCTCATGTTGTTGCGGATAATGCAAAGCTTTCCGTTAAGTGAGACTAGTGCAGCAGCTTCTAGAGCACGAGAGCTTCCAAAATGGAGTTTGCTATCGATGAATTTGTTCCATGAATCTGTTGCACTATCATAAACCCTGAGCTTGCATCCATCTTGGCAATCCAAGGCATAAAGTTGTCCGTTCAAAGAAATACTTGGGTTGCGCCAGCCAGCAACCATGCCATCACGTACTGTTGTCCAAGTATTAGTTTCGGGAGAATAGGCTTCACTCATGACCTCCCTGCGAGTTCCAAGTCCTTTCAAGAACCACAACCCATCATGAACTACACCAATGAATGGCACCATAGCTGAGCTCATATCTGAAATAAAGCTCCATCTGTTCTTATTGGGATCATAAACTTCAGCTGAACGAAGAGTTCTCTGGATCCCCTCACATTCACCACCAGCAACATAAAGGCAGTTATTTATAACACAAGAGCCAAAACAGTGACGTTTCCGAAGCATATCAGGTGCTCTGTGCCATTTGTTTGTACGGGCACTATAGAAAATCACCCGCCTCATTGATCCCTTTATTGGATCTTTCCCTCCAAATAAGTACAGGTGGCAACCACTGAGAACAGCACAGCCAAAACCAAGGGCCTCAGAGTATTCAACGGGGACAGGTGGGAGTGATTGCCAAAGCTGGTAGGTGGGATCAAAGGCATGCCACGAAATCCTCCGATCACGTTCCCTTTTGATGACATAGACCCACTCTTCTGCCATGCCAAGACTTTTCCTTAGAGAATAATAGAAGTTTCCCATCAGAAGTCGATACCATCTCTTGCAAACAAGGCGGAGTTTCCTGTGTTCCACTCGAGGGACTCGAATCAGACAAGCAATGGCAAGATCATCCGGAAGGCCAGGTAGGAGAGGAGGCTGGACTCGGGTCCTTTCTCTCCGCGAAGTTTTACTTCTATGTGCATTTGGATTAATATCAGGCTGGATACATATTTTTGAGCCAGGGACAAATTTTCTAGCTCCAACAACTGTTTTCAAGCCTGAATCTACTTTGCAATAGCATGACACAGAATCAACCTACAACATATTTTCAGTTAGATGCAAAAGAAATTATGTAGCAACTTGCCAAATAGGAAGAAAGAAGACAAAGGTAACCGGTATGAAAACCAGTGGATCACGTATGGCATTCAGTTCAGTCTTAAACTTGGGTCTATCACACCAAATTTTCTAGAAAGTACAATACTTCATCCAGGGATTACACCCAAATGTCTATGTTTGGTTCAATAGAAGTAAAGGGCACAGCTCCTATGGTAGCTGCACAATTGGAATTCTGAACCAACCACACCACGAGAAAGACCATAACAAAAGTAATGAGTTAAAAGATTGGAGCCCATCACACCATTTCCTCCAAGGTATGAATACTTTTGTAAATATCAACGGAGGTAAATCGCATTTATCTTAGAAAGTTCAACTTGCAAAATTTCAATTAAATCTATTCACCAATAAATGGATCTCCTTATAATTCACATGGATCTCACACTCATACTTCATAATCCTTCATAAGTTCCTCACATGTTCAGATTCAAAAGAAGTAACAGAATCACAGCATCAAAACTTGACATTGCCCTTCAACACAAAGAAAGGGCCATCCACATAGAAACTACTGTTCCAATGAAATGAATAAAACCAGAAAGAATTCGTTTGAAAACAAATCTGAAATCCCCATGAGAAACCTGACTAGAATTTACTCCAAAACTAAGCATATTTGCCAACATACTTGGAATCAATTCTCAGAGAATATTAAAGCCATGGTCCAGCATTCAACAGAACACATTAAAGTAAATCTCAGAAGATTATTTAGAATATTCAACAGAATGCTGACGGAAGAAGACATTAAGTAAAAAGATGCGCTCATAAAATACAAAATTTTCCTCAACTAGGGCGCAGAAAACCCCAATAATCGAGTTAAGATGTGAGAATCATCCCGACCTCATCAAACTTCAAATTCTTTCTCAAATTACAATGTTTCACAAGAAATTCGCGAAGTGAGAATCGTAAAGAAGAAATGCGAGGAGTTGGGGGGCCAAGAGAATCCCTCGAAAGCGAAATTACCCAGAACAAAACTACATAATTTCCATGGATAACTTACTCGGCTACTCTATGGATAGAAATGATAGTACAAAAACAAGGTAATTAAACGAGAAAAAATGACACAAACAGAGAGTATATTTCAATTCGACTAACCAGTGGAGCTTGAATTCGAATTCCCCTTTGAGCTCTTGAAGAGTGTTCAACCGATTCGTTCATCTCGGAAGCGAAGAACCATATAGTCAACTTCCAGCCACACAATGAAGCCCAATCAAGGTTAAAGAAGGGCAAACAGAGTCGGATCACGGGGTGGTTGAGCTGAAAACTTTCAACCCTTCAAGAATCTGATCTGACAAAGGGAATTGAACCCAATACGCTCAACTTTTGACCAACCGCTAACAATCAACCAAATATGAACAAGAAAGACTTAAAAAAACGTGAGAGAAAAAAGAAGAACCCTGTTTTCTCTGCGGCTCAGGAAGAGAAAAGAAGTCTCCCTCGGCTCTCCCCTGACTGACCCGTAGTAACTGAAGCCGAAACGAATACAAGCTACAGCTGGGAAAGCAGTGCTACACCCAATTACTGATTTTTCCAACCAGATTTAAAAACCCATTTTCTTCAAAGAGGGCTGTACTTAATTAAGGTCCTAAAGTTCCAATTTTTAATCAAGTTTAACTTCGAGTCTGACAAAAGGACAAGAAACTCTAATGACAAGGGTCCTCTTTGTTGTTACCATTAATGGGTCAAAACCCAATTTTTAGGGGAAAGAAGAGAGACAAGTCAATGTCATTCAATTCAATTCAATCCTCCTGCCTTTCTTTTTTCCTTTATAATATAAACTATATGCATACCCACACACACAAACATGGATTCACTCATCACATTTCCCATTTCACAAACCCTTTTACCTTTTTTCTTTTTTTTTTTCCCAAAGGCATTATATATTTTTCCACAAAGAAAGTGACTTAAAGCATTAAACACTAGACAATAATAATAGCCTTATTAACAAATATCATCACTATAATGATTGAGTTTTGTGCATTCGTAGATGCTATAATGTGGGTTTGTATATGATTCTATTTTCAGTAGAGCATCTTTTTTTTTCTGTTAGCTTTATGGAATATTTCTTCAAAATCGATGTAGGAAATGAAAAAAGTCTTCACAAGTTGACGAAAGTAGTTTTTATTGCTATTTGTTTGGTTGTTTGAAAGTTTCTAAAGTTTGTGAAAATATTTACTGGACACTAAAAGTGTCCTCATTTTTTAAACATGGCGGACACTATTTATGTAAAGATATCAATGCTTCTAAACCAAATTAATTAAACGGGGTCCCTCGGCTTAATTTTGATATTTCTAATTCAATAAGAAATTTCCAAAACCATAAGATCGTACTGCTCATGCTAATATCCTATCCGGCATCGCTATCACTTCAATTATGATGCACAGTGGATTCAAATTTTCAATTGGAATGTTGAAAATTAAAGAGTGAACTTCAATGAAACCATAATGGTTAAAATTGTGACACATTCTGTGAAAGTAGAGAAAGGTATTGAAATATTAGATGGAAACAAGTACACAATCCAGAGAGAATTGAAATGTACTTGGTCATCTGGATAATATATGTTATGTAAACATTCTTTAAAATTTATATATATATATTTTGGGTATCTTTGTACAACTGCCCAACTGCCATTTCAACTAAAACGAAGAAATAGATAACTTTTTCTTTACTCCCAAGTTTCTCTTCTCAAAGATTTAAAAGTTTGGTAACATGCTTTATGTTATCTCAATTCTCCTTTCTGATCCACAGGCATCATTGCTTGTTCAATTAGTACAATAAAGTTTATTGAATAAACCAACAAGGCCAGTGTAAAAGGTAGCTTAGCACACAAAATATTAAGATAAAGTCATAGATAATCGACTAAACCTGTCTGACCACTACTGGATCTTCTAATGTTGCAGAGAGAGGAAATTTACTGAGTAATAATTGGATTGAACTAAAGTGACAAAACTGGGAAATATTAAAAAGCTAAAGTGTGTACAACAGTTTTTCATTCTTTGAAGTATGTGATAGAAAATTTAACCCAACAAAACCTGGTTTCTACGTACTGAAATCATAACGCCCTAACAGAAGGTTTCCAACTTATTTCGGGTCAATAACAAAATATTACAGAAACTATGAAATTCTTCAGAAAGGGGAAGAAGATTGCCCAAGAAGCTCGAGGAATAGCCTAGCAAGCAAACTGGGTTTAAAAGAACTTGGCCTAATTGATGGAAAACACAAAAGCAGCCGAATGGTAAAGCCCCGAGATCTCTTCACCCACCATATCATCCAAACCGATAGGAGACGGAGCAAAAAGAACAAAGTGATCCTACTTTGTTAGTACCATTTTAACCAACACCTAAGAAACACTGCACACAACTCTACATTCCTAATGGGCCCCAAAATGGTCAACGTTTTCTCCTTTTCCCCCATAATGACAATAAGTTTTGACAATAATCACTTTTTTAACACCAATAGTCGAAGAAAAAAAAACAATACTCTATTCAGGCAGAAACGGGTTCCTCTACCCATCACCTAAACACTGTAAATAATTTTAAAAAGTACACGTTAGTCCCATGCACTAGTCACCCCTGAACCACCATATCCTCCTCCTCCATATCCACCGGAACCACCACCATAACCGCCCCCACTGTTGTTGCCTCCACTATAATAATCAGAACCACCTCTGTTGAAAGAAGATTCCCTTCTATAGTCACGGCTACCAAATCGGCCTCCCCCAGAACGACGGTTTCTCCCTCCACTGTATGTGGATCTGGCAGCAAATCGTAATAGAAAATCAGGAACTTCTTGATTAGATTCTCGCATCAGATCAGCCAAGGACCTTGCTATGGATGTATTGTTCTCGTTAAAAAAGGCAGTTGCTAAACCAGTCTTCCCAGCTCTTCCCGTTCGTCCAATTCTGTGAACATAATCATCAATGTCATTAGGGAGATCGAAGTTCACCACATGTGCAACATGAGGAATGTCAAGCCCACGGGCAGCTACATCAGTTGCCACCAAAATCGGTGTGTTACCACTTCTAAACGACCTCAATGCTTGTTCTCTTTCCTGCAAACACATATAAATACATAAAACAGAACCACGAGTAACATATTTACAACTCAAATGCATGACGATGCTATAATACGTGGCCAAAACACAATTTATCTCTCATGCATGCACATATAGAACAACCATTACCGGTAACAATAGCAGAACCCTCAAATTAATCCTTCGCCAGTTGAAGACACCTTAGTTAATACTTGGAAACATGAACTACGTAACAATAACATCTAAAGTCGCAGAGAGGATAACGAAACAACTCAGATGACAAGATTAAAATGAGTTATCACCATCTAAAACATCATCCATCTGAAGCTGCAACTCAACTATCACGACTTCGCTCTTCACTATCCAGGGTCCAATGAAAAGTTTGTTATTATTCTTAAGAGTAATGCAAAACCTTCAGAGAGAAGTCTCACATGCATCATTCCATCATCCATAATGAAAAAAACTACTAAACAGGGACCGTTGAAGTTCCATGATAACATTTAGCATGAAATGTCAAAACTTCCACACCTAAGTAGATTTAGCAGGAATCTAAAACTCTTAATAATGAAATTATTGGAATACGTCGTGGGGGTAACAACAGGGCAAGTAAGCATAAAATATGATAATAGGAATTAGGAAATCAATCTACAGAATCATCTGCCTGCATAATAATACTGTAACCTACTTCTTAAAGGACTTCAATTACTTAAAAACTTTTATCCAAACGATAGGCAAAACTAAGCTCCTGTTTACACAAGATAACATAGAAAATTGAACTGACAAGAAAGGAGAGCCAGTACATATTTATACTGAATTAAACTATTGTTTAATGATGAGGGAGATCTGAGACCATAGAAAGGATAAATTTAAAACGGCATACCTAGCGACTTCATATTTCCGAAAAAGCATTGAAGCATTTTTCCTTCTTGATAGGAAATGATATAATTCCATTGATGTGATAAGAATATACTTTTTATGGTCAGAGATGTGACAAAATATACAAAAGAAAGGAGGTATCCATCCCCAAGATAGAGTAAGTAACAAAAGTCTTCCACCTGGCACAGAAAGCTTTACACTATTGAGTAGTTAGAGGTTATCCCTAGAGTAATGGATCTTTTCTCATGAGGAAAGAACCTATCCACCAAATTGCAGTAATCCATCTTATTTAATAAAACATTGTTTCCTTTTTTATCCAAAAGTGACCAGGTCAGCTTACGCACACCTCGACCTATCTCACAAGATCACCCGCCTAACCCTACAACATTTGAGTACCAAGAACAATCTTATGACATTAAAACCTAGGTAGTTACTATGATTGAACTTGTTCCTTCTTGAGTCTTCATTTATTGACCACTAGCCACATTGTTTCTTCAATGGAGAGAATTCTATATTTCTTAACCTACATAGACATACACGCACATATACTTTCAAATTATGAAGAGCATAAAATAGAAGCTACAGCCAAAGAGGTAGGTAGTAGTGAGTTTGGAATGCAAGGAGATACCCTTCAAAGTCCCAAGTTCAAGTTCCTAGGATGAAAACTTAATAATGTAAAAATTGAAATTAGCGGAGGGATAGGCTATGAGTAAAACCTAGGTTTATTTCGTTTTTCTGTTCTTTTTATTTTGTTTTGTGTTTGACTATAAAACAAGAAACTAGCAGATACTACATTCGCGGGGGGAAAAGAATAGAACAGCTGCTTTAAGAGGAAGATCGATAAGTATTTTCTATTTAAATAAATTTCATCAGTTGGCTAAAGACTGCATAGTGACTGCCAGAATAAATGAAACAATGTCAGGCTTTAATATGGTCCTGCACAAAGGATTCAACCCATTAATTAACGTTTTTTTCTTTCGTTGAGAAAAAATGAATTGATTATATTGATGGGATTACTTTAAAAACAAGGGATGGTAGTGGCAGGAAACCAAATATGCCAGATTAAATTTACTTTAAAATCATGTGTTGATGGGGTAGAGCAATCACAATATATCGACAAATTAAATATGCCAAAGGAAGCGTACATACCTGTTGTGTTCTATCACCGTGAATGGTAGTGGCAGGAAAACCATTAAGGCATAACCAATGTTCAAGAGCATCAGCTCCCTTCTTTGTCTCCACAAAAACCAAAGTAAGAGATTGCTGCCAATACAGAAGTTATATAAGAATCTTCTTTCCTTGGCACTTTTGGAAGAGAGATAAATGATCAATGCCTAAAGTTCAATATCCTTTACTAGAAATATGAGGTCGATAGAAGCAAAGTTAATTAGAGATCAATTAATAAAATAATTATTATTTAAAAAACAAAACAGAAACTCGAACCACCCGAATCCTCACAATGATGGGGAAAATATGAAACATATACCTTGCCTTGCACACCATTTGCCCTCTGTGCATGAAGAAGGTCCAATAAATGACTTCTCTTATCAGATTCAGAAACAAGCTCAACTCTTTGAGAAATTAGATCAGTACTTGAACCCACTCTTCCAACAGCCAGAAATATATAACTTGATAGAAAATCAGAGGCAAGTCTCTGCAAGAAACAAAGTCGACTCAATATAAAGCAAAACAAGAACAATAATAATAAAGCATCTTTGTGTCGATCTACATCTTTTATGAGGATTAAGAATTGAGACATAACTAGAAAAAATAAGTTTAGTGTGAGACGTGGAGTGCCCAAAATACATGTATGAGATGTAAAACTCTTTGGTTCTAAAATGCACCCCAAGTTCTATACTATGTAAACACAAAAACTACACTTTTTTTGGAAGGACAAAAACTGCATTTGGTTTACAGGGAGAAGCAAAACCAATATCATCAAAAACATAATGCATCAGGACAAATAAATTTGTTCACATACAAAAATAGTACCTGAATCTCCCTTGGAAAAGTCGCACTGAACAGCATAGTCTGCCTTGCACCAGGTGGAGGCATGTCCATTTGTTCTACTATTTTCCTAATTTGGGGCTCAAATCCCATATCTAACATGCGGTCTGCTTCATCAAGGGCCAAGTATCTTATCATCTGCAGTGAAACTTTAGCCCTTTCAAGCAAATCTACTAATCTTCCCGGAGTTGCAACAAGAATATCGACACCTCTTTCTAGATCACGTAGCTGATTCAAGGAAAAAAGAAGTATCAATAGTGCTAACCAAACAAAAAAATATAAACTAGCACATTCATAAGACACACGAGTGGATCATGACATCACAAATGAGCCTAAAGATGACAGAAAGATAAGATTCCACATCAACAAACAGTGGATGACAAGAAGGCTTGTACCAGCAAAGGAAATCTAACCAATGTTATTTTGAAAAGGTTGTTCATCAATTACCATTCCACATTATAAGTGTACACTCACGAACATTTATGCTCATGACTATTCTTAAATCATTCTAAAGTAATTAGGATCCGTCTTTTTTCTCATGCTGAAGTAGCATTGGTTGAACGAGATTGTGATGAAAAGGTTGTTCATCAATTACCATTCCACATTATAAATGTACACTCACGAACGTTTATGCTCATGACTATTCTCAAATCATTCTAAAGTAAGTAGGATCAGTCTTTTTTCTCATGCTGAAGTAGCATTGGCTGAACGAGATTGTGATGAGATGATTTAATGTCACGAGTACACATACTTCCTCACCCATCACAATATACTTCTATACAAATATGTAACGCAAAGGCAACCTCAACAATTACATGAAAGGTACTTTGACACAAAATTTGTGTGTACGTGTGTGTCCACGGCCTTCAAATAGATAGAAAATGATGAGAAAAGGTAAAGGAACACAAAACCTGTAGGTTGATTGGTGCACCTCCATAAGCAACCACCACTCTGACCCCCGTTTGATAAGAGAATTTCCTTGCTTCTTCATGTATCTAAAACACAGTAATTCATTCTTATAATGATAAATTGTAATAAAGAGTTGACGACTAGCTGCATAATCGAGGGAAAATGAAATAAAAGTTTTTTTAAAGAAAAAACTCACTTGCATTGAAAGCTCCCTAGTTGGGGAGAGAATAAGAGCAAGTGGGTACACTGTGCGTGCACCTCGAGCTGGTCTTGGCATACTCTGGCCCTTCATTATGCCACTGATAATGGGGAAACAAAAAGCAGCAGTCTTTCCAGATCCAGTCTGAGCACAAGCCATCAAGTCTCTCCCAGCAAGGGAGATAGGAATAGCATGCCGCTGAACGGGAGTTGGTTTTACATACTTACACCGCCGAATGTTTTGATTGAGTGCTTCACCCAAATCAATTTCGGCAAATGTATTTACCGGAGGAGGTACATTTTCACCACTTGTTTCCACAGGAATATCTTCGTAAGCATCAAAATTTATACCAGTATTTTCTTGCTCTCCAAATGCTTCCTCTGTATCATCTTCATCTCCAAATGGGTTCACTTCACGATCCCCCCTCCCCCGGTCCCATCCACCTCCTCTACTTCCCCCCCATCCACCTCCACGACTACCACCACCACTATAACCAGAACGATTATAATCATTTCTCGGACCACCACCCCAGCGGGACCCTACATGTCCAGAACGATCATTTCCCACAGCAGGCCCACTATGTGCTGCAGCAGGCGGATCGGAAGACGCTGGGCGATTCCGCAGATGTGGTGGAACATAGGCCGGTCGGCCAGGTGCTGAAGTAGTTCCAGAACTACAATTGTTAGCGGACCCAGCAGCTACATTCTCAGCAGCCGAGCTTGCAGCCAAATCTGCCCACGAAGTTCGCATAGTCGAGACCCTTTCACGAGTGCCAAAAAAAATGTTCGCCAATCCAATCCAAATTACAGCGAATTCTGCACATTATTTATCAATAAACAAATTAACCCTCCGCAACAGAAAATGAAAGATTCGAGCATGCATAAACACGGTCGAGAACACAAGTATATTCAGATATAAAGATAACTCAAGCAAGGAACTTAATACAGAACCATGGAAACAAATGCCTCCTTCGATCAACCAAAAGAAAGCAAAAATAATAATAATAATAATAATAATAATAATAATAATAAATAATAAATAATACAGGTATCAGAATCGCGACTTCTTCTAAAACTATATTAATCGCTCTGAAATCCCATATTCTTTTTCGCAGAACAAACATAACCCATGAAAGTACCAAAGACAGATAACCTTGATCTGCAGCAACAGCAACTAGAGGAAAGCTAAAGAATGAAACCCCGAGGTGAAAAGAAGAAGAAGAAAAGAAACAAAATCAAGAAATAAGAAATAATTTGAAATCATAACAATGCACGGTAGGACAAAGATACGGAAACGAAGAAGAAGGGAAGAACCTGAAGAACAGGAAAAACAAAAAGACGCGGATACCTGAAAAGTCGCAAAAATAGTGGAAGATCCAGGAACCCTAATTTTCGTCGTAGCAGACAACAGGGAGAGATAAAAAAGCGCCTTGCTTCGAGAGAACGAAAACAAAAATATCTGCGTTAGCTAGATAAATATTTATATAAATATATCTAATTTCGCCTTTTTTTTTCTGCTTTTCCCTCCCTCCCTTCTTTTCTTTTCTCTCTTTTTTTCTTTTCTTTTTTCTTTTTTTCTAAAACTCTGGTTGGGCTTCGGTAAACAAAAGTTTCAAATTAAAATCAATTTAATTTCTTCCCAATTTCTTTTTATTTCGAAATTTTTAATTTTTAGAAAAACAAAATTACGACGTCCGTACGTATGTTCAGAGGAATTAGCGGCTCAAATCCTCCCTTTTTCTTATTCTTCCGATTTTTATTCTTTCCTCTCTAATTACACCCTGTGGTTACTCACTCTCTTACTGTGCAGTAAATCCTACTCCCCTCAAAACTACTCCCCTTTTTATATATATATAAAAGGAATATATTTCTATTCTAATCCCTATTCATTTTCTTTATTTGGTATAATAAATATATCATAATTCTTTCTAATTCTCGATTTGATTATCAATCTTTCTAAAATTCGTGTACAATGAATGTGAATTGTTTTTCTATCGTCATAATTGTAAGTATGTGGTCAAATAAAACACACCAACAAATCACATCAATATGGTGGTAACTTTAACACAACCCAATATCTAGAATAACACTGGTATGTTGGTGACAATAAGAATTGTGGAGTGTAACTTTAGATTTTTCTTTATTTGTGGAGATAATTACTTTAGAGTTTTACGGTCATTGGATATATCTAGATTGTAGTTTGTCTGCCGCTTATATAATTGATTGATTTATAATCACAAAAAAATTAATAGTCCCAATTTTTAAGTATCATTCTCTCCATGGGTGGGATCTCATCCTTAATGTTAGGGACAAATTCTCTTTGAATTTCAAATTGAGCTAACCAGGTTTTTAGGAGAATAGCTAACCCGATTGGTACTTTTATATTCGATCACGTCTCAATTTCCTTAAAGTTGGCTTTAAGAAGTAGTTTTACTTGTAATAAACATATTTGAATACATTAATGTATAGTTGGGACCGATGTCTTCAATAAAAATTGCATTTTAAGTAATTTTTTTGTACTATTTGACACTATCCATTTTTTTCGTCAATTTTAAAGGGTACCATTGGTTATTTCTAAAAAACTCCCTCCTCAATTTAATTTATGTCTAAATTAGCCATGGCTTGTTGTGAAGATGAGACCCCCAAGTAAACTAGGACCTCTAAAATACCCCCAAACATTACTTGGTCTTTGCGTTACTACCACATTGGTTCTCCATGGTACCGTTAGGTACTATTAAGACTTCCATAGTACCGCGAAGCACTATTAGGACCTCCATAGTACTGCTACATTGGTTCTTCTTGACATTTGTTATTGTATTGTTGTGATATTTATGCCATTGGTACATGGGTCCTTCGTGATACCATTAGTTACTATGAGGATCTCCATGGTATCATTGGGCACTATTGAGACTTTCATGGTACTACTGTTTTAGTCCTCCACGATACCCCTATGCATTATTGATATTCACGGTACTACCACATCAATCATTTGTGGTACCACTAAACTCCCTCGTGTGTCTTATGAGCTTTCACTGTTAGAATTGATGTCTTAATTCTTCTGGTAGTCTCGTAGTTTGTAAACACTCTGTAAACATATTGTTATTAATAAACTAAGTGTTATTTTATAAGCATCTACTAAATCCTATAAACTAAGATATGAGGTTATTTTATGCAACATAAGTATGTATGTGGAGACATACAACTGGATCATGCCTTAACCTAAATGGTTTGTAGTATAAGGAAAAATGAGGGATACCTTATCCTGATGACACTGCGGATACGACCCACTTTGTAGATGTTACAAGTGTTGTAAAGTGCTACAAATAGTATAATCCTGACTATCCATGTGGAGACATGCGAGCGAGAGTATCCTATACAAAGAGTTTGCATAAGACCAGACCATGAAATGATTAGTCTCTTTATATAACGGCGTTCATAATTGAGACTTACATATCACTAGGATGACCATAGGTGACATGACCTTAATCCTTAGTGAGTTAGGAACTCCTGCTTATGAGGGCATACATTTGATTTGTATGGGTGAGAGTGGCCAGATTGTCAACTCAACATGCCTACCATATTGAGGATTCGTCTGATTAGGGAGTTGGGAACTCAACTACACAAGACAAAATTCACTCCTTTACCGAAGCAGGGGTAAGTAGATAAATTGCTCCATTAAAGGCTGATTCCGATTCTTGAACATGGTGACTACACCCTCTCTTGGGAAGAAAGGACTCAATCATAGTAGGACTATGACTTATGTTCATTAGAGGAATCAATGGTACTTAAGGAATTAGATGTAACTACAGAGGAAAAACAGTAAATTGGTCTAGTTGTACTTATGAGTGATTTGCGAAGGGTCATCGCACTATTGATTGGTTATATCCAATTGACACGAAAATATATTTGTAGTGCGAAGAGTGCAACTATCGGTCTTTAGTGGAGTGACCAATAGTTAACGAATGGTGGATCTCGAGTTTAGTCACTTATTCACGTACCGTTGGAGCTTCAAGCTACAGGTCCATGAGGTCCCTTAGGTAGCTCAATGGGTTCAAGTTGAGAATCAAATTTTGGGTTAGTTTGAAGTGTTCAAATTAATAAGAGGAAATTTGATTATATATAATATAATTAATTTGATTCAATTATATGTGATATAATTGATATGATGTATTTGATATATTATTAATGGATGAATTAATATAAATATGATTTATATTTAATACCATAAAATAGAAAGGAAAAAAAAACTATGATTTATATGTTTCATGTGATGAAATGTTAAAACCATAGGTTATAAATATAATATGATAAGTTGGTTATTATATTTATTTATAATATATTAATTATATGATAATTAATTATTCTCTTTATTTAATAACCGACTTGAGTGGGAGGTTATGCACGATTATGATAACTGCGAGATAAAAAGGAAAATGGTTTTTCCAAAAACCAGAAGTTGATGATTAATTGAATCGGTCTCACAAAAAGAATGACTATCAAGTAAAAGAGTTTTTACTAAACGATAGCATCTCACAGAATAAACGTTTGAGTATCGAGTTTACTATACGATAGTTACTCGCTACTACATGATCGAGCAGCAAGTCTATACGATACGATTATCCTTTTACACGATCGAGTATCAAGTCTATGTGATAGACTTCCTTCCTCTGTCTCATACTCGATCGTTTACCTCCTTCATTCCTCTATCCAAAGTCACACATAGCCCACAACTCCTTGATTTTCACATTGAAAATACCAAGATAACTCTTGTGGTGTTCTTGTTTCGTTCGAAGGTCAAGGATCGAGTTACACTCGATAGTGATCGAGGATTCTTCAGTTCGTGCTCTTGGTTGTTCTAATCATAACATTCGAGTTCATGCTGTCGAACGAGTTGCTAAATGATCAAGGGATACTTGAAGAACAAGTTCTTCAAAGGTTTTCATCTATCCCTCATTCAATTAAAGAAGTATTCTTATAATTTACTATTTATGCATAAACTGTTCTTTTAGACTGTAATTGTTTGTGTTATTTCTCAATGAAATTTGGAACGATCCACTTCCGCTCACTGGTTCTCTATTTAGAGTTTTTTCAATTGGTATCAGAGGTAGGTTATTCTGATATTCCAAATTCCATTGTTGTATTGAACTTTATTTTACAGTCTTGGTGGGTTTTTAAGTTTTCTACAATGCATTTAAGTGTTAAGTGTGTTTGTGGATGGTTTGATGGATGTTTCGGAATGATGGCCTTTATTTTAATGCCTTCTTTTACATTTCAAAGTTAATTTTTGTAAGGGCCCCTGTGTTTTTGGGCAGAATTAACTTGCTACCGAGTCTGTATTTAAAGTGTTTAGAGTGTTTTGAGTCGTTCGTGATGAAGTTTCAAAACACGGAGATGTTGTTCACCTCGAATAAGAAGACCAAGCGTTAGTCGTGTCGTGTAGCCCAAGCTAAACGATTGTTTAGATTTGGCTAAACGATCGAGTAGAAAAGTTATAACTCAATCGTGTAGCATTTACTAAACTATCGCATGGTTGATGCTAAACGAACGAGTAAAGAGTTTACTTGATCTGTTTGCACTGGCTACTGGATCATGTAAACAATGAGGGTAAATGATTGTTGAGTATAAGATACTCGTTGCATGGTAGGCGTGTGCACTAAACAATCGAGTAGGCCAGCATGCTCATCGTATAGTCACTAGCTACTCGATTACTCGGTATATGATACTCGATGCTTGCTCCTCGATCGTTTGGACGATAATGCTTCATCGTATAGTTGTCGTCTACTTGATCGTTTAAGCATGCATTATACTCAGTGTGCTACACGATCGAGTGGCCTTCATGCTTCATCGCATAGCCAAAGGCACTCGATCCATGCTACACGATCGTGGTTACTCACTCAATGTTACTTGACGATCACAATGATAAGCTACACGATCAAGAAACGAGGCTTCGCCCGGGCAATTCAAGACCCGATTCACTTGTCTGAACCGGTTTACTCAATGGTTCTATGTAATAGTTAGTTTTAATTTCGGTTTGTGAGGCATATTATCCTAGTCCATCATGTTTTAATCAATGTACATGAGATTTATGTTAGTTTATATGCCATAATGTATGACATATAGATTTAAAACCCACTTTAGGTTATACATTTATTCATGCATCATATATTACAAGTGTTATAATACAGTAGATTACATTATTAAATTACATTAAAGCATGCTCATGCATCATATAATATAAGAGTTATATTTATGCACGCATTAAGCATATTCATACATCATCTTTATATTATAAGTGTTATAGTATAAGGGTGTATGAAAGCATATATGACTGATTCATTACTTTGTTATATAAGTGTTATATAAAGTAGTAATTAATTAACATTGCATGAAACATGGCACTTATGTTTATTTATAAGAGTTATAAATGCCTTGAGGATGTGTTGCTTCGCATTGTAGTTGATTTTAATTGTTTCGTTTTTTCTTTTATGAGAGTTATAATTCATGAAATTAGAATTAAAATCAATAACCAAGAGTAGTATGCAAACTTAGGTAAAATCATGTTTTAAAAAGGTTTTAAATTTTGATTTAGATAGACCTAAGTTAATGGTTATAATAAAATTAGAAACCTATGTTTAATATTTTAAATAAGTTTAATAGGATTAAATTGATTTCCATAAAAGGTTAAATTTGTAATAAATCTATCTATAAGGGACCTTTTGTCTAAGGTGGGTTCTGGCTAGGCTGGGGTATTTAAGCTGACGAAAACAGAACACCCCTACCTGGGAGACTACCTGGAAAGGTGAATTAGATAAATTTGCTACAAGCATGCAACAATTGATTAAAGTTCGTTAAAGTGTTTAATGAATGATGATTAAACGTTGTTTAACTTTCCAAAGTAAGTGTTACTTTTTGGCAAACCTAAATAGTCACTTAGTAAAAATAATTAGCCGTGTTTTTCTAAGTAAACTAAACCCTAGGGTCTTAAAATACTAAATGGGAGGAAAAGATATATATGATATGTCAATTCCACTTACGTTTCTCCCTGAATGTTCACGTCGTGAGATTCATGTTTGGCCTTGCGGCGCCCTGGGAGTGTCCCTCTTCGAATGATGTTTGCATGGGTCAATACTAAGATGAACGGATAGAGTATTTATAGTAAATGGGAGAAGGATGCGTATCAACATGTCCTGCGGTCTCTTTCATTGGTTTGCACCGTGTGATCTTCTTGTAAGGTCTCGTGGCACCGTGGGAGTGTCTCCCTTCGGATGGTTTGTGCGGTTGGTCAATATCAAGGTGAACTCAAAAAATGGATAGGGTCGCTTTAGTTTTTGCTCCAATCAGATGTTTTTCCTTCAGATTGGCTACTTGGGGCGAAACTTTAGGATCTAAATGGAAGGGTCACACGTACGAAAAATTGTTAAGCAAGTTAATGATTTTTTGACCAAATCAATGATGGCTAGTCGTTATAGGAACAAGAGTTATTCTGGTGTAATGATTAGTTGAGAGTGTCTCAATTCAGATGAGGTATAAATTGACTACCATTCGGTGGCTTTTGTCCTAAACTACTGAAGATCATTGCAAAACTAGATGTGATATGGGGTTCATTTAGATTTTGCTAAACCACATTGGATTTGTTTTAAAGAGTAATTGATAAAATCTAGCGTAGATCAATATGCTTGTTTTTTCAACAACATGTCAATGCTTGATATTCCGTTAGTTTCCTTTTATAATTTGACTGATTTCATACATTGGAAATAGTCTATTAAAACATATTTTGTGGTAAACGACCTCGAGTTTGTCATAGTTGAGGAGTGTCTTCAAGTCCCAACCCCTTATGCACCGTGAATTATTCGTAATGCATATGAGGTGTGGATGAAGGCTAATTCGATGGCCCAACTTCACATTTTGGCTAGCATATCTGATGCATTGGCCAAGAGGGTTGAGAACATGGTCATTACATGTGAGTGGACTCGTTGCAAGAATTATTTGAACGTAAGTTCTCACTCTTTGAGCAAAAAGGGATTGAAGACAAATAAACCAGTAGTATTAGTTCCCAGTCCTTCTTGAATGAGAAGAGACTAAAAGAGAAAGCAATTGTTGCTGACTCAAATGAAGTTCATCAACGAGAATCATTCTCTTAAATAGAACTTAGAGCTTATATAGGTTCTGATACTTATCCTACTACTCTTCAGAAAAGGAAGAAGTCTAAAGATGATAAATGTGATTTATTTATCTTGAAGACGTGTTTGGTAGAGAATGGTGATTCTGCCTGGATATTGGTGGGGTTTGTGCCCTAAAGTCTCGTGTCCAGTAGTTCGTAAACAACTCTGTATGAACACTTGTGATGTATAATATAAATGATATTTACTTCACTACTTGACCTTGCACATTTAGATCTTACCACAAACCAATAAACATAAAATCTCTGGTTATCTGTATGTGACTCAAGCATATATGTGGTGACATACAAGTGGATCATGTCTTGAGTGATAACCAAAATGGTCTGTAGTATATGAATATAGGAGAGAAACCTTATCCCGGTAACACTACGAATGCAGCCCGCTTTGTGGAATGGTCACAAGTGTTGTGACTTGTCATAGATGATCTGATCCTAATCATTCGCATAAGGGACATGCGAACGGGGGCGTCCTATACAAAGAGTTTGTATAAGACCTGACCACGAAGTGTTAACGTCTCGTTATATAACACCGTTCATAACTGAGATTTCACTTCACTAGGATGACCTCAATCCTGAGTGAGTTGGGAACTCCTGCCATTGAGGGCGGTCTTTGATTTGCATGGGTGCGTGTGGCCAGAACGCCGACTCAAACCTATCATTTTGGGGATTCGTCTGATTTGGGAGTTGGGAACTCAGCTACACAAGATGGAATTCACTCCTTCCCCGAGGCAGAGGCAAGTAGATAGATAGCTTCCTTAAGGGCTGATTCCAAGGCTTGAACGATGTGGCACCACACACCTTCTCTTGGTCCGAGAGGTGTTCACACATAGTTGGACTATGTTGTATTGTTCATTAGAGGAATCGATGGTACTTAAGGAGTGAGATGTAACTATAGGGACAAAACGGTAATTTGGCCCAACTGTACTTACGAGCATCTGTGAAGGGTCATCGTACTGATGATTGGTTATATCCAATGGACATAGAAATATATTTATGGCAAGAAGAGTTCAATTGTCAGTCTTTAGTGGAATGCCTAACAGTTAACGGATGATGGATATCGTGACTAAAGAGTTTAGTCTTTTATTCACGTACCGTTAGAGCTTCGAGCCATAGGTTCATAAGGTCCCCTTGGTAGCTTGGATACAAGTTGAGAGTCAGTTTTTGGGTCAATTTGAAATGTTCAAATTGACAAGAGGGAGTTCGATTATATATGATATAATTGAAGGAGTTAATTAAATATGATATAATTACTTTATGTATGAGATACATTAATTTGGGGGAAATTGGATATAAATATGATTTATATCTAGTAGAGGAACAAATATTATAATTAATATTTGATATTAATTTATAAGTTATGAATGTAATTGGACGGTTTTAAAGGAAATGGAAAGGCGCCTCTTTGTTTAATATAACAGATGACTGCATTATAAATGGCAGATGGTATGTTGATCTCGGTGTGCGCGGGTATTGTGAAAAAGATAGTGTCATCGTTTAGAAAATCAGTGCCTATACGATAGGACTGCACGATCGCTTACATATACGATATTGCTAAGTGATCGCATACCAATTACACCGCCACGTGCTATTATTTAAACGATCATTTACCTTTTTCCTAAGCAATCGTTTAGCTCCCGGTATTTACTAAACGATCGTATAGACAATCGCTTAGTTTTTCCTACGCAATCGTTTTGGACGGTCGTTCACCCATTTCCTATACGATCGTTTAGATGATCGTTTACCTTTTCCTACACGATCGTTTAGACGATCGTTTACTTTTACTACATGATCGTATACTTCACCTAAACGATCAAGCATCTTGTCTATGCGATAGATGACCTTTTCTCCGACTTGCTTGATCGTTGTGTACGGTTGCTCTTCCTCCTTCCCTCTACTAAATCCGAACAAAGCTCACACTTTGGATTCTCACTCCAAGAATATTGATGGCTCTAAGTGGTGTTGTCTTCTTTGATTTCTTCTGTTCGAGTAGTGACTATTCGAGGTAGACGGTTGGGCTTCAGACTCGATGTGAAGAAAAAATCTTCTTTTGATATGATTTCTTGATCCCTTTTGCATCATAAAAGTATGTTTGAATGTATATGCGGTAATTCTGTCACAATGAATTGGAAAGATCCGCTTCCGCTCCTAGGTACTTTTGAATAAGAGTTCCTTCATATACTTGATTCAAGTGCTACTAACCACATAAGTTATTCCCATCGATGATTTAGTTCCTGGAAAAAGTTAGAAGTTAGAGAGTTGACTCTTAGAGTCGGAACTGGTGAGGCCGTTTCAGCTGTTACTGTAGGCAGAATTAAGTTAATTTTAGACAAGAAACATTATCTGTTACTGGATAATGTTTATGTAGTTCCTCATATCAAGAGGAACTTAATTTCAGTTTCTTGTCCGATTGAACAAAGTCGTTCCATCTCATTTTCCAAGAATAAAGTGTTTGTTTTTAAGAATGATATAAAGATTGGTTTTGGTTCAATGAAAAATAACTTGTATGTACTAAGGTCGTTAGTCATAAAATCCTTGCTTAATACTAAAATGTTCAAAACAGCAACAACTGTAAAAAGACCGAGGGTTTCTCCTAAGGAAAATGTCCATCTTTGACATATAAGATTAGGTCACATCAATCTCAATAGGATTGAAAAGTTGGTGAAATATGGACTTCTGAATGGTTTAAAAGAAAACTCTTTGTCAGTATGTGAATCTTGCCTTGAAGGCAAAATGACCAAACAAACTTTTACTGTAAAAAGTTATAGAGCAAAGAAGACCTTAAAGCTTATATATTCAGGCCTCTGTGGTCTAATGAGCGTAAGAGCATGAGGTGGGTATGAATATTTCATCTTTTTTTATAGATTATTATTTAATATATGGGTATCTATACCTACTGCAACATAAGTTTGATGCTTTTAAAAAGTTCAAGGAGTATAAGACTGAAGTTGAAAACTTGTTAGGTAAAAAGATAAAAACACTACGATCTGATCATGGTGGAGAGTATATGGACTTAGAGTTCCAAAATTATATGATAGAACATGGAATCACGTCCCTGTTGGGGTTGATGCCCTAAAGTCTCGTGTCCTGTAGTTTGTAAACAATTTGTACAAACGCTCGTGTTGTTAATATATGGTATTTACTTCACATCTTGTATTTTTGCTCAGTTGTTTTATTTGCTTTACCACAAACCAATAAACATAAAATCCCTGGTTATCTGTATGTGGCTCAAGCATGTATGTGGTGACATACAAGTGGATCATGTATTGAGTGATAACCAAAATGGTCTGTAGTATATAGATATAGAAGGGAAACCTTATCTTGGTAACGCTACGGATGCGGCCCGCTTTATGAAATGGTCACAAGTGTTGTGACTTGTCACAGATGATCTGATCCTAATAATTTGTGTTGGGGACATGCGAGTGGGGACATCCTATACAAGAGTTTGTATAAGACCTGACCACGAAATGTTAACGTCTCGTTATATAACACTGTTCATGACAGAGACTTCACTTCACTAGGATGACCTACGTAACATGACCTCAATCCTGAGTGAGTTGGGAACTCCTGCCATCGAGGGCGGTCCTTTGATTTGTATGGGTGCGAGTGGCCAGGTCGCTAATTCAAACCTACCATTTTGGGGATTCCTCTGATTTGGGAAATGGGAACTCAGCTACACAAAATGGAATTCTCCTTCCTCAAGGCAGGGGTAAGTAGATAGATAGCTCCCTTAAGTACCTGGCAGTTAACAGATGGTGGATCTTGTGGCCAAAGAGTTTAGTCAGCTATTCACGTACCGTTGGAGCTTCAAGCCACAGGTCCATAAGGACTCTTGATAGCTCAATGGATTTAAGTTAAGAATCAGTTTTTGGGTCAGTTTGAAGTGTTCAAATTGACAAGAGGAAGTTTGATTATATATGGTATGATTAAATTGGTCAATTATATATGATACAGTTGACATGATGTATGAGATACAATAATTGGAGGAAAATGATATAAATATGATTTATATCTAGTGGAGGAGAAAAGAACTATGGTTTAAATGTTGCATATGATGTGATATTAAAACTATAGGTTATAAATATAATATGATAAATTAGTTATTATATTTATTTATAATTAAAAACAATTATGAGATAATTGTTAGTGGTTTTCTCCATAACCGTGCATGAAAGTGGGAGGTTTCATTCAGTTCTTACAACTAAAGGATAAGATGAAAATTGTTTTCATTCTGTAAAGAATCGGTTAATCACTTCACTAAGTTGTACACTGGCCATCGTATAGCTAACGAGAGCCTACACGATATCTCAAGTTTTCCTAAACTATTGTGTAAACGTGCAGTCGACCTAAATGATTGTATAACTTTTACTAAATGATCGCGTGCGAGAGCGAGATTACCTAAACGATCTTTTAAACGATCAGACTCGATTACCTAAACGGTCGTGAACCTTTTTCTAAACAATAAAGCATTCGTCTATACGATAGACACAAAAGCTCTCCCACTTGTTTGGTTGTTGAATACGATCGTGTTTCCTCCTTCCCTCAACCAAATCAAACAGAGCCCACACCTCATGAATTCTCACTCCGAGAATACCAAGGTCACTGAGTAGTGGTGTCCAAGTTGCTGCTTGTTCATGTAGAAGATTGTTCGTTTGCTGAGTGACAACGAGATTTGGTAGACGATTGGCCTGGCGTTGCAGCAACAACAAGAGGTGTTGTTCCAAGCGAGAGCGAGAGATAAAGAGAAGAAGAGTTCTTCAAGAGGTATGTCTCTTGTTTCTTTGTATTTTTTTGTTGAAAGCATGCCATAATTTATTATGTGATGCATAACTTGTATGTATGTTTAGGAATGTCGTATTTCTATCACAATGAATTTGGAATGATCTTGCTTCTGCTCATAGGTACTATTTGATAAGAGTTCCTTCAATTGGTATCATAGGTACTCTTTGATAAGAGTATATTTATGCATGCATCAAGCATAGACATGCACGATCTTTATTTTATAAGTGTTATAGTATAAGGGTATATGGAAACATGTTTGCTTAGTTCATTACCAAGTATATAAGTGTTATATATAGTAATGAATGGACATTGCATGAAGCATGACACATAGATTGAATTTACAAGTGTTATAAATACCTAGTTGTGCATGACAATATGTATGGGTTTTGGTTGTTTCTTTTATAAGGTTTATAAGAGAAATTAGAACTAAAATCAATAAGAAAGACATACATGCGAACTTAGGCTTGAATCGTGGTTTTTAAAAGAGTTTTAAAACTTGGTGGAGATAGACCTAAGATCACGATTCTAATGAGATTAGTAACCTAAGGTTTAATCTTTTAATTAGTTTAATAAGATTAAATTGACTAATACGAGATTAAATATGTAGCAAATCTATCTACAAGGGACTTTTTATCTAAGGCGGGTTCTGTCTAGGTTGGGGTATTTAGGCTGATGGAAACGGAACACCCCTACCTGGGAACCTACTTGGAAAGGTGAATAGATAAATTTGATGCATGCATGCAAATTCGAGGACAGTCCATTAAAAAGTTTAATGGGACTACTTGAACTTGTTTAATTTAAAAGACAAGAGTTGTTTTTTTAGTAAATTAAACCGACTTAGATAAAATCAGTAGCCGGATGGTCTAAGTTAATGAACCCTTAAGTAGAACATTTAGTGATAGGTACTTGGGGTATATGATACTTCTTTTAAACCTCTTCGTGTTTCTCCTTTTATGTTAAAACCATGAGATCTATCCTCGGCCTCGTGGCACCCTGGGAGTGTCCCCCTAAAGGATGGTGTTTGGATAGGTCAATATCAAGGTGAATGGAGAGAATGTTCATAGTAAGTGGGAGCAGGACGTGCGACAACATATCCCACTATCTTTCTCATTAGGTTGGATAATGTTTATGTGCATTGCCTCGAGGCACCCTGGGAGTGTCCCCCTATGGATAGCAGTTTTACACGATTCTTTATCTGATCCCCTGTATAGGATAAGGTTGCTTTAGTCTCTTGTCCTAATTTTACTTTTCCCTACGGTGGGTGCATTAGGGTGGGACTCTATATCCAAAAATAAAGGGTTACACTTGCACGGGATTATTAAAGGTTAACAGTTATGGACCAAAAAATGGTGATTGTTAAGGTCAGTTACAAGAGTTGTTTCTGCCTAATAGTTAAGAGTGTCTCATCCCAGTGAAGGGACATCTGATCACCCTACCGGTGACGTTTATCATGCCTCATTGTGAAATAGAAGTCTTTTCACTTAGGGTACTTGGGAACTATTTTGCTAAAGCTAAAATTGGTGTTAAAATGTGGTATTTCATAGACTCATTAAGTTTGTTCGTTTTTCAGCAACGTAAATATGGCTACAGCTACATTAGCAGAACTACGCTAGTTGGAAACACACGATCACAACCATTTTATTCATCGATGACTTACGGTTCGTCCTTACGGAGGAGTGTCTTCCTATTCCACCTCATAATGCCACTCGAAATGTTTGCAAGGCCTATGAGCGTTAGACACGGGTGAACGAGAAGGCCCGAGCTTATACCTTGGCTAGTTATAACGAAGTTTTGGCCAAGAAGCATGAGCCTATAGTCTCAGCGCGTGAGATCATGAAGTCTATATGGGGGATGTTCGGACAACCGTCTGGACAGCTCAAGCACAAAGCTCTCAAATGCATCTTCAACTAAAAAATGGAGGAAGACACATCTGTTCGTGAACATGTGCTTAACATGATGGTCCACTTCAACATTGCAGAGATGAATGGGTCACGCATCGATGAGGGCAGCCAGGTTAACATCATCCTGCACTCGTTGCTGGATAGCTTCCTGCACTTTGTCAGTAATGCGGTACCGACAACTTCGAGGAAATTTTTCAACATAAAGCATTATTCAGTAAGAAGTGTTATCGAGCGAGCATTCAGATTGTCGAAGGGGTGATGGGCAATTCTAAGGGGCAAATCCTTCTATCCGGTACATGCCCAATGTCGAACAGTAACTGCGTGTTGCCTGATTCACGACCTGATCACATGGGAGATGGGGATGGGTGCTATACTCGATGAGTCCGTGGATGAGAATTCTGCATTTGTTGTTATAGAGGATGATAATATCGAATTTATTGAGACATCAGACGAATGACCCGATTTATAGATGACTTGGCTGTCGAAATGTTTTCCTAGTGGCAACAATCATGATTGTATTTATGATAAAATTTGGACATGTTATCTACTATTTGAACGATATTTACCTATTTGAATTATGTTGGAATATGTTTAATTCATCTATTTAACTTTATGATTTTTTTATTATAATGTGGCGCATAACATTTTAAGTTTAAATAACGTCTTTACCACGTATACATGCATGCATGAGAATGCGTGTGATGGAAAAGGATAAAAAAATGCACATATGTTAGGATTTATGTACTAAATCTCGTAATAAGTGTAAAATTGTAAGTAAGTTATTAATCAATAAATAAAGTGTTTATATAATGAATAATATATTTTATTATTTGCATAATTCAATATCCAATAAACTAAGATCCAAGGTTATTTAATGTAGTTTAAACATTATGTAATCAACATACAACTAGATTGTGTTTAAAGAATGACCTAAAAGATCTATAGTATATAGATAAGGTCTGATACTTTTGTTGTTGGGTATATTGTATGTCCTAGTTTATTGTATTGTACTTGATATTGTACATCTCATTTATGATATTTGATATTGTATACTCTACTCATTGAATTGTATTTGATATTGTATATCTCACTCGCTTTAGGACAAGTGGGAGATTGTTGGAGTTAATGTTTTAAATCTCACATGTCTTGTAATTTATAAATACAAATCTCATGTCTAATAAAATAAGAGGTATTTTATTGACGTTTAGATTGCATTAATTTAATATAATAAACTAAGATCCAAAGTTATTTCGTGAAACTTAAACACATATGTGGCGACATACAAGCGATGGGATTCAAGTCCCGAGTGGAAGCGTGTGAACGGCTTGCATCTCGCAAATAGATTTTTACATTAACAAAATTAGTATACCAAAACAGAATATGTGAAGATTAAACATGTGAAATAACATGTCTTAGAGAAAAGTAAGAACCATTTTCACCTTTGTAGATTCCCAAGTTCCTAGAACGATCCTCTCGATATTCCAGCAAACGACTCCTCCAACGATCTTGAACACAAACGTCTCCTCGAACAATCTTGAACATGACGAGAATAACCTTGTTATTCTCAAGGATTCCAATAGAAGGATAGATGCTATCTAACTATTGGAAGAGAGTGAGAAGAAAAAACCTTTGGGAGAGTATAGAGAGTTTTTTGTTTTGTTTTTGTTTTGTTTTTGTTTTGTTTTTGTTTTGTTTATGTTTTTGTTTTTGTTTTTGTTTTTGTTTTTGTTTTTGTTTTTGTTTTTGTTTTTGTTTTTTTGTTTTGTTTTGTTTTTTTTTTGTGTGACTTAGGGAAAATTTTGCACAACGAATGTTTTTTTTTTTTTTTAAAAAAAAAAGGGTCATAAGGAAGACTTTATATAGAGAAGGGTCAACCTCATTCTCCAAGTCTTTTTCCATTTTTCCATTGTGCACAATTAATTAAATAACACTTATTTAATTAATTAGCACATTAATTAAATAACTATTTATATATCAAATCCAATTATCATAAACATCGTATGTCTATGTGCAATACCTCTCTATTTATTAATTAATTCTTTGTGAATCTAATTCACATGAATCAATTATTTGAATCTTATTCATGTGTTTCTCTCCAACTTAATTTGAATTATAGATCACAATCATAATCAATTACCTATTAATCATATTAATATATAATTTTCTCAAATTGATTTGAACAATTCAAATCATTCCTCTTTAATAACCTTTAGTGAGCTAATAATGGGACCTGGTGGACCTGTAGATCAAAAGCTCAAACAATATGAGATTAATTGACTAAACTCATTAACCAAGTTAATCAATATTCGTTAATTGTGGGTACACTTTACTAAGGATCTACAACTGCATTCTTCTCACTACGAATATATTTATGTGTCCATAGATATAGACCAATAATAGTAAATTAGTCCTTCACGAGTGTTCGTACCTCCAACTGAGTCAAATTACCATTTTACCCTTAGGTTACCTCTAACTCCTTAAGTACTGGTGCTCCTATGATGAACAACCTATTTATGATCCAACCAATAAACAGAAACACCTATCAGGCCAATAAGATAGTAGGACCCTTTGTTCAAGTCCCGGAGACACCACTTAAGGGATCACTCATTTACTTACCTTGAAGATGGGAAAGAGTAAATTTCATCTCGTATTATTATGTTCCCAGCTCCCCACTTGGTTTTGTTTTCAAAATGGTAGGCTTATTGTGTTACCGAACTGGCCACTCTCACCTATACATATCAAAGTCATGGATAGGAGTTCATAATATACTCGGGACTAAAACTTAGTTGCCTACGACATCCTAGTGAAATAGAAACCTAACTAGTCAACGATGTTAAATCTAGTGGTTATTATTTAACGGTTTGGTCTTATGCAAACTTATTGCATAGGATGCCCTCACTCACGTGTCATCTACATGAGCGCGATGGATCAATGCGCTTGTATCAAATACAAAGTGGGTCATATCCATAGTATTACCAAGATAAGGTACCCAACCATGTCCCTACACTATAAACCCTTTAGGCTGCATCTTGAACATTGATTCCTGTATGTCTCCACATACAATTTAAGACTCATAAGACATCTCTGGATGTTAGTTTATTGGATTTAGGGTTATTAAATCAAAATAGAAAATAACACAATCAAGTTTATTAAATTAACATTTATAGCTATTTATTAATGATGGTTAATTAATAACATTTACTATCTAAGAGTTTTAGGGCATAAAATCCAACAAACTCCCACTTGATCTAAAACTCTAGTTACTGGATTGTACATGATATCAGAACCCAAAATGCGAGATTATGGTAAACAAATATAATAAACTAGGGCATCCATTGATGGGAACCTATAAAGGTTCTAAGCGGAAGTGGATCGTCTCAATTTTTAATTTTACATAATACAATTTTTACAGAACAAAAACTGAAGGAACTATTGAAGGTCCTTGGGTGGAACACGGGATCAAACCCAAACCCACAATTTACATAACATAAATTTTACAGCAAAAACTTATAGATTATGCATTTAAGAGATAATTACAACATATTTAAAACAAATATTACAGAATAAAAAATAGGTTTAAGAAACCTTACCCTTGAAGAACCCTTCTTCACGAAATTTCTTCTCTGAATCTTGTCACGTACAATCTCGAACCCTCTAACTATCAATGAGGACGCCACCATGAATGTTACCTTTGTATTCTTTTGGTGATAATCCAGGAGTTTTTTTAGCTCTGACTATTTTAGAAGAGATGAAATTTTAGAGAGAAGTGATGAGGATGATGATAGTGATAAAGTTGGAACCTACAAAACTCTTATGTAATTTTTTTTTCATGAAGAATAAGGAATAACCCCTTGCAGAAACAAAACTTCCTACCGATGAAGTAGAGAGAAAAGGGGGAGGGAGTTACAACTCCTTCCCTAAAATTATTTTTCAAATGAAATAAAATAATTTATTTTAATAAATAATTTAATATATATTTATATGATAACTATCTTATCATATAATATATATTAAACTATATGTTATATCAAATAGAACATATATAACATATAGTTTCTATATTGTATCAAATACAATATAACCTATAGTTTCTATGCTTTCACCAATGACATTTAATATAAAACACATTTATATTAAATTTAATTATATGAATCAAATTCACATAATTAACATTTGAGTCATATTCAAATATTTATTTCCTCTCATATATACTTTATATTATAATGTATCAAATACACTATAGTAATTATATCATATATAATTAAATTAAATTAATTATATCACATATAATTAATTGCCTCAATTAATTTGAACAATTCAAATTAATCCAAAAATTGATTCTCATTAATTCCCGTTGAGCTATAGAGGAGACCTCGTGGACTATAGCTTGAAGTTTCAACGGTATGTGAATTATTAATTAAACTCATTTAATTAAATTATTCACCATCCGTTAACTAGAAGTGTTCAAGAAACCCGATGGCTCGAAAAAATCGATCAACCCAACCCAATCCATGCGGTTTGGGTTCGGTTATCAACTCATCTGGGTTGGATTGAGTTCAAATAAATGAAATTTTTGTAGGTTGGGTTGGTTTATGGGTTCATCTAAAATGACCCGAACCAACCCGAACTTATTATTAACTTTATAATGTACATACATATATATATATTATGATACAATCATATATACATATATTTATTTAATTTTTAATTTTTTTTGGATAATTTATTCTCCAACAACTCCTAAAAACAGTTTTTAACACTTTGGAAAGAAAATATTCATGATATAAATTGAAATTGAGTTGTTAATCTTAATTCAATATATGAAAATAATTAAATCAAAATTTTACATATTAACAACTTACTGTCTTTTAGAACAAAAATAACCTGATCAACCCAACCCAAATGTTTCATGGTTGGGTTGGGTTGGGTTCATCTTTTAATAAGGGTTATTTGGGTTGAAGAAATTAACAACCCGAACAATTGGGTTGGGTCCAAAAAGTCCTTCAACCCAACTCACAAACACCCTTATCGCTAACTGTCAGACACTTCACTAAAGACCGACAGTTACACTATTCGCACTACGGATATATCTCTGTATCCATTGGATATAACAAGTCTACTGTACGATGACCCTTCACAAATTGTTCGTAAGTATAACTCGGCCAAAATTATCGGTTTGCCCCTCTATTTACATTTAATTCCTTAAGTACCACTAATTTCTCTAATGAATAATAAATCATAGTCCAACTATAACCAGACCCTTATCGGGCCAGGATAGGGCGTTGACATTGTTCAAGCCCCCAAATCAACCCTTAAGGGAGCAATTTATCTACTTACCCCTATATTGGGGAATGAGTTAATTCCTTATTGTGCAACTATATTTCCAGCTCCCCAATCAGATGAATCCCCAAAAAGGTAGAATTGTTGAGTCGGCGATTTGGCCACTCTTACCCATATAAATCAAAGGACTACGTTCTTAGGTAGGATTTCACAATTCACTCAGGATTCAGGTCATGTTACCTATGCTCATCCTGATGAAATATAAGTCTCTATTATGAATGATGTCATATAATAAGACTAAACATTTTATGGTCTGATCTTATACAAACTCATTTGTATAAAATACCCTTGCTCGCATGTCTCCACATGAATGATCAAGATCAGATCATTTGTAGCTCTTTACAACAATTATAACATCTGCAAAGCAAGCCGTACCTATTATGTCATCAGGATAAGGTATCCAACCTTATCCATCTACTACAGTCCATTTAGGTTATCACTTAAACACAATCCACTCGTATGTCTCTACATACATGTTTAAGCTATAAGATAACCTTGGATATTAGTTTGTTGTTTTGTGAGTTTATTGCAACTAAATGTCAAATAAAATATCACACATTTTATTAGATAAATAAGAAGTTTGTAGAATACAATTATAAACTATAGGATCTAATGAAATTTAGGACACCAACCCCAACAATCTCCCACTTGACCTAAAACTAGTGCGTGTACAATATAAAAGTCAAACTTATATACAAAGTCCACAAACAACAAACTAGAGCATAACACGCCCAGTACAAATCTCCCACTTACCCTAATCTAAACGTGGTCTATCCCATAGACCCATACTTTGCAAGTGACCCTCAAACACCTTAGCCGTGAGGGCCTTTGTAAATAGATTAGCAACATTGTGCTCCGAAGCTATCTACGTGATGATCACGTCCTCTCAATGCACAATTTTTCGGATGAGATGATACTTCCGCTTTATGTGCTTACTACGCTTGTGACTTCTAGGCTCTCTGGAATTAGTCACAACACCACTATTATCACAATAAAGTGTGATAGGCCTTGACACGTCTGGAACGACTTCTAAATCTGTCAAGAATTTCCTTAGCCAAACAGTTTCCTTAGCAGCTTCACAAACCGCTTCCATGGTGGAGTCAGCAATGCACCTCTGCTTGGATCTTAGGTTAATGGATTATTGCACGAGTAATATAAAATTAATCAACCATTGATTCGACTAACATAAAACTACGAGGCTTTAAGGCATACACCCCAACAATCTCCCACTTGCACTTAAGTCGGGGAAATATAAGTCGATGAAACATATATCCTAGTGCATGCACTATACTCTACATGCTCTCCCACTTGCCATAACACATTAGAGACATATCTCATAGTCCTAGACGGTCTAAGAGATCCCCTCACACTTTAGCCTAGAGAATCATTTTATATAATACAAACAGTTATGTCAATAAGAATCATCTGTTCACCATCGATGTACTAACATTCCATGTTATTCCTTCCACTAGGTGCTTACATATGATCTCCAACTTAATCCTTGAATCACGCTATTGCATAAAATGAATAGATTAAGTTATATCTTAAACAATTTTCAATTATCTCAAGACACCTTGAACATAGGAAAATTATTGCTTCATAAGTAAAATAATGCCTTTTAATCCAATAGACACCATCTAGGATAAAACATGGATTTCTCTAAATCCAATATGAAACAATGTAACTCATAAAAAATCAAATCTTAAACTATATACACTGAAGTTTCAATATTTATAAGTTATAGTTTTCAACACTCATTGGTCATATTATCGAATTTTCCGATTAAACCAACCAATTGTGTATTAAATATTAATGAAGTCTCATGTAAAATTGACATCCCCTCAACATTTAAGGTGTCTTAGGAAACATTTTCCTCATATATATCGACGTCATTGTAGATTGGTATATTACCATTCCATCTTTAGCAATCGCATAGAACATTAAACAACTACTTTGTAAATGAAAGATGCATGAGACGAATAAAATAGCATATCCTAAACATTTGTAAGTAGACTTTTAATATACAAAATCACTTCAAATCAACTATTTGAAATTGGTTAAACAGTCAAAACTTATATATTGATTTTTACTTGATTCATAATGAGCAAATATCAATATAGACCAGATAAATATCCACGTTTCATTTTCTTGTCTGTATAAGAATATTGTCATCGCTTAAAGTCATTGATTATGATACTATATCAAAAAAATTTCTTAAAATTGTATAGCTGATTTGAACTCATTTTCATAAAATAAGGTATTCATTTTTACACATCTCATATGTAATAACGAATGCACTAAGACTTTGCTGTAAACTAGGTAACAAATTGACTCATAGTCTATTTTTACCCAACAGCTCTAGCGTGAGTTTTCACCTGACGCCAAAAGTTTTATTTTGAAGATTTATATCTCTAACTACTACACTTTCAAAATTTCTTTTCGTAGACCCCTGCATATCCTATGAGGTAACCCCATCAATGAAATTCTACAAAAAGATGATTGAGATTAAGTATAGTACTTCATCTCATAATAATTATGACTTTAATAACGTTTGTCAACTTCTTTCAATACTTGTCACCTAGTATGACAGCTTTGACTTCCAATAAGTCATAGCGTAGTCTGAGTCACCGCATGGCTCTCCCACTACTGAAAGTTTTGTAAATGCTCTCCCACTACTGAAAGATTCATAAGTTGTCATTTTGTCATCTTATATGACAATAAAAACTTTAGGTAAGCCTTGTCATAAAGGTTGAGTTAACTCTCTCACTACCTTGAAAACTCATCTGTTTAATAGTTAGAAAATAACATTCAAATGAAACAAAAGGTTAACAACACTTGTTAACTAATACGTGGTGTTACTTTAAATAAATTCATCAACACAGTCTGCACCCTTCAACTTTCCAAATAAACCAGTATTTGTCACACAAACACGTCATCTAAAGGAAAATTTAGGTATCTTTTGAACATTACTTTCAGTAAGGGTCTGTTTTGACACAAGTGTCTCAACTTACCCAAAACCTAAAATGTCGTAAACAAGTTTTATAACACTTTCATGATACAATAATATTTCGTAAACATGTTGGCATAAATAACGTTCAAAATAATGCAATCTATACCACATTACCTTAATGAAGCCAGACATCAGTGTAATTTAAAAACACGAGGACTCAGTTCAACAAATAACTTAAAATGTACTAAGCTGAACAATGCCATATTTCTTCTGCAGCAAAATGTCATACAAATTATACTAAATGCTCCAAGTGATATCTCATCTCATCTTTGTCAATTAGACTTAGTACATCAAATATCAAGTACTAATCAAATCATAATGTCACAATACGTTTTCCTATGTGATTTAAACTTTAGGCTAATTTCTTTTGAACATTTCGAAGAAAGTAAGCATGAGTTGAATTGGAACAGGATACTTTTATCCATAAATACTCACCAATCATATTAATGGATTATCTATGAAAACAGACTTATACTTTCTAACATAGAACCACTTGGGTCAAAGAAAGAAAGTCAAACGTTGGCTAGATAACTTTATCTAATAAGGTTTAATGATACGACTGCATGAGAAGCAAGACTTTTGACCGGTAATAATAATTTAATTCTAACTCTTAACGAATACTCGTAACTATCATTTATAAAAATCGAAGTCATGTATCATTCAGAAGAATAAAATTTATCTTTATTTCTGGATTCATTAATCCTTACATTCTTGCAGTTGAGTAGTAAATGTGTTAACCTTTAATACACAAAAATATATATATGAACATATTTTCAAAACAACTTTTGAAAACATGGCTAATTACCAACTTTTCATACGTTATGAAATATTTTAGTATTTTTTCTTGGAGAAATTGTATGTCTCTCATGGTGATAAAAACACCATATTCAAAATAAATAAACATCATTACATTATAATGCACAAAAATGCATTTAATTATATGCACATACAATAACGACTTTTGAAAAAACATGCCTTATCACTAACTAGTCATACACTATAAAATATTTAGTAATAAAGCTTGGATAAGTGGAATTTCTCTTATGGTGATAAAAACACTATATCCAGCAAAATTAAATAACATTTAATGCCTCCCACTACTTTAACTAAGTTGAGCATCCTATTGTCAAGTAGTATAACTATTCTACTTATCAAGGTGTGAATTTGTATTCTATACCATGAACTTAGTAAATTAGATTTACTTGTTATCATTTTTCTTCTTTTTGAGATATTCCCAAAATCCCTCAACAGCTGACATCGCAAACTAATTAGAAAACGTTTTCTTCATTAACTCTAGTCATTATAATTTTCTTGGAACCCCGATGATACTTAACTTTGTAGATCATTTAGCTTCTCATGACTCCAACATACAATATGTTTTGTCATATTTTTATCTAGACACGTCATATGTTATGTAGATAATTACAATAAGCTATCGATGCAAAGTTTATTCATGAATATTTCATGAAATGACAATAACTCTTTTGAGAACATTTCCCAAATTAAAAGACAAAATTACGCTGCTCTTATGTGTTGATAAAAATTTCAATGTAATATATTCATCAAAATCTTTGACTTATATTGGTAATTAAAATTTTTAGAAAAATAGACATAACTTTGAATTATATGAAATATGTTAATCGATTATATGCAATCTATTATCCATTCTAATTCAGAAAAAAAAATTAAAGATTAACCCATGAATTTGAATATGAATTTTATTCATATAAATACAAAAATTATATTGCTATGATACTCTAGTGAGTCAGAATAAAAATCACCGTAGGGCAGTCAGTCATTCCTTCGCTGGATTGAGACATTCTCACCTAAATGTTGCACCAAAATAACTCTGTATTCCTATAACATCTAATTATCATATTTTGGTCAAGAAACCATTAACTTACTTAATAGTTTCTTGTAGGTGTGACCATTCACTTTAGATTCTAGAGTTCATCCCTAATGAGCCAACTGTAGGGAAAAACCAATTAGGGTAAAAACTAAAGCAATCCTATCCATATATGGAGTTTGAGTAAATTTTTATGCAAACACCATCCATGAGGGGACACAAGCAAGGGTGTCTCGTGACCAAACATGAAAGTTTAATGCAAACCAATGAAGGAGACCCTGAGATGTGTTGACACACTTCCTTCTCCCACTTACTATAAACATTCTCTCCATTCACCTTGGTATTGACCTATGCAAATATCATTCGTATGGGGACACAAGCAAAAGTGTCTCGAAGACGAGCATAGATCTCACGGTGTGAACTATTTAGGGAGAAACGTGAAAAGAATATTGAAGTATCATATACGTCATTTTTCTCTCACTGAGTGTTTTGCAAATGAAGGTTCATAACTTAGGTAAATTAGACTAATAAATTTATCAAAGTGAATTGTTAACTTAACCCAAAATAACAATTATATTGGATAGTTTGACAACGTCGATTCTTGTTTATTAAACATTTTAATAAACCTAAATAATTCATTGCATGCTTATAACATTGTTGTTTAATTCACCTTCTAGGTCGGTTCCCAAATAAGGGTGTTCTGTTTCCGTCAGCTTAAATATCTCAACCTAAGACAGAACCTTCCTTAGACAAAGGTCCCTTATAGACAATTATGTTATAAGTTTAATCTTTTATTTACTCCAATTTAATCATATTAAAAGGGAATTAAAAGATAATCATATTTCTACTCATATTATAAATAAATATTAACATAGGTCTAAGTGAAATTAATTTTTAAACATTTAAAATCAATTTTAACCTATGTTTGCATGCAACTCTTGATTGTAGATTTTAATTCTAATTTCATTTAACTTATAACTATTATAAAGTTTAACGAAACAATTAAAACCTAAGTCATGAATTTAATAACATACATAAAAATATAACAATTTATTGGGGATGTCCTAAAACTCGCAGTTCGTAATTCAGGTTAAACATTCTATTTATCAATAAAATATTATTGAATATTTTATTTAATAAAGTTATTGATATTGCAATCTATTATGAAAATTCAATAAACAAATCCATGGCTATAGTATGAATACTTTAACTTTATGTAGTGACATAAATAAGATCAAGTTATAGTATATAACTTAAATAGTCTATGAGTATATGGATGAAATTGGGCATCTCATCCTGGTAACACTATTTGATACGACAAATTTTGTATGTCGATATAAATGATGTGATCCATAGATCATTCATGTAGAGACATGTGAGTGGGGGCATCCCATGCACTGAGTTTGCATGAGACTGGACCTCCAAATAGTCATTTTTTTTATAACGACAATTTACTGTTAAAATTGACTATTTCATACTAAAATAACCTAGGATAACTTGATCTTAATCATGAGCTAACTATGAACCGGGATTATCCTTTGATCTGCATAGGTGAGAGTAGTCCAACAACACTGCTCAATAAGCATCCCATTTTGGGGATAAGACTGGATAGATAGCTGGGGACATAGCCTTGCAAGATAGAATTCACTCATACCTATCGTAGGATTAACATATAGGTTGTTCTCTTAAGTGTTGATTCCTAGTCTCGAATAACGGGGCCCCACCCACTCGTGGTAGAGAGGGACATGATTTATAAGTGGTATCATGAATTAGTTGTTCAATAGAGGGTCAGTGGGAGCTTAAGGAACAAGATACATTTACAGGGGTAAAACAGTAGTTATGACCTAGCTGTAAATACGAATGACCTGTGAATGATCGACTTACCGATTATGGTTAAAATGGACAGAAATATATCTACAGTGAGGAGAGTACAACTATCGAGCTATAGTGGTATGTCTTGATAGTTAACGAATAGTGATTAATTCGATTTTAAAGAGTTAACCAATTAATTACAAATCGTTGGAGCTCATGATCTGTAGGTCCGTTAGGTCCCACTACTAGCTCATATTCTGGATTAATAATTGAGTATTAATGGACGAAGTTAGGGTTATGAATTTGAAACGTTCAAATTCAATTTAGGGTTTAAATTAATTGTATACGATATAATTGAAATATTTAATTTTATCGAAAATTGAACACAATTGGAGAATCAACTAATATTTAAATTATGATTTAAATATTAATACTATGAAATTAATATTGGTGGAATTGGTATTTTATTAATTTAATATTAATATATTAAATTAATAATAATTAAAGTAAATTAAAAGGTTTAATTAAAAATTAAATTTAGTTTTATTTAAATTAATTATTTTGAATTAATTTTATAAAACTAATAAATAAAATTGTTTTATTTAAGCAAAGAAAATCATTTTTACAAAAGTTAACTGAGTTAGTGGATTTTTCCAACAAATTTTAGGAAAAATCCACTAAACTCAATTTATATGATATATCAGTTATCACCCAATTCCACTTACCTCTTCAATGATAATCCCAAGTAGGAGTTGTCCTACATGCAGGCATTCTCCATGCATGAATTTGGTCTTTACATTGAACTTTCTTGCTGAGATTTGAGAGAGAGCTCTGAGTTTTTAAACAGAAAGGCTGCTGGTTTGAAAACCCTTAACAACCAACCAAAGTTCATCCAAAATTCAGCTCATTTTTTAGTATTTCCACCACACATTCCTTCTTGAGTTTAGTAGAGAAGACCTTGGTGGTGATCTACTTGAAGGTTCAAGCTCAAATTTGTGGAGAGTTTTTCAAAGGTATTGCACAACTCAAACCCTCTTATGAACTTTACTTGTGTAGCATGTTTTAAACTCAAATTAAGTTTTATTAGAGTGCTTATTGATTCTGAATTCTTTCGTTGGATGTTATATTACTCATTCACAATTATATTTATAAGGTAATGTCATGCTTCGTGCATTTTCATTTTCATTATATAATATAATATTTATATTATCAAATAATGAAAATAAATAACATACCCATCACATAATGTCACTTATATTATACATTATACTAATATAACATCTATAATAAAGTATGGTGTATGGACATGTTACTATGCATGCAATCATTAATACAACTCTTATATTAAATATGGTGCATGAGCATGCTTAACTTAATCATCCAATTATATAATATAACTTTTATATTGAGATGATGCATGATTTTATGTTACCCTATGGTGGGATTTATACAATATGACATATAAATAATTGGAATCATACATCATATGTACAATTAAATAAAACAATAATATATACTGAAATTGACATCCTAAACATTAATTAATATAATATAACACTTATATTAATTTAACTAATGAAAATACAATTAATTATTGATTATTACAAATTAATAATAAAAAGGAAAAAACTGCAAAGAAACTGCTAGGGAGACTTAAACCCACAAATTGGAGGTTTCCTCACGCACGCATTGACCATCCGGAGCGTTGCAACGTTGCGGTTGGAGCATTGCGACGTTGTAAGGCATAAAGTTTGCTCTGCTTCGCTCGTTCATTCGATTTGCTCTGTTCTTGCTCCAAAATTTCACTGATTTGAAGCCAGAACTCCATCAAAAATGACACAAACAATTACATACTCAATTACATGAAATTAAACACCCAAAATACTGGCCAATTACAACTTTAAACACATTTAAAGCAGTAAATTCCAGGCCAATTTCGAAACCATCAAATATGTAAAACCCATACATTCAAAATGCAATATGCACCCACTAAAACTCTTAATTAATGTTCGAGAATAAAAAATTGGGACTCAAACAACCTTGCTCTGATACTAATTGAAGAGATTAAAATTCCCCGCAGTGGAAGAAATCGTGTCCCAATTTTAATTGTACATAATAATATTTAGAGGACAGAAATACAAGATAAACAAAACTAATTTAACATGTTTTATATTGTACAAGAAGAAAAAGAATGGTTAGGATATCACATACCCGTTGAAGACCAATTCTTCATGTTTCCCTCCAATTTGTGTCCTCCTCTCTCGATCTCACGAACACCACAACCAGACACCACCACGGGGTTTTCTCCGTTATTCCCAAGGACGATAACTGTATAGAGGTGTGGGCTTGCACTTAAATTTGGAATAAGGGAAGGAGAAGAGAACTGGTAAATTATTATGAGAAAAGTTGTTTTCTGCAGAACAACGAGAGAAGGAGATGAAGATCAGAGAGAGAAATTTTCTTTTCTCTACTTTCTTTTTTTTTACGTGATCTTAGGAGTTGAAAGGGTCGAGGGAGTTATAACTCCCTCCCCTTTAATAATTCAAAATTCAAACTCAAAATTTTAATTTTAATAAAATAATAAAAAATATATATATACATATTAACTAACTTAATATGTATAAATATTAAGCTATATGTTATATCACATATCACATATAACCTATAGTTTATATTATATCACATATAATATAACCTATAGATAAATCACATTCGTATAATTTAATATTTGAATCACATTCAAATAACAACCCTCTCATCAAACTATATAAATTTAATATGAATCATATTCACATTCATTTTAACATATAGTTTCTATATGAACCATAATCACATAATTAGTATTTGAATCATATTCACATTCATTTTAACATATAGTTTCTATATGAACCATAATCACATAATTAGTATTTGAATCATATTCAAATATTTATTTCTCTCATAAAACTATATAAATTTAATATGAATCATATTTACATTAAATTTTAACATTTAGATTTTATATGAATTATATTCATATAATTAATATTTGAATCATATTCAAATATTTATTTCTCTCATAAAACTATATATAAATTTAATATGAATCATATTCACATTTAATTTTAACATATGAATTATATTCGTATAATTAATATTTGAATCATATTTAAATATTTATTTATCTCATAAAATTATATAATGTATCTACATACGTTATTTAATTGTATCTTATATAATTAATTCCTCGTAATTAATTTGAAAAAATCAAATTAAACCAAAATTAATTTGATTCCCATCAGTCCTCAAGGAACTAACGAGAGGATCTTATGAACCTATAGACTGAAGTTTCAAAGATACAAGATTAATTGATTAAACTCTTTTTATCAAATTCAAAATTCATTAACTGTCGGTCACTCCACTAAAGACCGACAGTTGAACTTTTCATACTATAGATATATTTACGTGTCCATTGGATATAATTAATCAACAGTACATTGACCATTCACAAATCGTTGTAAGTACAACTAGGTCAAATTATCATTTTACCCCTGTAGTTACATCTAACTTTTTAAGTACCACTGATCCCTATAATGAACAATTAGTCATAGTCCAAATATGATCGAACCCCTCTCGGGCTAGGAGAGGGTAAGGCGCCTCATTGTTCAAGCCTCAGAATCAGCCTTTAAGGGAGCAATTTATCTTCTTACCCTAACTATAGGGAACGAATGAATTTCTTCTTGTGTAGCTATGTTTCCAGCTACCCAATCAGACAAATCTCCAAAATGGCAGGGTTATTGAGTTGGCAAATCTGACCACTCTCACCCATACAAATCAAAGGATCGCCCTCATAGGCATAAATTCACACTCACTCGGGATTAAGGTCAAGTCATCTATAGTCATCCTGATGAAATGTAAGTCTCTTCCAGCAACGACGTTATTGAAGGAACTCTTATACAAGAGTACCTCTGAGCAGAAGCGGATCTTTCCAAAGACATTGTGACAAAATTACCACATTTACATTCAAACATACAGATGTGCATCATACTGTAAATTACTAGCATGCTTTAAGAATAAATAACCAACAAGAGAATAAATACATACCAGTTGAAGACTTTTTTTCACAGCAAAACTCGTTCTCTCTAAAGGAACATGTGTTCTCACTCTCGCTGGAACGTCAAGCTATCGTTCACCAATACCACCGGTCGTCTACCACGAACGGCCGTCATACGAACAGAAGAAAGATGGAGACGACACCACCACTTGGAACTCTTAGTATTATCGGTGTGAGAATTCAAAGAGTGGGCTCTGTTCGGATTTGGTAGAGGGGAGGAGGAAAAGAGATCGTATACAACGATCAAGCAAATGGGAGAAGACTTAGTCTATCGTATAGACACAATGCTTGATTGTTTAGGTGAAGTACACTATCGTGTAAGAAAAAGGCAGCGATCGTCTATACGATCATTTAGTAAATGCTCGGCGCTAAGCGATCGTTTAGTATAACGAAGGCGATCGTTTAGAAAGAAACGCATGCGTGTAAGCGATCGTGTAGTAAACTCGAGCTATCGTATAGTCTTTTATTTTATTAAGCGATAGGCAACATACACTTCGTGAGCAAATTCTGTGATCTTTTGCAAAAATGAAAATGATTTTCAATTTATTCTTCAGTTACAAAAACTGAATCAAACTTCCCACTAACGCACAGTTACGAAGAAAACGCGGCACAATTATCCTATAATTGTCCAATTAAAAATAATAAATATAATCTTATTGTATTCATTCAACTATAGTTTAATATCACATATAAACCATAATGTTTTCTCCTCCACAAGATATAAATCATATTTATATCCATTTCCCTCCAATTAATGTATCTCATACATAAAATCAATCATATCATATATAATTAACCAGTTCAATCATATCATATATAATCGAACTCCCTCTTGTCAATTTGAACATTTCAAACTGACCCAAAAACTGATTCTCAACTTGAATCCATTGAGCTACCAAGGGGACCTTATGAACCTATGGCTTAAAGCTCCAACGGTATGTGAATAGCTGACTAAACTCTTTAGCCACGAGATCCACCATCCGTTAACTGACAGACATTTTACTAAAGACCGACAGTTGCACTCTTCTCACCACAGATATATTTTTGTGTCCATCGGATATAACCAGTCAATAGTACGATAACCCTTCACATATGCTTGTAAGTACATTTGGGCCAATTTACCGTTTTGCCCCTATAGTTACATCTAACTCCTCAAGTACCACTGATCCCTCTAATGAACAATACAACATAGTCCTACCATGTGTGGACACCTCTCGGGCCATGAGAAGGTGTGTGGCACCACATCGTTCAAGCCCCAAGATTAGCCCTTAAGGGAGCAATCTATCTACTTACCTCTACTTCAGGGAAGGAGTGAATTGCATCTTGTGTAGCTGAGTTCCCAGCTCCCAAATCAAATGAATCCCCAAAGTGGTAGGTTTGAGTTGGCGACCTGGCCACTTACACCCATGCAAATCAAAGGACCACCCTTAAAGGCAGGAGTTCCCAACTCACTCAGGATTGAGGTTATATTACATATGGTCATCCTAGTGAAGTGAAGTCTCTGTCATGAATGGCGTTATATAACGAGACGTTAACACTTTGTGGCCAGGTCTTATACAAACTCTTTGTATAGGATGCCCCTGTTCGCACGTCCCCACATGAATGATTAGGATCAGACCATCTGTAGCAAGTTACAACACTTGTAACTATTCCACAAAGTGGGCCGCATCGGTAGCGTTACCAAGATAAAATTTTCCTCCTATATCTATATACTATAGATCTATTTGGTTATCACTTAAGACATGATCCACTTATATGTCACCACATACATTCTTAAATTACATAATGACAACCAGGGATTTTAGTTAATTGGTTTATGGTAAAGCAAATAAAATATCCAATGTTAAAAGATAAGTAGTGAAGTAAATATCATATAATATACATCACAAGCATTCGTATAAAACTGTGTTTATAAACTACAGGACACGAGGCTTTAGGGCATCATCCCCAACAGTTATAAAGAGAGACTTAACATTTCGAGGTCTGGTCTTTATACAAACTCTTTTGTATAAGATATATCTGCTCACATGTCTCCACAAGAATGATCAAGATTAGATTATTTGTAGTATTTTACAACAATTGTAACAACTATAAAACGGATCGTACCAGTAATGTTACCAGGAAAAGCACCCAACCTTATCCATATACTACAGACCATTTAGGTTATCACATAAACATGATCCACTTGTATGTCTTCATGTATATGTTTAAGTTACATTAGATAACCTTGGATCTTAGGTTAATGGATCATTGCAAAAGTAATATAAAATTAATCAACCATCGATTCAACTAACATAAAACTACGAGGCGTTAGGGCATACACCCCAACAATCCCAACTACCAATCCCTTGTATACCTCAACATAATGGTGTATAGGAAAGAAGAAATAGAACCTTGTTGGACATGGTTCGGCCTATGATGAGTTATGCTCAACTTTCTAACTCGTTATGGGGATTTGCAGTGGAGAATGTTGTTTACATTTTGAACAACGTTCCATCAAAGAGTGTTTATGAAACACCTTTGGAGTTGTAGAGAGGCTGTAAAGGTAGTTTATGCCTTTTCAAAATTTGGGGATGTCCAACCCATGTACTTGTGACAAATCCCAAAAAGTTGGAACCTCGTTCGAAAATATGTCTATTTATGGGCTACCCCAAGGAAACGAGAGGTGGGTACTTATTTGATCTAAATGAAAATAAAGTGTTTATATAAAAAACACTACATTCTTAGAGAAAGACCACGTGAGGGACCAGAAACCACGAATCTAAATAGTTTTAAGAAAAATTTCTAAAAATACTACTAAAACTTCAACAAGAGTTATTGAAGAGGCTAGTACATCAACAAGAGTTGTTGATAACGGTTTGTCTAGTCAAACTAATCTCAAGAGTTGAGATTGCCTCAACATAGTTGGAGGGTCGTGAATCCACCTGTTCGCTACGTGGATTTAACAAAAGCCCAAAACATTATTGATGATGATGTTGATGTTGGGTTTTATGTCCTAAAACTCGTGGTATGTAAACAATGGAACTTATTCTGATAATTCAATAAAGGTGATTTATTCCAAGCATGAGCTGCATCCCATGCAGAACTTCTCTTTGCATGATAGTCTACAATATATTGAAGAGATTAGAGTGAAGAAAGGCATGAGAACCGACTGAATTTTTGCTGAAAATTTCGGATGAAGAAGGTGCTCTTCAATAGGTTTTCTTCAGTGAGTTTTCTCCATATTCCCTTTGATTCCAGCTTATCCCACAACTCAATCTAGAGCACTAAGAGGATAGTAGAGAAAATCTTGTGGTGGTCTACATAAGGATTCAGAGGATTTTGCAGCTGAAAATGGAGATTTTGTTGGTTCGGCCAAGGTATGTTTATGAAACCCATTATGCTCTATTGTTAGCATGTTTCTTTTCAACCAAAATTAATGAACTAGAGTGCTTATGGATCCTGATTTCTTCCGCTGCGTGCTGGTATAGATCCAACAATTGGTATCAGAGCATCTTATAAGCATTCAGTTCCGATTAATTCTGGTTTGGTGGGTGTTTTATATGAAAATATGAAACTGCTGTAATTATATGGTTTTTTGAGTTTTGGCCTTTAATTTCTCTTTGATGTCCCGTTTAAATTTATAATTGGCTCTTGTTTGATGAGCTTTAATGTCTTCCAAAGAGTCTGTAATTTATTTGGAGTCATTAGAGTTGAAATTAAGCTGTAATTCGAAGAAACAAGCAAAAGAGCCGAGTTATAGATTCCAGACAGACAGCCTCTGTTCATATCGACGTTGAGCTTTAGTAGCTAAACGATCGTTTAGCTTCATAAGCTAGACGATATGAAGGAAAAGCTAAATGATCGTGTAGCTTCGGGCATTAATCATTTAGGTGTTGTGCGCTAGACGATCGTCTACCTCGAGAGCTAAACGATGCATTGTTTTGCTATGCGATGGCACTACATGATCATATAGGTTCGGGTGGGAGCTAAGCGATGAGGCGAAGAGCTATGCGATGGTGCCGAGCGATCGCTTACACAATCGTTTACCTTTGATTCAGAGCTAAGCGAGCGGCGAAGAGCTATGCGATGACACTGAGCGATCGCTTACATGATTGTTTACCTATAAGCGACAGCTGAACGATGCGTCGATTGCTATACGATAGCACTAGGCGATCGCTTACTACAGGTGCGCGCTAAACGATCAAGACGAGGTGCTAAACGATGAAGCTATGCGATAGTGTTTGACACTAAGCGATCGTGTAGCATCCTCCGTCCCTCGACGATGACACTATACGATAGAAGGCCAACACTATACGATCATGTAGCTTTGTTAAATGATAGACGTTGCTTCCTAAAAGATCATGCAACCTCTAAAGGATCAAGCCAATTGCATGACGATGGTTGTCATTGCTAAACGATCTGACTTAGAGAGATTTTGAGCGAGAGTGAGAAAAGCCGATTCGACCGGTTCTCTTGAGGTTTGGTCTGGTTCAGCTTCAAATGGTTTGTGATTGGTCCGGTTCAGTCTCTGTTGGTCTGGTTCAGACGATTCGGGTCCCGTTCAAGCGCTTTTGGAGCGGTGTTGAAGCTGTTTTTGTAATAGTTAGGCTTTTGCTTGCTTGTTTTTGCCAAAACTAAAACCATATCACTACGTGTTTAATTATTTATGCATTGGATGTATGTTATAATTAAATAAATCTTGTATATGCATATAGTATGCCATTTAGATTTAAAATCCCACCATAGAAAGCATGCAACATGCATTGATAGTATGTTATAATTTGTTATAATATATAGTATGTATGTTAAGGTTTCTTATATTTAATATAAGTGTCATATTAGATATTGAATGCCTGGATGTTGTGGATGTTTAGCATGTCTAAAGTTTTATAAGCTGTTATAAAATTGGGTTAGACATTTAAAATCCACAACAAATAACAGCTGCATGCTCATGTAGGTTAACCACTTGTTTTAATTATTTAAAATAGGTCGTTAAACTTGTAAAACTAGGGTTACAAACTCAACCGGTATATAATCCCGTCGAAGGTTGGGAGCATTTAAGTTGACGGTCTACGGAACACCTCCTACCTGGGGATTATGGCCGAATAATTGAGCGTTGGTAACCAGTTTTATGAGTATCCGTGAGCGATGTGAGGTAATAAAAAGGTTTATCACCTAGACATCATAGGTTTAAGTCCATTTATAAGAGTTATACATGGATAAACCATATAGACTTAGGGTTATGTTTATTTAGCCGAAAAAGAACCTAAGTACATAGTTACCCAAACGTTAGAACACTTCGGTGATAGTGAATAACTTCTATATGATAGAGTTATTAGAAAACTTTAGCGGAAGATTAATAACATACGTGGTATGTTATTCTTAGCTCTTGCGTCCCTAAGAGTTCACAGTCTGGATTTAAGCGGTACTTCGTGTCACCCTGGAAGTGACCTCCCTACGAAGAGTATTTTTAGCTTAAATTTAGACTTTGGTGAATAAGGGGAAGTTGCTCGAACAGAAATAAAGTGTATGATTTTAACTGCCACGTCTCCACATAGTTCACATCGTGAGATTCTTATGACGCTTCGTGTCACCCTGGAAGTGACCTCCCTACGAATAGTGGATGTATACGTCAATACTAAAGTGAACGGAGGAAGTAGTTCATAGTAAGTGGGTGAAGGAAATGTGTCAACATATCCTGTGGTCTTCTCCATTAGTCTGAACCGTTAAATTCCTATGTTGCACTTGTTGGTTAGCTTTAAGCGGCCCTTTTCTAGTCGTTTAACGGCGGCTATCCCCACGGAGGGTTGTAACATAGGATTCGGAATAACCCAGGCTTCAGTAAAATGAATAGGGTTTTATAGTTCCGTCTTGTGTATTATTTTCCATTTCGAAGCGATACTCATACCGTTCTATAAGATCCGAAAATGGCGGGTCTACACTTACAGAATTTTTAATTGTTAATAATGTCTGACCAAAAATGGTACCTAAATGACTATCGGAATATGAGTTATTCTCGAGGTAGAATTTAGTCAATAATGTCTTGATGTAGTATCGTTGCAAAAGAATAATCTTGGGTAAATTATTAAAATTGCTAAAACTTTATTAGATATTTAATTTTAGAATGATAAGTTCATTAATACAAGTGTTGGCATCAGATAAATTTATTTGGGATAATTATGTAAATTGGAAATCAAATTTGAACACGATACTTGTGATAGACAATTTGCAGTTTGTCTTAACTGAGGATTATCCTCCCATTCCTAGCTCTAACACAAACCAAAATGTTCGGGATGTATATGATAGATGGGTCAAGGCTAATGATATAGCCTGTGTTTATATCCTCACCAGCTTATCTGATGTGTTGACAAAAGAAGCATGAGGATATGAATACTGCCAAAGAGATTATGGAATCTCTGCGAGGGATGCCATTAAGCACGTTTACAACAGTCACATCAAAGTGGGGACCAATGTTTGTGAACATGTTCTGGACATGATAATCCACTTTCATATGGCAGAAGTAAACGGTGTTGTCATGGACAAGAGAAGTCAAGTTGGTTTTATTCTAAAATCTCTTCTGAAGAGTTTTCTGCAATTTTAAATGCATTAATGAATAAAATTTGACTACTCTGTTGAATGAGCTACAGGCTTACCAGATAACGTTGAGAACAAAGGGTCTGGTGCCAGAAGTAAATGTTACTACTGCTGAGAAGTGATGAATGTCCTCTATGCCTGAAGTTACTTCCTCTTCAAAGAGTAAGAGTATTCTTGTGAAGAAAGGCAAAGGGAAAGGGAAGAAGAAGTCTACTGGATTGAAAGGCAAGGATAGCGCTGCAAAGAGAAATGTTTCCACTGCAACGAAGAAGGGCACTGGAGGAGACACTGCCTTCAATATCTTGTCGAGAAGAGAGCAGAGAAAAGGTAACCAGGCTAACTTGACCCTGGGACCATTTGCTTAGCTCATCCAGTGGGAGAAGTTGCTACTTGTTTTTAATTATTAAATCTTGTATAGAAAAAATTGTATATATTTTTTGGACAAATGAAATTTTCATTTTCAAAAATTATGTTTGTTCTAGCAACCTCTGTTGAGAATCAAATTGTTAAAAGCCATTTGTAGATATTCAGATATCTAAATGGCTAGATCAAAGTATAGAAAGTTTAAAGATTTCTAGATCTGGCTGTTAACAAAGGGTTGTTGAGACATGTCAGATGCATCTTGCTCAAAGAGTTGAGAGTACCTCAATGTAGTGGGAAGAAAGTGAGCTTCCTAGATATTATTGAGATTAAGATGCAATCCCCTTATAGTTTTATCTAACGCCTATTGTATACTAAAATGTTGACAATAATTCTCTTGGCTAAAGTGTTTGAGAACTACATAGTAAGACTAGGAATACCAGATAACCTAGGGCAAGTGGAAGAAATATCGGGTATAGAGATATCGAATGGTAAAAGATGGGTATAAGGTGCCCTAGTTTATTGTATTTCTCTATAAAACTCATAAACTCAGTCTTATATATCGGATGTATAAGTTGCCACTGGAGTTTTAGTCCAAGTGCGAGTTTGTTGGGTTTTATGTCCTAAAACTCGTGGTATGTAAACAATGGAACTTATTCTGATAATTCAATAAAGGTGTTATTGAATAGATCTATTGCTTGAATAGAAATCTAATAAACCTAAAAGTCCCTTGACTATTGGATGAGTACTTGAACTTTATGTGGAGACATAAATATGGATCAGGTTCAAGTAAATAGTCAAAATGATCTATAGTACATGGATAAGGTTGGGTACCTTATTCTGGTAACACTATTGGATACGACTTGTTCTGTAGTTTCTACAAGGATTTGTAAAGTGCTACAAACGAAGTGATCCAATTCGTTCATGTTGGACATGAGAAGTGGGGGTTTTCTTGTGCAAAAGAGTTTGTACAAGATCAGACCACGAAATGAGTCACTCTTACTTTATAACGTTGTTTACTGTTTAAAACTGACTATTTCAAAGCGATGACCTAGGTAACTTAACTTTAATCCTGAGCTAACTATGAACTCTAGTTTATCTGGGATTTCCCTTAGATTTGCATAGGTGAGGGTTTGCTCAACAGCGCCGGCCCAATATGACTGCCACTTCAGGGGTAAGATTGAATAGATAGCTGGGGACATAGGGTGCAAGAAGGAATTCACTCCTACCCGTTTTATGAATAGTAGAGAGGTTGTTCTCTTAAGTGCTTATTCTGGGGCTTGAACAAGTGCTGATAAGTTAATTTGAAACGTTCAAATTATAATCAAACAGAATTGGAGAAAATATATTTAAATATGATTTAAATATATGAAGATGAATTTGTGTAAAAATTAATTTAATATTGGATATTAAATTAATTAGAATTATTTAAATTGTTTAAATAATTATTTATTAATTTTATTAGAAAAGTAATTTTTTAAATTCATTTGTAAAATTAATAAATTTTGATTTTAGAAATAAAATATTATTTTAAAATCAATTTTGGTTTTTTGGAAATTGAAAATTACACAAAACTCGAAAAATGGGTTTTCAAGTTCATCTTCAAAGTAGCTTACAAGGAACCCACTTTCTCCTTTGATTTACTCCAAGCATGAGCTGCATCTCATGCAGGACTTCTCTTTGCATGATAGTCTGCAATATATTTAAGAGATTGGAGTGAAGAAAGGCATGCGAATCGACTGAATTCTTGCTAAAAAATTTGGATGAAGAAAGTGTTCTTGAATGGGTTTTCTTCAGTGAGTTTTCTCCATATTCCCTTTGATTCCAGCTTATTTTGATCCCACAACTCAATCTAGAGCACCAAGAGGATAGTAGGGAAGATCTTGTGGTGGTCTACACAAGGATTCAGAGGATTTTGCAGCTGAAAATGGAGATTTCGTTGGTTCGGCCAAGGTATGTTCATTAAACCCATTATACTCCGTTTTTAGCATGTTTCTTTTCAACCAAAATTAATGAACTAGAGTGCTTATGGATCCTGATTTCTTCTGCTGCGTGCTGGTGTAGATCCAACAGTTGATGATTCGTTGTCTTACAAAAAGGCAATGAAAGATGTTGACAAAAATGAATGGATTAAGGCCATGGATCTATAAATGGAGTCTATGTACTCAAATTTTGTCTGGAAACTTGTAGACCAATCTAATAGGGTAAAACCTATAGGTTTCAAGTGGATATACAAGAGGAAAAGAGGTGTAGATGGAAACGTGCAAACTTTCAAAGCTAGATTAGTAGCAAAGAGTTATACCCAGGTTGAGGGGAAGGACTATGAAGAAACCTTCTCTCCTGTTGCTGTGATAAAATCTATCTGAATTCTCTTATCTATTGCCACATATTATGGCTATGAGATATAGAAAATGGACGTCAAGACTGCCTCTTTAAATAATAATCTTGAAGAGATAATCTACATGACCCAACTAGAAGGATTCGTAGTACAGGGTCAAGAACAAAAAATTTGCAAGCTCAATCGATCCATCTAATGATTGAAACAGGCATCTAGATCTTGGAATATGAGGTTTGACATTGTGGTCAAAACCTATGGCTTTAGTCGAAATGTTGATGAACCTTGTGTTTACAAGAAGATCATCAATGGTTCAATAGCTTTCTTTGTGTTGTATGTAGATGATATCCTACTCATTGAGAATGTTGTAGGTGTCTAACAGAAATTAAAGAATGGTTAGCTGTTCAGATCCAAATGAGAGATTTGGGCGAAGCTCAGTATGATATAGGGATCGTAAGAACAAAATGCTAGCCTAGTCTTAGGGATCATATATTAATAAAATTCTTGTCAAGTATTCGATACAGAATTCCAAGAAATGTTTACTACTTTTTAGGCATGGAATTGTTCTTTCTAAGGAACAGTGACCTAAGACACCTCAAGAAGTTGAGGAGATGAGACGGATTCCTTATGCACATGCAGTAGGTAACCTTATATATGCCATGTTGTGTACTAGGCCCGATATCTGCCATGCAGTGGGAGTGGTCAGTAGATATCAACTCAATCCAATATTTGATCATTACACAGTGGTTAAAGTCATTCTCAAGTATCTTAAGAGAACGATAAATTATATGCTTGTGTATGATACTAAGGATGTGATCCTTACAAGATACACTTATTCTGATTTCCAGACTGATAAGCATTCTGGGAAATCCATTTAGGATCAAGGTTCACTCTGAATGGAGGGGCTATTTGGTGTACCATTAAGCAAGGTTGTATTGTGGACTCCACTATGGAAGTTGAACACATAATTGCTTGTGAAGCAGCTAAAGAGACTGTTTGGCTAATGGAGTTCCTTACTGATTTGGAATTCATTCTAAATATGTCTTTACCCATCATAAATTATTATGGTAATCGAGGTTTCGTGGAAAATTCTAAAGAACCTAGGAGTCATGAAAGAGGAAAACATATTGAGCGCAAGTATCGGTTAATTAGGGAGATTGTGCAATGGGAGATGTGATTGTCACACAGGTAGCCTCGAAGCATAATGTCGTCGATACATTTACAAAGGCTCCCACAACTAAAGTTTTTAAGGATCACCTAGGTCTACATATATGAGTCACCTAATCTAGGGCAAATGGGAGATATTGTTGGGTATATTGTTTGCCCTAGTTTATTGTATTGTTTTGATACTACACATCCCATTTGTGGTATTTAATACTTTATACTCCACTTAGACATTGTATTGTATTTGATACGGTACATCCCACTCATTTTAGGACAAGTGGGAGATCGTTGGAGTTAATGTCCTAAATCGAGTGTATCTTGTAGTTTGTAAAGACAAAGTATATATTTAATAAAATAATAGGTATTTTATTAATGTTTGGACTACATTAAATCAATCCAACAAACTAAGATCCAAGTTTATTTTATGAAACTTAAACATGTATATGGAGACATACATATGGATCATGTTTAAGTGATAACCTAAACGGTCTGTATTAGATGGATAAGACTGGGTACTTTATCCTCGTGACACTATGAATACGATCTGCTTTGTAGATGTTACAATTGTTGTAAGGTGCTACAAATGATCTGATCTTGATCATTCATGCGAGACATGTGAGCGAGGGTATTCTATACAAAGAGTTTGTATAAGACCGAACTGTGAAATGAATTGTTTCTCGATATAACACCGTTGTTATAAGAGATTTACATTTCACTAGGATAACCATAGGTAACTTGACCTTAATCCTGAGTGAGTTATGAACTCCTGTCTATGAGGGCAATCATTTGATTTGTATGGGTGAGAGTAGCCTTGTTAGCCGACTCTACAAGCCTACCACTTTAGGGACTTGTCCGAGTAGGGAGTTGAGAATACAATTACACAAGATGGAATTCACTCTTTTCCTGACCTTAGGAAAAGTAGATAAATTGCTCCCTTAATAGCTGATTATGGGTCTTGAACATTGAAGCCTCAACCTCTCACTAGCCCAAGAGGTGTTAGTTTATAATTAGACTATAAACTGTTTGTTCATTAGATGGATAAGTGGTATTTAAGGAGTTATGTGTAACTACAGGGGTAAAAAAGTATTTTGACCCAGTTATAGTTATGGGCAATTTGTGCATTTTAGCAAGTATGCAGCGGAAGATAACATAATTATTAAGCACTATAATTCATCAATTTTAGTTTCAAACTAAGCATGTTCATCAAATGAAAAGAGGGTTTCATAAATACCTGCAAAGATCTTCTTGAATTTTCAAATTCAGTTGCAATCATCTCCTCTTTTGGTCGTGAACCATCACAAGGTCTTCCCTACTATCCTCTAGAAAACTTAGATTGAATTGTGGGACTCAAAATAAGTTGGATAAAGGGAATTTTGAAGGAGAAATTTATTGGTTTTCACTCAATTCAAGAACCTTTCTTCAACCTCAAATCTCAGGAGAAAAACCACAGTTTACATGTATTTCTCAGTTGAATCTCCTCTGTTTTTATTCAACTACAATAGGCTTCAAGTGTTCATCAAATGAAGATACCACCTACTTGGTGGATTTAGTGGAATTGGGTGAGTGAGGTGTTTCAACTAAAGTGGGAAAATCCCACTTTTGTGGGTTTTCCAATTTCAATTTTTTTTTCAAAGTTAAAACTATTTTTAAAATCAAAAGCTATTTTCAATTCTAATTTCTTCTAACTAAACTAAAAATTTATTAGTTTTACAAAAATTAATTCAACTAATTATTTTTTCAAATAAAATTCATAATTAATTAAATGATTTAATTAATTATATTAATTTAATATCAAATATCAAATAAATTAAACACCAACTCCACGATCATAAATCCCTATTCATGAATTTAATATTTAAATCATATTTAAATATTATTTGATTCTCTAATTTTATTTAATTCTATAATTAAACGTGTAATTATATCGTATATAATTATTGATTCTCTTAATTCGAATTTGAATGTTTCAAATTAATTCATCACATTATTCTGAGGTTTATTTTATTTGTGAGCTAGTAGGGGGATCTAATGGACCTATAGATCATGGGCTCCAACGATCCGAGATTAATTGGCTGAACTTTTTAAATCAAATTAATCCTCATTCATTAACTACCGGGTCACTCCACTAAAGTCCAGTAGTTGCACTCCCATCATTGTAGATATGTTGTGTTCACTCGATATAACCATGATTAGTAAGTTAACCCTTCGTAGGTTGTTCGTAATAACGATTGGGTCAATGGTTGTTTTACCTTCGAGATTACCTCTTGTTCCTTAAGTTCCACTGATCCTCTAATGAACAATTGGTTTGAGATCCAATCATCAAACTGAATCCCTCTCAAGCCAATGAGAGGGTAGGATCCCTTGCTCAAGACTCGGAGTCAGTACTTAAGGGAACAACCTCTCTACTATCTCTAAAAGCGGGTAGGAGTGAGTTTCATCTTGCACCCTATGTCCTTAGCCATCTACCCAGTCTTACCCCTGAAATGGTAGGTTTATTAAGTCGGCGATGTTGAGCCAACCCTCACCCATGCAAATCTAAAGATAGTCCCGAATAAATAGAAGTTCATAGTTAGCTCAGGATTAAGGTTAAGTTACCTAAGTCATCGCTTTGAAATAGTTAGTCTTAAACAATAAAGAGCATGATAAAGTAAGAGTGACTTATTTCTTTGTCCGATCTTATACAAACTCATTGCATAGGACACCCCCACTCCACATGTCGATACATGGACGAATCAAGATCACTTTATTTGTAGCACTTTTCAACAAATTGTAATAACTACAAAGTGAGTTGCATCCAATTGTGTTGCCAGAGCAAGGTCCCAGACTTATTCGCATACTACAAACCATTTTGGCTATGTATTAAACTTGATCCACTCTTACATCTCAACATAAAGTTTAAGTATTCATATAATAGCCATGGATCTTTAATTTATCAGATTTAGTCTTCACAAGTGCAATTTACATATTCAACAACAGTTTTATTAAATAAATGTCAATAACATCTTTATTGATAATATAATATATTTAACATTACAAAATGGAGTTTTAGGATATACAACCCAACAACTCCCACTTAGACTAAAACACTAGTGGATTATATATACAATGTTGAGTGATGAGAGGATAAATACAATAAATTAAGACATCAGATACCCGATACTTCTCCCACTTGCCCTAGTTCTATCTATTTTGTTTTTCTAGTCCCAATAGGTGACCCTCAAACACTTTGGCTAAAAGGGCCTTTGTAAATGGATCAACCAAGTTATCTTTAGAGACAATCTATGTGACTATCACGTCTTCTTTATGTACTATCTCCCCGATGAGATGGTATTTTCATTCGATGTGCTTTCCACGTTTGTGGCTTCATGGTTCTTTAGAATTGGCAACTGCTCCACTATTATCACAATACAGAGTGATAGGAAGATGCATATTTGGAATGACTTCCAAATCGGTCAAGAACTTTATAAGCCAAACCACTTCTTTAGTTGTTTCACTTGTAGCTACATATTCAGCTTCCATAGTGGAGTCAACAATACAATTTTGCTTGATACTCCTCCACACTATAGCTTCTCCATTCAGAGTGAATACTGAATCCGAAGTAGATTTCCTAGAATCTACATTAGTCTGAAAGTCAGATACAGTGTATCCTGTAAGAATTAGATCCTTAGCACCATACTCGAGCATATAATGGCTTGTTCTCTGAAGATACCTGAGGATGTTTTTAACGGCAGTCCAATAATCATATCTAGCATTGAACACATATCTGCTGATAATTCCAATTGCATAGCATATGTCGGGACGAGTAAACAACATGACATACATCAAACTCCCTACTACCAATGCATATGGAATTCATTTTACAACTTCAACCTCTTGAGGTGTCTTAGGACACTGTTCCTTAGATAGATGAATTCCATGTCTGAAAGACTACATACCTTTCTTGGAATCTTGCATTTTATATCGAGACAACATCTTGTCTATATAAGATGCCCGAGACAAGGCTATCATCATGTTCTTGTGGTTTCGAACGATTTGAATCCCAAGAAAATACTATGCTTCTCCCAAATCTCCACTTAGAATTGCATGGCTAGCCATCTCTTAACGTCAGCTATAAACTCTACTTTATTTCCAATGAGTATAATTTCATCAACATATAGAAACCAGAAAAGCTACAGTTTTGTTGACAATCTTCTTGTAAACACAAAGTCGTCAACATTCTATTTAAAACCATAAGATTTGATCGCAATATCAAATCTCATATTATAGGATCGAGATACTTGTTTTAGCCCATAAATGGATCTATTAAGCTTGCAAACCTTTTGCTCTTGACCCTGTTCAATAAACCTCTTTGGTTGAGACATATAGATACTCTCTTCAAGATGGCCATTCAAAAAAGCTGTCTTGATATCCATTTGTCAGATTTCATAATCATAAAAAAATTGCAATGGATAAGAGTATCCCAATAGACTCGATCAAGGAAATCGAAGAGAATGATTCTTCATAGACCATCCCTTCTCTTTGGGTAAACTCTTTTGCCACGAGTCTAGCTTTGTAGGTCTATACCTTACCAGCTTGGTCTCGTTTTCCCTTGTAGATCCATTTGCAACCAACGGGTTTTACCCCTTCTGGTTGATCTACAAGATCCCAGGCTGGATTGAAGTACATTGACTCCATTTCAAGGTCCATGGCTTTTATCCACCGGTCCTTATCCACATCACCCATTGCTTGTTTAAAAGTCAATGGATCCTCTTAACCATCATCATATATGACGACCTGAGTTTCGATTAAAACCATGTATAAGTCAGGTTGTTGCACAACTCTCTCACTACGTCGAGGCATTCTCAACTCTTGAGAATGATGTAAAGTACTAGTTTCATCAACAACCCTTGTTGAAGGACCTGCTCGATCAACAACTCTTATTGAACTATCTGTAGTTTCTCTGGGCATCTCACTTGATACTAGCTTACTGCGAGATTGATGATTTTTAATGTGGTTTTCCTCTAGGAATGTTGCATTTGTCTATACAAATATCTATCTTTATGAGGATCATAAAAGAAACCACCTTTTGTCTCTTTAGGATAGCCTATAAAGAGACATACTTTTGAATGACATTCCAATTTCTTTGGGTTCTGCACCAATACATGTGTTGGGCATCCCCAAATCCTGAAGTGACGTAAACTATCTTTACATCCTCTCCATAACTATAACGTGCTTTAGGAACACTTTTCGAGGTAACCATATTCAAAATATATACTGCAATCCGAACTGCATATCCCAAAAAAAATTAAACAACTGAGCATAATTCATCATAGAACGAACCATGTCCAACATGGTTCTATTTCTCCTTTTTGCAACACCATTTTGTTGAGGTGTGTTAAGTGCTCTGAGTTATGACTGAATTTCGTGTTCTATCAAATAATCCTGGAATTTTAGGTCCACAAACTCACCACGATCTGATCGAAGTGTTATAATCTTTTTACCTATTTGGTTCTCAACCCCTACCTTATGTTTCTTGAAATTTTCAAGTGTATCAGACTTATGATGTATTAGGTAAATATAATCATATGTTGAATAATCATCGATAAAGTCGATGAAATATTCATATCCTCCTCTCGCTTTAACATTCATCGGACCACGACGGTCTGAATGTACTAGCTTTAAGGGTTTTTTGACTCTAAGACATTTTCCAGTGAAAGATCTTTTGGTTATCTTCCTTTAAGACAAGATTTACACAGCAGTAAAAAGTTATCTTCTAACTGGTTTAGAAGTTCACTCTTAACCAATCTCTCAATCCTATTGAGATTAATGTGACCTAGTCTTAGATGCCAAAGATACCCATTTGGAGAAATTTTTCTTTTCTTATTATGAGTTTCAACTGTTTTAAATATTTTTATATTCAAAACAGTATTTACCTCAGTCGGTTTTAACACATATAAGTTATTTTCTAAATTTGCATAACATACTTTATTACCTTCTGAAATAATGAACATTTTGTTGTATTTAAAAGAAACTTTGTAATTTTGTTTGAGCAGACATGAGATAGAGATTAAATTCCTTTTCATAAAAGGAATGTAATAAACATTTTCAAATAAAATGTGTTTATCTCCAATAAATAATTTCAAATCTCCCACTGCTTTAGCTGAAACAACCTGCCCGGTCCCTACATTAAAGATTGTCTCTCATTTTTTAAGTTGTCTCCAGGAACTAGTTTCCTAAGCAAAAGTACAAATATGATTAGCTGCTCATGAATCCATTATTCAGGATAACTTATCATTTTCTATTAAGTATGTCTCAATGACAAGTGCTTTTGCAGAAAAACAAGGAGATTAAGGACATTCCTCTGTTAAAACACAGTTTCAATCATCAAATGCTAGTATATTCAATGTTGATTTACCGTTAAACATGTCCGAAGCGAGTAAATTTGAAGAATTCAACATGCTAAAATTATAAACAAATTCTAATTAGTGAATTGCTTTTAAACCCAATCAAATTTTAGCAAAGTAATAATGTACACAAATTTCATTATTTTATTTGCAACGATACTATAGTGAGTCAGAATAAGTTCTACCGAAGGGCAGTCAAATACTTTTTCACTAAAACAAGACATTATTGACTAAATACTATCTCCATAATACTCATATTCTAATTTAAACATAGTTTAAATCATCGATTGCTAGTATATTCAATGTTGATTTACCGTTAAATATGTCGAAAGCGAGTAAATTTGAATAATTCAACATGCTGAAATTATGAACAAATTCTAATTGGTGAATTGCTTTTAAACCCAATAAAATTTTAGCAACATAATAATGTACCCAAATTCCATTATTTTATTTGCAACGATACTATAGTGAGTCAGAATAAGTGCTACCGAAGGGCAGTCAAATACTCATTCACTAAGGCAAGATATTCATGACTAAATACTATATCCATAATAACTCATATTTCGATAGTCATTTAGCTACCGTTTTCGGTCAATAACCTACTAACACTTAGTAATTCTATAAGTGCAACCCTCCATTTTCATATTTCAAAGATTAGCGACCCCAACGATTCTACCGAATTGGAGAGTCAAAGTTGGGAATCGGCCTAAGAAATCCTATCCATTTATGGAGTTTGAGTTGTTCTGAATCCTATGTTACAACCCTCAGAGGGGATAGTCGTAGTTAGCGACTAGCTAACATCGTCCTAAAGACGACAACAAGACAACATATAAATCTCACGGTCCAAACTAACGGAAGAAACCGCATGTTGACACATATCCTTCACCCACTTACTATGAACTACTTCCCCTATTCACCTTGCTATTGACCCATGCAAACATTTTCCGAATGGAGCAGTCGAGGTATGATCGACATGAAGCGTTGTATGGATCTCACAGTGTGAACTCTCAGGGATGTGAAATCTAAGAACAACATATCCTATATGTTATTAATCTCCGACTGAAGTGTTCTATTTTGTTTTGGGCAAATCTTTACTTAGGTATGTTTCGGCTAATTAAACAACCTAAGTCTAGGTGATAAACCAACTTTTACACCACTCACGTGTGCTCATAAAACTGATTAACAATGCTCAATTATTCGACCATAATCCCCAAGTATGAGGTGTTGCGTAGACCGTCAACTTAAGTACCTCCAGCCCTAGACAGGATTATATACCAGTTGAGTTTGTAACCAATGTTTTACAAGATAACGACCTATTTTAACTATTAAAACAAGTAGTTAACCTACGTGAGCGTGCAACTTATCTTTTTGTTGTGGATTTTAAATGTCTAACCTAATTTTAAACAACTTAGGAGGTGTTTGATAAATGGGTATGAGTTTATTGGGTTGGGTGGATATTTATTACCTATGTTTGTTAAGCCCATAAAGAAAGCCTATGGGTTATTAAAACCCCTTTTACCCCTCAAAACTCTCCTTTTTTATCCTCTCAAAACTAACCCTAAAAATCAATATATTTTCATTTCTTTCTCTCTTTCCTCATCTTTGGCATTTGGATCCAGATTTTTTTTTTTTTTTTGTCAAACCTATGGGTTATTAAAACCCATTTTTTTACCCACTCAAAACTCCCATTTTTATCCCTCAAAACTAACCCTAAAAATCAATATATTTTTATTTCTTTCCCTCTTCCCTCATCTTTTCTATTTGGATCCAGATCTGATTTTTTTTTTTTTTTTTTTATCGTCAAACCTTTGGATTATATTTTCATTTCTTCCTCTTTTCCCTCATCTTTGTCGTTTGGATCCCCCAAATATACTATCCATATTATATAAAAATAAACTGTATGATAGTGAAATAATAAAGTTAAGTTAGCAAGATTCAATATATATACATACAATATACCAATTAGTAATTGGGATAATTACCTTCAATATATATACATACAATATACAATATACCAATTAATTGAGCAGCAATCTTAAATATATTTTGTTGGTATGTTTTATCGATTGAAGAGAATTAGAATTATTACAGTTTTTGAAAAGAATATATGAAAAATAATATATTATATTCTACAAATTGAGAAAAAAAGTTGAGATTGTCCAGTTTATGTCATAAATGATTTGAGAAAATACGTGTATATTTGAAAAGTAATCAATAATAGCAAAGCATAAAACTAAAAAATAAAAGAATGAAATAAAAAAAAACAAACAGAAAAAAAAATAGAACTAATCTCATTCACAAAAAAACTGCATCAGATCCTCCAACTCGACTCAACTCAACTCTGCACAACAAACACAGACAATAATTACCAACTCAACTCAACTCTGCAAACAAACACAGACAATTTAACTTCCCAGATAATTTAACTCTCCAGATAATAATTACCAACCCAACTCAACCCAACTCTCTACTTTTATCACATACCAAACACACCCTTATAAAACTTTAGACATGCTTTCATCCATAACAAACATCAGATATTTCATGATTTAATATAACACTTATATTGAAACAACTGAAACCCTAAACATGCATACTATATATTATAACTCCTTATAACATACTTTCAATAACATATAACATGCTTCCTATTATGGATGGCAACAGGGTCGGGCCGGGGCAGGGATGCATTCCCCATCCCCGTCTCCGTGGGGATTTTTAATCCCCGTCTTCGTCCCATTCCCCATTTTGGGGGGTTAGAGTCGGGATCAGAGATTTGGGTCCCCACGAGGAAAAATCTCCACGTTTTATTTTATTGTTTTTATTATCTAAAATTAACTAAAATTAGTATTTATATTATAATTGTAAATTTTATGTAATAAATTAGTATTATTGTTACATATATTTGTTTAAATTAACAATTAAAAAAGGTATTTTAATGTTTTTTATTATAAAATTTATTATATTAGAAAATTCATTTTTTTCAAAAAAAATAACTGAAACAGTAGCTTGAAGCCTACTGCTTTAGTAGTTTTTATATATATAAATATAATAATAATAATTAGGAAAACAATATAATTAAAGTTTGTTTTCAGTTTTTTTTCTAATTATTATTATTTGATTATTATATATGTTAATACTTAAAAAAAAATCGCGGGCGGCGGGCGGATCCGGACGGTCAGGTCGGAAAGGGGCTGGGGATCCCCTCCACACTCCCCCACCCAGGGACTCAAATTTAAATTCCCGATTCGACCCTCAATCCCCTGTCCAAATCGGAGATTCCCTGCCCCGATCGGGTCGGGGATGTTGGGATTGGCATCTTAATTCTCCGAGAGTCTTGTAGTTTGTAAACAATTTGTACACATTATTATTAATAAAATAAGAGTTCTTTTATTTGCATTTGTCCAGTAAACAAAGATCCGTGATTATTTCATGTAAACTTAAGCATGCATATGAGACGTACAACTGGATCATGCCTTAAGTAATAATCTAAATGGTCTGTAATATAAGAATAAATGAGGGATACCTTATCCTGGTGACACTACGGATACGATCCGCTTTGAAGATAGTTGCAAGTGTTGTAACGTGCTACAAATAGTATGATCCTAACTATTCATGTGGAGACATGCGAGCGGGGGTGTCTTATACAAAGAGTTTGTATAAGACCGGACCACGAAATGATTAGTCTTTTTATATAACGTCATTGATAATTGAGACTTACATCTCACTAAAACGACCATATGTGACATGATCTTATTCCTGAGTGTTTTAGGAACTCCTGCCTATGAGGGCGGTCATTTGATTAGTATGGGTGAGAGTATCCAGATTGCCAACTCAACAAGCCTACCTTTTTGGGGATTTGTCTGATTGGGGAGTTGGGAACTCAGTTACACAAGACGAAATTCACTCCTTCCCCGAAGCATAGGTAAGTAGATAGATTGCTCCCTTTGGAAGAGAGGACTCAGTCATAGTAGGACTATGAGTTATTGCTCATTAAAGGAATTAGTGGTACTTAAGGAGTTAGAAGGAAAAACGGTAAATTGAACAAGCTATACTTACGAGTGATTTGTGAAAGGTTATCACATTATTGATTGGTTAATATGGACACATAAATATATATGTAGTGAGAAGAGTGCAACTATCGGTCTTTAGTGGAGTGCCTGACAGTTAACGGATGGTGGATCTCGTGACTAAAGAGTTTAATCTGTTATTCACGTACCGTTGGAGCTTCGAGCTATAGGTCCATAAGGTCCCCTTGGTAGCTCAATGGGTTCAAGTTGAGAATCAAATTTTGGGGTTGATTTGAAGTATTCAAATTAACAAGAGGAAATTCAATTATATATGATATAATTTGTGTGATCTATGAGATACATTATTTGGAGGAACTAATGTAAATATGATTTACACTAAATACCATAAAATAGAAAAAGAACTATGGTTTATATGCTTCATGTGATGAAATATTAAAACTATAGGTTATAAATATAATATGATAAGTTGGTTATCGTATTTATTTATAATATATTAATTATATGATAATTAATTCTTTTTCTCTAATAACCGATTGAGTGGGAGGTTATTGGAAGTTTTATGGTAAATGTGAGTCAAAATAAAAATTGTTTTCCTAATTTTAGTAGTTGTTCCATTCGGAAAGAACTCACAGAGACAAGCTATCAAGTGAAAGGGTTTCATTAAGCGATAGCATTGGCAAAGAATAAACAATCATGTAGAGTTGACTATATGATAGTCATTCAGCTAATCATTGCTACATGATCGATTAGCAAAGCCTATGTGATAGACTTCAGTTTACTAAACGATCGAGCACATCATCTATGCGATAGACCAGCTTCTTATCTCCCACTTGCTCGATCGCAAACCTCAAGTCTCTTCCTCAGTCCAAGATCACATAGAGCCCACAACTCCTAGATTATCACACCGAGAATACCAAAGTAACCATTGTGGTGGTGTCTTTACTCTGTTCGTGAATCGAGATTGACTTGATTAGGTTCGAGGAGCATCCAGACGATCTTGTGTTCGTGTACGTGTTGTGTGCTGTTTGTTGAGTTCGAATGTTGCTGTGGACGCGTTGTAGACTGTTCGAGGGATTCTTGAATAATGGTTATTTAAAGGTATGTATACTCTATTCCTTGATTCTATGGTAGCATGCTGTAATTTATGTATATGCATAAACTGTTAGTTTCCGTTTAAAGACTATAATTGTTTTTGTGTTGAATCGGATTGAAATTTGGAACGATTCCTTCCGTTGCTCATGAAAATCCTCGTGTTAGATTTCCTTCAGGGGACCCACGGGGACTCGACCCGATGGGAAATTTTGCCATCCCTACTTCCTATGGTGGGATTTTAAATCTACATGACATACTATATGCACATACAATATTTATTTAATTATAACATATATCACATGTATAAATAATTAAACATATACTGATATGGACCAGTTTTGGTATTTCAAGCAAGCAAAAGGCCTAGATTATTACACAAGTCAGCAAAACTAGCTCTAAAACCCTTTTGGACTGTATGAACTGACCCGATTCGAGCCTCCAAAGCATCAAAATGGGTTGAACCATACCTTCTTAACACGAACTGATTGAACTGTCGGTTTAGGTCATGCACGCGTTTCTGGGCTGGGATGAGCAGCGTTGCAATGCTCCATCCCAGCATTGTGATGCCTTGGGTTCAAGATGAGCATTGTTGCAACGCTGCCTTGCAGTGGCTTAAGGTCTTATTTTCTGCTACTGACCACTTTTGCTTATTTCTTCAATTACATCCTAATTTCAACTACAATGACTCTAATTGAATTACAAACACTTATACACACAACAAGGCCTAACAAACAAGAGCCAATTACACAAATTACAACATAATTAAAGAGTAATTTAATGCCAGAACTGGGAAACTCCATATCAGTTTACCATTTTCATACAACTTATGAAAAACACCCACCGAACTAAAATTAACACGAATTGAGTGCTTAATCATGCTCTGATACCAATTGTTAGTTTTAGCAAACATGCAACGGAAGAAAACATAATCATTGAGCACTCTAATTCATCAATTTTTGTTTCAAACTAATCATGTTCAATGAATGAAAAGAGAGTTTCATCAATACCTGTGAAGATCTTATTAAATCTTCAAATTCAGCTACAATCTTCTCCTCTTTTGATCGTGAATCACCACAAGGTCTTTCTTACTATTCTCTAGGAATCTTAGATCGAGCCGTGGGACTCAAAATAAGCTGGATCAAGGGAATTTTAAATGAGAAAGTTATTGGTTTTTCACTCAACTGAAGAACTTTTCTTCAACCTCAGTTATCAGGAGAAAAACCACAGTTTGCATGCATTTCTCAGCTTAATCTCATATGTTTTTATTCAACTACAATATGCTTCAAGTCTTCGTCAAATGAAGACACCACCTACTTGGTGGATTTAGTGGAATTGGGTGAGTGGGGTGCTTCAACCAAAAGTGAGAATAGTGGGAATCCCACTTTTTTGGATTTTCCAATTTCAATTTTGAAAATATTTTCAAAATCAAAAACTAATTTTCAGTTTTAATTTCTTTTAATTAAACTTGAAATTTATTGATTTTACAAAAATTAATTCAAATAATTAATTTTTCAAATAAACTAGTAATTAATTAAATAATTTAATTAATTATATTAATTTAATTGAAGGATGTCTAAATAGAGATACAGTGAGCGGAAGCGGATCGTTTCAAATCCCATTGAGAAAGAACACAAAAAATTACAGTCTAAACGGAAACGATTATGCATAAATTATAAATTACAACATGTTTCTTTAAAAGATTGAACAAGGGATAGAGTATGCAAACTTTTGAAGAACTCGTCTCTTCAAGTATCCCTCGATCGTTCAGCAACTCGTTCAACAACATGAACTCGAACGCAATGATCAGAACACGATCTCAACGAATGACTAGATGCATCTCGATCACAATTGAGTTCAACCCGATCCTCGAACGAAATTAGAACACCGCCACAATAGTTACTTTGGTATTTTCGGTGTGAGAATCTAAGAGTTGTGGGCTATATAATTTTGGATTAAGGAAAGTAGGAGGTAGACGATCGAGTAAGTGGGAGATGAATGTTGTCTATCGTATATACGACATACTCGATCGTTTAGAAAGATGAAGCCTATCGTATAGACTTTGCTACTTAATTGTGTAGCAACGAGTAATCGAGTAACTTTCGTATAGTAAACTCGTAACTCGATCGTGTATGCTCTCTATGCTATCGTTTAGTAAAACCCTTTTACTTGATAGCCTTTTGTGAGATTAATCCAAATGAATTATCAACTGAATTTTGGAAAACCATCTTCCTTTCATCTCACAGTTATCATAAAACTTCCAATAACCTCCCACTCAAATTGGTTATTAGAGAAAAAATAATAATTAATTATCATATAATTAATATGTTATAAATAAATATAATAACCAACTTATCATATTATAGTTATAACCTATAGTTTTAATATTTCATCATGTGAAATATATAAACCATAATTCTTTTTCTATTTTATGGTATTTAATATAAATCATGTTTATATTAATTCCTCCAATGATAATGTAGCAGATACATCAAATCAATTATATCACATCTAATTGAATTTTCTCTTGTTAATTTGAACACTTCAAATTAATCCAAAATCTGATTCTCAACTTGAACCCATTGAGCTACCAAGAAGACCTCATGGACCTATAGCTTGAAGCGTCAACGGTACATGAATAACTAATTAAACTATTTAATCACGAGTTTCACCATCCGTTAACTGTTGGTCACTCTACTAAAGACCGATAGCTGCACTATTCACACTACATATATATTTCTGTGTCCATATGACCAATCAACAGTGCAATGACCTTTCACAAACGACTCGTAAGTACAACTGGGCCAATTCACCGTTGTGCCCAGTGTAGTTACATCTAACTTCTTAAGTATCACTGATTCCTCTAATTAACAATAAGTCATAGTCTACTATGACTAAGTCCTCTCAGGCCAGGAGAGGGTGTGGCCACTATGTTTAAGACCCGGAATTAGCCCTTAAGGGAGAAATTTATCTACTTACCTCTGTTTCGATAGGCTGACTTCCCAGCTCCCAAATCAGAAGAATCCCCAAAATGGTAGGCTTGTTAAGTTGGCAATCTGGTCACTTCACCCATACAAATCAAATGACCGCTCTCATAGGCAGAAGTTTCCAACTCACTTAGGATTAAGGTCATGTCACCTATGGTCATTTTAGTGAAATGTAAATCTTAATTATCAACGGCATTATATAAAGAGACTAATCATTTCGTGGTTCGGTCTTATACAAACTCTCTGTATAGAATACCCCGCTCGTATGTCTCCACGTGAATGGTCAAGATCAAACCATTTATAACACTTTACAACACTTGTAACATCTACAAAGCGGGCCATATCCATAGTGTCATCAGGATAAGGTATCCATCCTTTATCCATCTATTACAGACCATTTAGAATATTACTTAAGGCATAATCCATTTGTATGTCTCCACATACATGCTTAAGTTACATGAAATAACTACAAATCTTAGTTTATTGAATTGAGTAAATACTTGTAAAATAACACTTATTTTATTAATAACATATGTTCACAAAGTGTTTATAAACTACGAGATTACAAGGATAATTAGGATACCAATCCCAACATTAATATCAAATATTAAATTAATTGAACACCAATTCCACTACCATGAATCCCTATTCATGAATTTAATATTTAAATCCTATTTAAATACTATCCGATTCTCCAATTTCGTTTAATTCTTTAATTAAACGTGTAATTATATCGTATATATAATTACTGATTCTCTTAATTCGAATTTGAATGTTTGAAATTAACTTATCATGCTATTATAAGGTTTATTCTGTTTGTGAGCTAGTAAAGATACCTAATGGACCTATAGATCGTGGGCTCTAACGATTCGAGATTAATTGGCTAAATTCTTTCAACCGAATTAATCTCCATTCGTTGACTACCAGGTCACTTCATAAAGCCCAGTAGTTACACTCCTTTCTTGTGGATATATTGTGTCCATTCGATATAACCATGATTAGTAAGTTAATCCTTCACAGGTTGTTTGTAATAATGGTTGGGTCAATAACTGTTTTACCCCTGAGATTACCTCTTGTTCCTTAAGTTCTACTGATCCTTTAATTAATAATTGGTTTGAGATCCAATCATCAAACTGAACTCATCTTGGGCCAATGAGAGGGTGGTACCCCTTGTTCAAGACCTAGAGTCAATACTTAAGGGAACAACCTCTATATTATCCCTAAAAGCAGGTAGGAGTGATTTCCATCTCACACCCTATGTCCCTAGCTATCTACTCAGTCTTACCTTTGAAATGGGAGGCTTATCGAGCCGACGATGTTGAGCCAACCCTTACGCATGCAAACCTAAGGATAATTCCGAATAAATAGGAGTTCATAGTTAGCTAAGGATTAAGGTTAAGTTACCTAGGTCATCACTTTGAGATAATCGGTCTTAAACAGTAAACAACATTATAAAGTAAGAGTGGCATATTTCTTGGTCCGATCTATTGCAAACTCATTGCATAGGACGCCCCCACTCCTCATGTTAATACATGAACGAATCAGGATCACTTCGTTTGTTGCACTTTACGACAAATTGTAACAACTACAGAGTGGGCCGCATCCGATAGTGTTACCAGAACAAGGTACCCAGCCTTATTCGTATATTATAGACCATTTTGGTTATATACTGAACTTGATCCACTCTTATGTCTCCAAATAAAGTTCGAGTATTCATATGATAGTCATGGATCTTTATTTTATTGGATTTAGTCTTTACTAGTGCAATTTACATATTCAACAACAGTTTTATTGAATAGACGTTAATAACATCTTTATTGACAATAGAATATGTTTAACATTACAAACTGTGAGTTTTAGGACATGCAACCCAACATAATTTGTGAAAAGGTCGACTCACTGTTGATTGGTTATATTCGTGGACACAGGAATAAATCTACAGTATGAAGAGTGCAGCTATCGGTCTTTAGTAGAGTGACTAGTAGTTAATGAAAATTGATTGATTTAATTAAAGAGTTTAATTAATTAATCTTATATCAATGGAGTTTCTAATTTGTAGGTTCATGAAGTCCCCTTATTAGCTCATTAAAAGGTATATAAAAGGAATGGTTTGAATTGTTCAAATCAGTTTCATATTAGTGAGATTAATATAATATGGTTAATTATAGATGTGATCCATAATTAAGAGAGAAAAATATTTGAATAAGATTCAAATATTGAAGAGATGTGTATATATAAATATGTAATAATTATATGTCGATTAATTCTATATTAAATATGATTTAATATAGTAGTTTAATTGATTAATTAATGGTTAGTTAATTAATTAATTTGTTGAGAAGTAGAGATAAATAAACATATGATGTTTATTTATTAATTAATTAATTATATATATTAAACTGAATTTAATATACATGGTTATTTAATTACCAAACTAATTAATTAAATTAGAATTATAGTACGAATAAGAAAGACTAAGAGAATGGGGTCACCCCTCCTCTCTATAGACAGGTCTTCATGACTCATGTTTGTGACATGGTTGAATTGGGAATTATGAATCCTAGTCTCCTACTACTTCTCTCAAAATCTTTATTCTTTTATCTATTACTTCCTCTTCCAAGTCTTGGAGACCACACATCTGCCTCTTAGGTGAGGGTTGGCTCAACAATGTCGGTTCAATAAGCCTCCCATTTTAGGGATAAAACCATGTAGATAGTTGGGGACATAGGGTGCAAGATGAAATTCACGCCTACCCGATTTAGGGATAGGAGAAATGTTGTTATCTTAAGTACTAAATCCCAGTATTGAACAAGGAGCCCCACCCTCTCATTGGCCCAAAAAGGATCCGATTTAGTGATTGGATCATATACCAATTGTTCATTAGAGGATTAGTAGGAACTTAAGGAACAACATGTGGTATTGGGGTAAAACAACATATTGACCTAGGCGTTATTACGAACAGCTTGTGAATGGTCGTCTTACTGGTCGTGGTTATATCGTGTGGACACAAATATATTTATAGTGAGAAAAGTACAACTATCGAGCTATAGTGGTGTGACTCAATTTAACGAATACTGATTAATTTGGTCTAAAGAGTTTTAGTCAATTAATTTTAATCGTTGGAGCTCATGATCTGTAGATTCATAAGGTCCCTCTACTATCTCATAAAACATGAACACCTTGAATTAATAAATTGAGTAAATTTGGAATGATATCAATTTGAATCGTTCAAATTTAATTTCAATTTGAAAATGTTCAAATTGAAACTAGGGTTTGAATTTGAATAGGTTCAAATTCGAATTAGGGTTTGTAGAATTATACATGATATAATTAATATTTAGTTCATTGAAATTAAACGAAATTGGAGAGTTTATAATATTTCAATATTGATTTAAATATTAATTACATAAATATGATTCATGTTTAAAATTAGGTGTGTGATTAATTTAATATTTGATATTAAATTAATTAGTTAAATAGATATGTTTAATTAATTATAAATTCCAATTAATTCCAATTTTAATTCAATTTGAGAAATTGGATTTTGATTTAGTTAAATTATGGATTTATTAAATCAGGTTTTAATTAATCTATAATTAATTAAAAGAAATTGAAAATTTAAGAATTTAGGAAAAAAATGGAGAAAATGGGTTTTTTTTTCCCACTTTCACCTCCATGCAAGATCACACATCAATTTCCACTCAAATCTGATAAAGCTGTTGGCGTTCATGACTGATGAAGTGCTTGCATGCTGAAGAGCGATAAAACACTCATAATTGAAGTGGAAGAGGTAGTGCTTTGAGATGAGAAATGAGTTTCTGAACTCATCTTCCTCTTCCTCTCAAACCCATAAAATTAACTTCACAAATTCACTCAAATTCAAGTTCCACCACTCAAATTCAAGACTGAGAATAGTAGAGAATATCTCTTGGTGGTTCACGGTTGATTTGGAGTTGAATTGGAGTGAAGAGCAACTTGAAATTGGAAGAATTCACCAAAGGTATGAAACTTGAAACCTCTTGTATTTTTCCTGAAAATGCATGCTTTAAAACTCAAATTATATGTAATTATAGTGCTTATTGATTCGGGTTGCTTCCGTTGCATGCTTGTGTATTTTATCATATACCGTATTTTGTTAATGTAAAATTGAAAACAAAATTGCAAGGTGATCACACGCTTCCATTTGAGAATCGATTCCTTCACCTAATTCTTGATTTTTTTGCCATATTGAAATTTGAATTATCTTTTGTTTTTCTTCAGTTTTTCTCATGATTCATATGCTTTGAATTTTGAAATCTAATAAATTAGATTTACAACATATTAAATTAAAATATTTTAGTTTTCAAAATTTTAAATTTCAAATTATTTTTATAAAAAGAATATGGAGGAGATATTTTAATTTAGGTGAAGGGAGTGCATGGGTGTGCGTGCGTGCGTTTTGTGAGTTAAAATTTAAAATAACAACAAAAAATAAAAAAAAAAGAAAAAGAGAAAAACAAAAGTAAACCTAACTCTTATGCTACCAGCACTGCCCTCCCCCAACCCCAATGTTTTTCTCCTCATTCGCATGAAGTCGAGCTTCTACTACACAAAGGACGTCGTAAAGACCTCCAGCCTTCTACCACACGAACGCTAACGCATGCCATGGATCTTCCTCTCTCTCTCATTTATTCTCTTTCATCATCTCTTTTATGCGAAGTCTCACCTGTAAACGAAGTCGCTGATCGCAAGCTTTGCCACCGTGTGGTCACCGGAGGAACCGACCAACAGTGTTTAGGTGAGCATGGGGTTGTTTTGTGTTTTTTATTAAACTCTCAGTTTTTGTGATACAAGTTGGCTTCGATTAAATCAACCGTTGATTTGATTTGAGGTTTGGTGGAGATTTTATCTTTATTTTGAATCGGTCTAAAATACTTCTCAATACCATGTATTCATTTCTTTTGGATTTGTTGTAGTCGATGACTTTGGGTTTTTATCAATTTGAGCGTGTAAGGGTAGTTTAGGTGTTTGTTAATTTGTATTTTGTATTTAAGAAAATCGTTTTGCTATTTTTACAATTTTAAAAATTTTCAGCTAATTTTTTAAATGAAACTTTAAAATCTACCGTTAATCTGGTCAACCATTTTAATTTTTAAATTTGACTAACACAGTTTGAATGTTATTTCAAAGCAATATTTCAAGTTGCCATCGTTAAATTTATAGGCTAACGATTTGTATATGCTTATATGAATAAATTTAAACAACTTCAAAAAATAAATTAAGGAATCACTAAAGCGAGCACAACTCATCTGTTAATGATAAAGAGGTCTATGGTATGAAACCCCTTACTCCTTATTGTTCTAAAATACCTAAATTTAGGGATTAAAGTTAACATTTTATGACCATTTTGAAATAATAAGATTATTGATATCAATTTGTAAAGTAAAATAATTGAAAATATTATATTTACAAGCCATTGTTCAAATAATTAATTTGAATAATAGTCAAAATGAGCATAACTTAATTAATACAGTATTTGTATTTATAACCTCAAAATCAAATGATCTATTTTCCCATTCCGCATATTGTAAAAAAAAGAAAATCAATAACGCTAAAATGAGCTCATCTCAATGATAATCGACACGATCTTCTTCATAGAGACCAATTCATCTCCAACCTCGTAATTGTTCTATTGAAAAATTGTGAGGCAAGGACTATCTTAAAACTATAATAATCACCTCTTACTACCGTAAATACTATTTCAAAACCTCCAGTTAGCTACCGTCAATATTACTTCAAAATATCTGTTTGTTATAATATTTATTATTTACTACAATTTTTACTCTTTTATATTCATCACTTTTTTTATTCTTTGTTTTAACAACTTCTTTCTCAAATTAAAATAATCTAAAACCCAAACATATATTATTTTGATCTAATCTAAAATATTCTACACCAAAATATAAATTATTATAATCATACTATTATAATTTAGAATCATAATAATCAACTATTTGCTCTATAGGTTGAGGAACAACGATAATCGTTGAGATATCTCCGATTGTCCCCGTTTCAATCACGGTCGCCTATTCACGTCCACAATCTTAAAAAACATTTGAAACTATAAACGGACAACCCTCTCTCACGCGCTTTCCCTTCCACTCTTCACTCACTCCCACTGCACCGCCACGTGTCCAGTCTATAAATCAGACAGTCAGCACGTGTACATAACGCGCAATGCATGAGAGTGGGGAAAATTTTACTCGGCTTTCGAACAAAATGACATAACTCATAGGAGTTTCTTTCCTTTCTAATATTTCAATATTTCAATTTCTCAAAAGAAAAAAAGAGAGAGAGAGAAGGGGACAGAGCGAAATTTAACTTTGATTTTTCCATCTTTTTCTTTTTAGTAATTAGAGGAAGAGGACGGGGAAGAAGAAGACGGAGTCCTTTTCTAGGGTTTTCCGACGGATCTTTTACGGCTCACGAAATCCTATGAACTTGAGGAGAGCACCACCGAATCGGCGGGATCTTGATCTGTAATTGGCTTCGCTGTTGGAGTGAAGAACCACCGAAACGCACGCAGGGGAAATCATGGATTCCGTATCTTCAAACTCCCATGGAAATCTGGACGAGCAGATTTCCCAGCTCATGCAGTGCAAGCCCTTGAACGAGCAGGAGGTATCCACTTTTTTTTTCCTCGCATTTTCCCTTCTTTCTTCTTGTTATATCTTAGATTCTAGAGGTTGTTTGCTTATCCTCGGGGGTTTTCGGATGGTTTAAAAGCAATGTGATGGATCCAGCCTGATCCGTTAGGGTTGCAGAACTTGGATTGAGGTACTCGCGTGTTTCTGAGTTTTTGGGCTCGTGGTACGATGGTGGGTTTGGTTGGCTACATTGGAAGCATCTTCAAGGTAGATCTCGCGGTTGGACTTTTAGAAATATGGTTATTCGAGAAAGATTTGCGCTAATGTGAAATAGATCCCTTATTGTGATGCCACTGCAGTTGGCCTTTTAAAATTTAACTTACGACACTATCTCACTCCGAGAATGTTTTCCCAGTTGGTTCTCTTTGCCGTGATAAGATACGCTAAGAGCGTGTCTCTCTTGGTTTTGGCAAAAAGAGTTCAGATACTCCCCATTTATCACAACGGTGTGTGTCTGTGGCATTTGATCGTGGAATCAAGGGAGTGGCCCATCGATTCCTTGACCTCTAACTATGTAAATTGAGTAATGATGTTGCACGCATTCATCTCCACAGGTTTTCTAGGAAGTATAATATGCAGCTGTAAATTTACTGCTTCCTGTTTAGAAGTGGGAGTGAGCATTGATGTAAATTGACCAGAGTTCCACTTTTCATGCAGTGGACTTTCTGACTAACTATAGTATACTTCTTTCTTCATATAGACATCAGCGAGAAACCTGAGCAACACCAGTTATTGAAGTTATGGTATTTAGCTAGCTATTTCTGTTTGTGGAAAGCTGCCGAGTACATTCTAAAAGTTACGTTTTGCGCTAGATGTGAATTTATAAATTGTGGTCCTCTTCAAGCTAATTTAGATCAAGATGGGAGAATCTTTGAGTTTGTAATCAGCAATGGTGAATTCGAATAATATCATCCGTGAACCATTAGAAGAAAAAAAGGGTTGCGGTCAGATCAATTATACAGTATCAGTGATACAAGCATAGTCAATGACTTTGAGTGGAGGTGTTGTGTTTTCTTTTTGTCTATGAAATTTGGAGCTGTTATTAGTTTTATGAATATGTCTACTAATCGTGAGATCCAGTCCATTTTAGCCAGGTGGGGAATGTTATATTCTGACCCCTTATAAAATGATGTTGGTTCTGCAGTTATTCTTATTTTCAGATGAATATTGTTTTCCTCTCATCCAGTCTGCATTTTCTAAGTTTTCTTTTCTCTATAAATGATTGCCTGTTGAAGATATACTCTATATTGTTAATTGATCCTTCTCTGACTATGGTTTATATTATATATATTTTTTTTGGTATGAAATCAACCTGTGGTTGTGGGTGCCAAAGTATTTTCTATTTTATTTGACATCAGGATGGGCCAAACGTATCTTAGTGTCAATACTTGAAGATCATATTTTTTATTTCAAGGATCTCAACTTATGGGGTGTTTATTATCTCTACTGCAGGTAAGAGTATTGTGTGAGAAAGCTAAGGAGATATTAATGGACGAGAGCAATGTACAGGTATGTTTTATTTTGTTTCTTGTTATTGATCTTTTATCTGGATTTATAATTTATTGATGGTTGCTTAGCGTTTTTTTTTTCTCCATTTTAACAACATGCATTTATGTTACTAGTTTGGATTTTTGTAATCCTGCATAGGTACCATATTTATAATTTTAAATTAAGATGACTATCATTTTGAAGCAATCTTAATTTAGATATCTGCATGACATAGGTGAAATTTTTTACGTGCATCTCTCTGGTAATGTTGTGCGTGCTAGATTTAATTTTTAAAATTATTTTCCCTTTTCTTGAACATTTGAAATTCAAAACCCTGTAACATGATGTTCTCTTTCTTGTTATATGTATGATTCTGCTTATATGATTTTCTCGTAGTCTAGTTTATATACATTGGAATAATCTTTTTACCTTCTCTTGAACTAATAAAATGTTCATATTAGTTTTATATTTTACTTGAAGTTTATATCATATTTCATACTTCTAAATACATTTCAAGGTTTTATTTATGCAAAGTGTCTTGTTGTGGCCTCATTTCCTGTGGTTTGGTTGTATGTGTACTGAACATGGTTATAAATAATATGAAATTATTCTTTCAATAAGTTATAAAACATCTCTATTTGTTTTGGGTGCAATCTATCTTCTACTCAGCTTAGTTGATATGAGGTATGATTAGCGGTACTTTTAGAGAGGGGAGGGTCACTAAATGTTTGGATACAACTTAGATACACTTTCCAGTAAGAGCTTAAAAGCACTTCATTGTGATTTCAGAGAAGCAATTTTGATAAGTGCCATTTTAGGTGCTTCTGACTTAAAAAAATTATCTTTCATCTTTCATAATAAATATTTTCTTTTACCAATTCTGTAATTTCATCTTATCAATTAAATGAAAGAATCAATGATGAAGTGCCTTTTTAGTTGCTTTAGACTTAAAAGTTTATCTTCAATTTTTCACAATGCATATTTTCTTTCACCAACTTTGAATTTTGAAATTTCATCTTATCATCGATATACATATACACCAATTTAGTTTTACTCACATTTCTATCTATGCATTTTATCTTTCTAATTTTGGTATACTCACTTTGTACTAGATTTTCTCACATTTACAGTTTCTCACGTCAATATTTTTGTTCACTCCTTCCCTTACTAATCCCTCTCTACAAACATTGTCTTTCACTAATGCATTTTATGAACATGTTTTCTTTTATATTTTACTTTTTGTAATTTTAATTGATTTTATTTTGGTGACTTACCTAATTCTAGAAATACTGTTAAAGTAAATATTTTATAAAAAGTGCATCTAATTGGATTGAAAGCACTTGTGAAGAATTGGAAATAAACATCAAGGGATTTGTTATTGAGTACCTTTTTTTATTTTTATTAATCTTCTGTATAATAGGAGTGTTCTTTCCCGCTTCATTCTTCTTTCAAAACCACTTCCAAATACGCCCTTATGAAAACAGGTCAAGAATTTGTTTCTATTGGTGGTTTTCTCCCTACAATAGTTTTGTAGCTCTTATATTCTGTCTTCCACGTGCTTGTTTTCTTATTCAGTATTCTGATTTATTTTGCTCTCTCTAGTTATACTGGCTTGTTATAAATTTTAACAATGACCCTCCTCATCTATTCTGAGGTTTTAAAAATGAATAGGTCTGAATCAAAGTCGAACTGTTAATTTATGATCTGGGATCTATCTGGAGTTGCAACTTTTGTAACAATCATACTCTCGAACTTGCATCTACTTTATCTTATTAATTGATGATGGGGTTGTGATGGATGCTGCTTATTTTTCATGTTAATACTATGGGGTTTTATGCTTTGCAGCCCGTTAAAAGTCCAGTAACAATATGTGGTGATATTCACGGGCAATTTCATGACCTTGCAGAACTTTTTCGCATTGGAGGGAAGGTATCTAATTTATTGGCAGGAACTTTGTTGGTTATCTTTGCTGAATGAGTAGTGATTAAAGCGTTGGATGGGAAAATATAAGCTCAAGTGTGAAAGAAAAGCTCTTGATATGCTGATACTGTTGATTCTTGTTAATGTTGAATCATTGTGCTTCTCCAACTTCAAGCATAATTATCAAATAGATAACGAATGTTATTAGGTGATGGATTCAGATTGAAGCCAAAAAAAAAAAAAAAAAAAAAAGCAAAGATTTTAGCATTCTTCTGTAGTGCTAGATATTTGTCTCATATCCTTGATAATACACACAATAACATACATTTTTTGAATCAAGCAAATGACTTTTAGCTAACATTGAACTATAGTCAAATATCTATGTTCATTACGCATATATTTTATTTTGAGTTCCTTCTTGAAGTTATAGACTATAGTTGGGATTGAGTAGTTTAGAGTAGTCTCTTCTTTCTTTTTTACATCATATCATATCATACAGTTCTTCATTTCTTCAAAATATTTCTGTTGGGCAGTGTCCAGATACGAATTACTTGTTTATGGGAGATTATGTTGATCGTGGCTACTACTCGGTTGAAACTGTTACAGTAAGTATGGCCTTGTTTAATGTAAATATACTTCGTATATGCTTATCTTATGTGGCAGAACTTGCTTGGCTTGAAAATTCTAGAGACACTGCACATTTGAACCATTGTTTTAGGCAATGAGAATATGGTTTAACATGCATTATTTATGATTTAGGACTAAGAATAAGGGAAAAAAAATGAATAACCGCAATGCATCACAAGTTCACAACATACAAGATTCCGAAGGCTTTCAATAACTGAACTTGAACATGTTTAAAGCCTCCTTTTATAGCTTCCATACTTTCTCTATCACTTCTTACCCACTAGGCCACTACTTTTTATTTCTAGGATTGTAGACTTGTGGAACCATTTGAAATTCTTGGTCACTATTTTACAAGGTTCATGAACTTGACTGAATACAGTTCCTTATCCATGAGCATTAGAAATTAAATTTTGAATTGATCCGTGAGTAACGAAGAAATTAATAGACCCTATCCTGGAATGCTAATGTGGGCTTTCCCAATAAGTCACTGATACACAATTCCTTCCACCATATTTTCATAGTAGGCTGTAGGATGCTTTTTGGGGCAGGAACTCAACTTGTGTCCTAATATGAGTCATTTTGCAGCTTTTAGTGGCCCTTAAAGTCCGATATCCCCAACGCATCACAATTCTTAGAGGAAATCATGAAAGTCGTCAGGTAAATGTTTATCATTGTCATTGCTGCCTAGTTACGTACTGGTGTTCATTTATTTATCCTTTTTTGACTACTTGGATGTATACAATTTAGTTTAAAGTTGTAATTTCAGCGAATATTTGTTTGGCACCATGACCCTTAATTTTAATGTTTTTGGCTGATGTCATCTCTAATTATGGTTTGTGTCCTCTTTATGCAGATAACACAAGTTTATGGGTTCTATGACGAATGCTTAAGAAAGTAAGTTTTCTTCTGGCTTATCCTCAGTAGGAATTATTATTTTTCAACGTCCTCCTATGGCTCAACTCCATCTTGTCATCTCAGATCCTTTTTGCTTTCTCCGTTGCTTTTATTTAGTACTACTCTGTGATGCACCTTTTTTCTTTGGTGCTTATTCAGTTTGAATAAAATGGTTGTTTCGATGCATTTTGACATGTTCCTTCAAATATCTAATCTTGAAAATATTTATTTACTAGTTGTTTATCTTTGAAGTTGAGTTATTTATTGGAAGATGGAAGTTATGTATGTAATGCTCTAGGGAGCGGTACCCCTTTTTTCTTTTTTTTTTTGAACCAAGACTGTATCGCATTGACATGAAGTATGAAGAATACTTTGAAAATGCAACCCAAGTTTGTCCTGTAAGTTTTATTATCTTAATCTCATTTGCAGGTACGGCAATGCTAATGTTTGGAAGATTTTTACTGATCTGTTTGACTATTTTCCGCTGACAGCACTGGTCAGTATAATTCAAACATCATTATGTATACTTACGTTGTGGGGTTCTTCAGTTCCTCCTTGCAACATTATGATTGTCAATTTTTGTTTCTGAAATTGATCTGATGCTTATTTCTGTGAACTATATAGGTCGAATCAGAAATATTCTGTCTGCATGGTGGTTTATCTCCATCCATTGAAACCCTTGACAATATTCGGAATTTTGATCGTGTTCAAGAAGTTCCTCATGAAGGTCCCATGTGCGATCTCTTATGGTCTGACCCAGATGATCGATGTGGGTGGGGAATTTCTCCCAGAGGTGCTGGATATACCTTTGGTCAGGTAATTTGCGTAGGCAAACCACCATTTAGTAGCATCTAACCCTTCATATTTTTCACCGAGGAGTATTATGAGCTCTTTTTGTTGTTTCTCCAGGATATATCTGAGCAGTTTAACCATAGTAATAATTTAAAGTTGATTGCGAGAGCTCATCAGCTAGTGATGGAAGGATATAACTGGAGTCATGTAAGAAGCTTCTTCCCTTTGATGTTTGCACTGATCTTTTGTTTTGATGGGATGGGTAACCTAGAAATTATGAATTGCTTATAACAGGAACAAAAAGTTGTGACTATATTTAGTGCACCTAATTATTGCTATCGCTGTGGAAATATGGCATCAATTCTGGAAGTTGATGACTGCAAGGCGCACACTTTCATTCAGGTTACCTCCCTTAACACACACACACACACACAAAACAACCCCCCCTCCCTCCCTCCGGAAGGGAGGAACAGCTCAGGCCATTACTTCATTCATATCTTATGTTTGCGTTTTCCTTGTATGTGTGAAAATTCTTTGCTTCTGCAGTTTGAACCAGCTCCAAGGAGGGGAGAACCAGATGTTACTCGAAGAACTCCCGACTACTTCTTATGATGTGGCTATTGTCGGTTGACTTTTTCTAGCAGCAACAATTTCCAAGTATATGTTTTGGCTGTTTCTACATTGGAGAATTTCAGTTTCCCTGGAGGGGGGGAAAGCGTGTAAATTGCGGCAGGTTGCTTCAGGAGGGGGGAGAGTGCATCCTTGCAAATCTCAAGGTTTTGCTGAAGGAAGCTATAGGGCTGGCGACTCATTAACTGCATATGTAACATCTCCAGACACAATGTATTGCATCTCTCTCTCTCTTTCTTTTTCTTTTCTTTTCTTTTTTTTAGTAACTTGTTTCAATGTAATTTTCCTTTCCTCTGGTTCACGGGTTCTCTCTGCTTTTTCTGTTAACTATTTTGTAGGATGCTTTGTTTTAGTTTTCTTTTTGGGGGTTTACAGATGGACCATCAGTTTAATTTCCTTTAATGAGTGTCTTTATTATTCTTTCCCATAATTTCCTCTGTTACCGTGCACTCCTCCCGATAGCTTTTAATCATTATTATTTATAACAAGCAAACAGCTTGGTTTATATTCAATGAACAAGCAATTATCAGGTCCAATTACTCAATTAGAAGCACTGTATATGTTGAGTGTCGTCAACCTGTGGCTGCAATCTTTTAGCGACAAATTGATGTTTTTTTTACTCCAGACTTTGAATTAATGCATCTGTTCTTTAAAGCAAGCCAAGTTTGTGCAAGTAACCAATAGGAGAAATTTGGACCCTTTTAAGTATTTGAACCTAAATTTTCTCAGAATAACCATCTGAAGATATCTTCTGCAATCTCTTTGGATGAGGTCGTTTCCTATGAAAAAAAAGAAGAAACTGAGGATATTGGAATAGCCTCACTTCGTCGGTTCTTGATCCTTGGAAACAGCAACGCGATCCAAAGTTGGTTCTGTAGTCAATGGAAGACTAGACTGGGTGCCGAAATAGCTTTGGTGTAAGCATGAGGCAGTGTGAGAAGTTTCTTGGATCTCCTTACATAAGCTCGCTTTGTGAAGTTGTTGTAATCGTTTTCTTCAATTGCTTCCAATATTTTTCTGTACAGCATCAAGGATGACCATACTGGCCAACGGCTGGCCTTGTCAAGCTGAGAAGCTCCCTTTTCTGCTAGTTTAAAATAAAACCTCGCCCTTTTGATCTGTTCTTTAATGAATTCTCTCCACTTATTCGTCACTCTCATTGTCAATATATCGTCATCGCATAACCCGAACTGTGCAAGCTCATCCTGAGGAAGATATACCCTGCCTCTTGTAGCACTGAAACAAGTTCAAAAAGCAGCATTAAGATGCATAAACTGTTATGAAGTTGACCATAAAAGTATATAAAAAATGTAAACAGTAGAGAAATTGATACCGTGGTTCATTAACGGTATGTTAGCTACGTCCACAAAGGGAAAGTTAATTGTTAGAAAAATATCGAATAAGTTTACGTATGATGCACTCCTCTAAACTCTATGACCGAAATTGTAAATAACATAAATAGGAGTAGTTTCAAAGTGTAACATCGTATTTGGTCATTGAGGTTTTTGTACAAATGACCTATTTATGGAGGCGTTAATGCATAATGACCGAATCTAAAAAACGAATGAAAACTAACCTTTTTGCTAACAGCATAGACCAATGTCGCGTTAGGATTTTTCTCTCATCGCAAAATAATTGGAACCCTAATGCAATATTCAATTCAACGGTCGGCCAACCATTGATTGAAAATGGAAATCAAGTTAGTGCTTTGACCATTTCCGATAGGTGAGACATACCTAACAGGCTAACACAATAATGAATTTTAGACGGTGGTGGTGTGCTCTAACTAAAAAGTTAGTTTTTATTCATTTTCTAGAATTGGATTATTATGCATTAAAATCGCTAGTATCGAGTCATCCTTGCAAAAATCTATTTAAACTACATAACGAAGAGAGCGTAAGAGAGGGAGAGAGAGCTTACTCCTCTCCTACATCTCTTAGAATGTTGGTAAGTTGATTTCCAATTCCCAAATGGATAGCAGCGCTGTAGATAGTCTGAGTAGGAAGTGAAGAATCAGGTGCAATTCCCATAACAGGTACGCTCATTAGTCCCACAGTTCCAGCCACATAATAACAATACAAATACAGCTCTTCAAAATTCTCATATCTACACTTTTTAGTATCCATTCTCATCCCTTCAATCATGTCCCTGAATGGCTGCTTTCAGAAAAACAAAGAACATAACAACAATTATAATCCCAAACCACCAATAACACAAAAGAAAAACTAAAAAGAAACTTCTCTCCACTCAGCACCTTCATGTCTATGGGAAATTTCGACACTGTGTGACTCAAAGCAGCATCCAGCAAATCATACGGACACCCTTCAAATATGTCTTCCAAACGTTCTTCCCATCGATCAAGAACTTTTGGATTCATATACACAGCGTTGGGGCCATCCACAAGTTCATCTGTTCTCCTACACCAAACTATAAAATTCATGTTAATTGCAAATATAGCAGATAACTAGACTCCTTCAACGACCGACAGCTGAAATTAATATCTGTTATATTTGTTCATACTTTAGATCTGATTGCTATATTTGCAGCTGATTCTAAAAAAACCAAAAAATATTACATTTCCAAAGATTTTGATTTGGAAATGACCAAAACTCTTCTCGTTCATGCGTTTTCTGAAATGGGTTCTCTTCAAAAACGTAATCTGAGGAGTGATTTTCTTTTGGTCTTACCATATATTGCCCATATTGCTCTCTGTCGCTCCTTTGTCATGAGCAGAGTTCCCAAATAGAAAGTCTTGGCATATTCTGCACAGATTTTCCTGCAACTCTCATAAGCTTCTTCAAGAAATGAAGGGTGAAATTGCATCTTCTTCAAGAAATGGTTGGACTGAGATTGTCTTTCCACGATCTCATCGACGTTCAAATCAGCCAGAGGAATGCCTTGTTTTGATAAAGTTGGAAACTTTAATGTCTGAGAGCTTTTGGGAGCTGCAATTACCCCACCTTTGCTCATTATAACTGTGAATTGTTTTGGAAATACTTTCCCTTTGCATTCTCCAATGAATGTGAGAGGCTTTGGTGTGATACAAATACAAGAATTCATTTTGTAAATCTTCTGATAAAACCCCCAAAATGAGATTTTGGGATTCAAGAGACTTATAACTCCTTTGGTATATTCCAATGGTGTTCAATGGCATTTATCAGAGTAGGATTGCCATTGGGAATTTTAGGTATATCTTTTTTCCTTCAGTAAAGTTAGGAAAGATAGGACAAACCCAAAGAAAATGCCTTGTCTAGAATAAACAGACAGTGGTTTGAAGTCCAATAAATTTGTCTTGTTTTTGGGACTTTATTTTAGAATCTTCATCCATATTGATACCCTTCACAAACTCAAAACTCTTATTTGTATTCACTTTTCCAACTTTTTGTACCTGTTTTTCAAAACTCAATCCATAAAAACTTCAAACTAACTAATATGAATATTTGATTCCGATGCCAATTACATTAGTTAGAGACCAGACTACACTTAATTTCATACTCCCATTTTTTTTATTCAATTTTTTTTTCGAAAAATTGTCACATAACAGTTTTTTATTGAATAGTTACGTAAATATAAATGCAACTCAGGTACAACACTTAAATTATTTCTTTATTAATTCATCTTAAATGTTTTTATTTTTTGAATGTTTTATTTATACATGTACAATAATAAAAAAAATTAAAATATTCGGTTAGTTTGATGATGCTATGAATTTTTGCACTGTACTGTATTTGCTTTATAGATTTATGATATGTAAATATTAATATGTAATATAGAACGTATATTTTATCTATCTATATTTACGTAGACTATAAAAACAGTAAACTTATAACTTGAGACAAATGATTCATTACATTGATAATTATATTAGACTACTTATATCAAGATTTTAACTCATCAATTAAAAGGGTTCGAGGGATCGAATCACGTAAATCTTGATTGCTAACACATTTGTATGTCAATTGAATTTTGTTTGTTTGACATATAGACTAATTTTATATATGTATATAAAAAAATGTGTTTATAAACATATACGGGTAGCTTTTAGAAACATGAAAAGATGCTTATTTATTTATTTTAAAAACCATTTTTATTTCAGAAAAGTACATACAAGCATTGGAAATTTGGCTGGCTTGATTCGTGAAGAGACCACATATTAAAAGCCAAACGTGGTTTTTATTTTACAAAATTATCTAATGGTTTCCAATAATTTGAATTTAATTAAATTACATATCTTCTTTGTTAACTGTTCAACGTGACTTAACTATTTGTATTAGAAACTTATTGAACCATTATTGAAATGCAATGCTATTTTCCTTTTTATTATTTATTTGATTCATGACATAAGTATTTAATAAAAAAATATGGATATATTATTAATGAAATAAGATGACTTTATAATTTATTTTTGTAATTGAACTGACTAAAGAACTATTTTTTAAATAAAAAATAATTTCCTTGTCGAAGAAGTGTTTGTAGTCCAATGGTTAAAAATAATTTCATACTTAGTATCTATGTAATATATAATGTTTAGAATAATTGTCTTTCAAGTAATATGTAATGTTTACTCTTTTTTTTCTACATAATTTTTATGTTCACGTTATATTAGTTTTAGGGTTAAAGATACAAGATAATTTCTTTGTTACTCGTCAGACTATAATTATCATATCATTGACATTTAAGTTTGAAATTTTTCTTAGACTTTTTACTTCTTATATTTTTAAATCTATGTAATAACTTTTAATGTTTTTATTGTGAATAATTTTGTAGAGTTAGTTCTAATCAATATGGAGAGATATTTTTATTATGTCATTAATTTTTTGTACACAATTTTTATATTCACATTACACTCTATATATTTTTGTTTGGTTCCATGTTATTTTTACATTTACATTCATCATATAGGTTTTTAAGCTATTAAACACCTTAAAAACCCAAGAGACTTTTAAGCTGTTGAACTCTCTATGCTTGAGAATCAACTTAAAAATTATATTATTGATATGTATTCAAACATTGAATTTGTTGAGTTTAAAAACAGATGTGATCTTGCAGTAAAAATGATCCCGAGAGACAAGGTCTTTCCATTAGTTTACATATTACTCACTTTGACATTGATTTTACCTATTGCCACAACTACTGTAGAGAGAACATTTTCTGTTATGCATATAGTGAAGACTCGATTGCATAATCGAATAGGAGATCAATAAATGAATGATTGTCTTATAGCCTATATTAAAAATGGTTTATTTGATAAGTCAGATACTGGAGTTATCATAGATCGATTTCAAAACATGAAAACTCGCAAAGGGCAATTGTAATATATTAAGTTAGTTAATTTATGAAGTTATGAATAAATATTTTTTTTTCTTTTACATTCATTTATAGATTTCTTTTGTTAGACTTGTACGTATAATGCCCCTATATAAAATTCTTGGCTTCGTCATTGAACATAATCATTCATAAAATGTTTGCAGTTAATTGCTAGTCCATTGCTTATGAGAGCTAAGCTTCCTACATATGTATGGGGACATGCTATTTTGCATACAACGTCACTTATACGCATTAAACCAATAACTTATCATAAGTACTCGTCATTACAATTAGCTTATGGCCACGAGCCAAATATTTTTTGTCTGAGAATTTTTTGGTGTGCAGTATATATTCCAATTGCTCCACCACAATATGAAGGAACTCTTAAATAAGAGAACCATTGAGCGGAAGTAAGATCGTTCTATACCCATTGTGAAAGAATAAAGCATTTACAAATATATAACCTCAGTTATGCATCATAAAGTAAATTACAACATGCTTTCAATTAAAAACAAAGGGAATTGAGTGACATACCTTTGAAGAACTCTTCTTCTAAGTATTCCCTCGATCTACACTAGTTAGGTGTCCCAACATACTCGATCACGAGCACAAACGTAATGGACAACCAATGCAATTCCACGAACTATCAGATCCTCGAACCCAATCGAGTAAAACTTGATTCTCGATCCTTAAATAGAAACACTCGACACTACCATTCGGTTACCTTAGTATTCTCGGTGTAAGAATCCAGGAGGTGTGGACTCTGTGTGGATTTGGTAGAGGGAAGAAGGAAGAATACGATCTAGTAAGTGGGAGAAAAAAAATATCCATTGTATAGATAGGGTACTCGATCGTTTAGTAAACGAGAGGCAATTGTCTAGTAAACTCGCTCGTTGTTCACTCTCTCAAAGGCTATCGTATAGCTCTTTCTTTCGCTCGATCAAATGTTAAGCGATTGTGAAATAAATGAAAACCTTTTTCACTTTTATCCATCAATTATCAAAACTGATAGTAACTTCCCATTTGCAACTGTTATATGAGAGAATAACTAACCAAACAATTATCTCATAATTGTTTTTACTATAAATAAATATAATAACTAATTTATCATATTATATTTATAACCTATAGTTTTAATATCACATCATATGTAATATTTAAATCATAGTTCTTTTCTCCTTTATGACGTTTAATATAAATCATATTTATATTAATTCCTCCAATCAATGTATCTAATATATCAAATCAATTATATCACATATACTTGAATCAATTTAATTATAACATATACAATCAAATTCCCTCTTGTTAATTTGAACACTTCAAACTAAACCAAAAACCGATTCTCAACTTGAATCCATTGAGCTACCAAAGGGATCTTATGGACCTGTAGCTTAAAGCTCCAACGGTATGTGAATATCTGACTAAACTCTCTAATCATGATATCCACCGTTCTTTAACTGTCAGACATTCCACTAAAGACCGAAAGCTACACTCTTCCCACTACAAATATATTTTTGTGTCCATTGGATATAATCAATCAACAGTACGATGACCCTCCACAAATTGCTCGTAAGTATAACTGGACCAATTTATCGTTTTGCCCCTGTAGTTACATCTAACTCCTTAAGTACTACTGAATCCTCTAATGAACAATACATCATAGTCCTACTATGAGTGAACATTTCTCGGGCCATGAAAAGGTGTAGCGACACATTGTTCAAGGCTCGAAATCAGCCCTTAAGGGAATAATCTATCTACTGATCACTGCTTCGGGGAATGAGTGAATTTCGTCTTGTGTAGCTCAGTTCCCAACTCCCCAATCAGACAAATCCCTAAAATGGTAGGTTTGAGTCGGCGATCTGGCCACTCGCATCCATGCAAATCAAAGAACCACCCTTATAGGCAAGAGTTCCCAACTCACTCAGGATTAAAGTCATGTTACCTATGTCATCCTAGTGAAATGAAAGTCTTTGTTATGAACGACGTTATATAACGAAACTAAACATTTCGTGGTCCGGTCTTATACAAGCTTCTTTGAATAGGATACCTCCACTAGCATGTCTCCATATGAATGATCAGGATCAAACCATCTCCACATGAATGATCAGGATCAAACCATCTATAGTACTTTACAACACTTGTAACATCTACAAAGCAGGTCGTACCTGTAGTGTCACAAGGATAAGATTTCCCTCATTTATCAATATACTACAGACTATTTAGGTTATCACTTAAGGCATGATCCACTTGTATGTCTCTACATACATGCTTAAGTTACAACGATAACCAGGGATCTTAGTTTATTGGTTTGTGGTTAATGCAACTAAAATATCTCATATTTCATAGGCAACAATGAAAAAAATATCTCATATTATTACATCACAAATGTTTGTTCATATACGTATTTACAAACTACAGGACCCTACGAGATTTAGGGCATCAACCTCAACACAACGCACTAAGATGGGTCCTCAAAGGAGATTAAGAATATATGTTGGATATGATTCCCCATCAATTATTAAATATCATGAACCCCTGACGGGTGATGTATTTACTGCACTATTTGTTGATTGTCATTTTAATTAGGCAAATTTTCCAACATCAGGGGGAGGAATTAAGAAGTTGGAAAAAGTAATTACATGGAATGAATCGTTATTGTCTCATTTAGATCCCCATACAGATCAATGTAAACTTGAAGTTCAGAAGATAATTCATTTGCAAAATATAGTAAATCAGTTATCAAAAGCATTTATAAATGCACAAAAACTAACTAAATCACATTCACTAGCTGCAAATGTTCCATTGAAAATTGATATCCCAACATAGCAAGTTATCACTAATGAGTCTGAAACACGCTAGAAGTGTGGTAGACCAGTGGGTTCCAAGGATAAAAATCCTCGAAAAAGAAAAATAATAAGTAGTCAATAAGACTTTGTTGATGATATAAATACCTATGAAGAAATCCTTGACATGACTAGTGAGGAAGGTGAAATACCTAAAGATAATAATAAGATTTCAATAAACTATGTCATGACAGAAAAAAGATGAAACCAAACTAATATAGTATTTGATAACATTTTTGCGTATAATATTGCTCTTGATATTATATATGAATGTGAGGATCTTAAACCAAAAGCTGTTGAAAAGTGTCGACATAGAAAAGCTTGGCTTTAGTGGAAAGAAGAAATCGAGGTAGGATTAAATTCACATTCAAAACGTCAGGTTTTTGGACTAATTGTCCGAACACCAGAAAGTGTCAAACCTGTCGAATACAAATGGGTATTTGTGAAGAAAAGAAATGAAAATAGTGAGGTCACAAGATATAAAGCAGGACTAGTTGCACAAAGTTTTTTACAAAGACCTGATATTGATTTTGAGAAGACGTATTCTCCGGTGGTTGATGCAATTGCACTACGATATTTAATTGGTCTGACTGTGTATGAAAAATCTTGAAATGCATCTTATGGATGTAGTCGTAGCATACTTATATGGATCTCTTGATAGTGATATTTATATAAGAATCCCATAATGATTTAAGGTACCTGAAACATATAAATCAAATACCCGAGAATTGTATTCAATAAAGTTACAGAGTTCGTTGTATGGATTGAAACAATCAGAATGAATGTGGTATAATCGCCTGAGTGGATATTTATTGAAAGAAGAATATCAAAACAATCCAATATATCCATGTGTTTTTATAAAGAAATCACAGTCAAAATTCGCTATTATAAATGTATATATTGATGACTTAAATATAATTGGGAATTCAGAAGAGTTTTCAAAGGCAATAAAATATCTTAAGAAAGAATTTAAGATGAAAGATCTCGGAAAAACAAAAATTTTCTTGGGTTTTCAAATTAAACATTTAGTAGATGAGATGTTGTTGGGGTTGATGCCCTAAATCTTCTGGGTCCTGTAGTTTACAATTGTATTGTACAATCAGTTTATTTATTTAATAAAATCTGAGGTATTTTATTCGATATTTAGTAGCATTAACTCACAAAACTAATAAAAAAAACATCCAATGTTATCTTCTGTAGCTTAAACATGTATGTAGAGACATAGAGACATACAGGTGGATTGTGTTTAAATGATAACTTGAACGGTCTGTAGTAGATGGATAAGGTTGGGTACCTTATCTTCGTGACACTAAGAATATGACCCGCTTTGTAAATGTTACAATTGTTGTAAAGTTCTACAAATGATCTAATCTTCATTATTCATGTAGAGAAATGTGAGCGGGGGTGTTCTATACAAAAGGGTTTGTATAAGACTAGACCACAAAATGAATAGTCTCATTATATAACACCATTAATAGTAGAGATTTACATTTCAATAGGATGACCATAGGTGACTAACTTGGATCTTGAGTGAGTTGTGAACTTTTGCCTATGAAGGCAGTCATTTGATTTGCATGGGTGAGAGTGATCAGTTTGCCAACTTAATATTCCTACTATTTTGAGGATTTGTCTGATTGGGGAGCTGGGAACACAACTACACAAGACGGAATTCACTCATTCCTTAATGTTGGGGTAAGTAGATAAATTTCTCCTTTAAAGACTGATTCCGGGGTTTGAATAATGTGGTGCCACACATTCTTTTGGCCCAAAATGGGTTTGGTCATAGTTGGACTATAACTTATTGTTCATTAGATAACATATAATATAAAAATTATAGGTTATATGTTATATTCAATATAACATATAGTTTAATGTATAGTATATGATAAGTTAGTTATCATATATGTATATTAAATTTTACTTTATTTTTTTTTTATTTTGAATTAAATTAAATAAAATAACTCCCTCCTTATTTTCTGTCTATACCCATCATGGGAAAGATGGAGTTTATAGAATTTTCATCTTCTTCCCAAAAGATTCATAGAAGGTCTGTGATTCCAGTGTATGTCTCTCGCAGTGAAAATTCCTCTCTTCTAAATTCTCTCCCTCTTCCAAAATCAACAGAGACCATACACTCTTGTAATTCTCAACCCCTAAAGGAGAATACAAAGGATTATCTATTGGTGGTGTCCAATTTGAGTTTTTGTTGAAGGATTTCAATTGAAGATTTCGTGACCGGTTGAAGAGGAATTTCGTGAAGATTTCTGGACTTCAAAGGTTAGTATCTTTGAACCCTAATTTCATCTTCTTTGTATTTTGTCTAAGCATGCTGTAATTTTATTAAAATGCATAATTATGTCTTCTGGATTTTAATTCACTGTGAAGATTGAAAATTTGGGCACGATCCCGCTTCCGCTTCGAACGTCATAGTCCTTCAGATATTTGTTTATCAGTCAACTTATACAAGAAAATTTTTGAAAAGGTTTTATATGACAAAGCACATCCATTGAACATTCCAATGGAGGTTCGTTCACTAGATGTGAAGAAGATATATTTTGACCTCGAGATGATAATGAAGAACTTCTTGGTCCTGAAATACCACATCTTAGTGCAATTGATGCACTTATGTATCTGACTAATAATATAAAACCAGATATTGCATTTTTAGTAAATTTATTAGCAAGATATAGTTCTTCTCCAACAAAAAAGATATTGGAATAGAATTAAGCATATACTCCGTTATCTCCAAAGAACAATCAACATGAGTTTGTTTTATTTAAATAAATCAAGTTTTGATATAGTTGGTTATGCAGATTCTGGATATTTATCTGATCTACACAAAACTAGATCTCAAACAGGTTATCTGTTCACATGTGGACGGAGTGCTATATCATGGTGGTCGGTGAAACAGACCATAATAGCTACTTCCTCAAATCATGCTAAAATTCTTGCAATTCACGAGGCTAGTCAAGAATGTGTATGGTTAAGATTAATGACTCAACATATTTATGAAAACATGTGGTTTTTCTTCTAATAAAAATCTTTCAACAATATTATATGAAGACACAACATAGCATGCAATCCCAAATCAAAGGAGGATATATTAAAGGAGATAGAATAAAACATGTTTCATCAAAGCTTTTCTACACTCATGATCCTAAAGAAAATTGCAACATCTCTGTGCAACAAATTTGTTCGAAAGATAACGTAATAGACTTATTTACAAAGGAATTACCTACTGCAACATTTGAAAAACTGGTGCACAATATTTGAATACAACGACTCAGAGCCTCAAGTGATGTTTTCATGAGATGGAGTAAATATACTTTTTAGGAGTATAAATTATACGAAATATGTACTCTTTTCCTTCACTGGGATTTTTTTCCCATTGAATTTTTTTCTAGTAAGGTTTTTAACGAGGCATATAGATGCTCATGCTTAGCATCCATTGACCATGTGTATTGCCCTCATTTCTCGAAGTGTTGTCCATGTGTCTCAACATTACACATTATTAGTGTCTACGTATTTGACCTCTTACTTGCCAAATTGCCTATAAATAGTGTCATTTGGTGGATTTTGGAACAAACACACACATTGAAAAAATCTAAAAAGATTTGAGAAACTGGAGAAATTCATCATTTTAATTTATTTTTTAATTCATCCATTTACATTTTCATTTTTCTTTGGTCCATTCCCTTTTATCTTGCCCAAATTTAACTCTTTCTCTTAGCAATTAACCTAAATATAACTCATATAGTTAATACATAGGTTTAAATCCTATTTTAGTCCCTAAACTTTGAATCTTGTTTTATTTTGATATGTGAATTTTTAAAAATATTCGTTTTAGTCCCTAAACTTTTAAAAGATGTTTATTTTAGTCCCTACTATTAAAATTAAGTCAACCAAACTCTAGATGTATTGAGCAAGATAAAGGTGAAGTAAAATGTCAACAACCAATATGCTGAAATATAGAACGACCACAATTTTGAACTAAAAATTTCTTTTAACTTCTACCGCTTTGCCAAATTATTCAAAATTAAAACTATAGAATTTGTTTTAAATTTCTTGCACTTATATTTCAATTGTCTTGTATGAGATAATTGACAAATTAGCTATGCGTTTATAATTGATTGCTTTGATTGACCTTAATTTGTAATCGTTAGGTAGTTGTCACCTAGAAGCAAGGGTTAAGTAAGTTTGTTGTGTTAAATTGGGATTCCATTTAGCAAGCATTTACTTTCTAACTTAGATAATTTTCACTCAATTAATTGGTTAGACGATAGAAATAAATTATTTGGCTTAGCTTTGCCTTGAATCTTAATGCCTATTGATTAATTGATTAGTTGAGGATTCTCGCTTTTCCTTTAGTTAACTTGATTTTATGGACTACCGGTTAGGATTCTAATCGAGTAGGCTAAGTTGTAATTCAAATTTTCTTACACATCTCTTGAATAGTTTGTGATAGAATTGAAAAGGAATGAATTAAACTAGAATTACCCAAACTAAGTATTTTGTTCAATTGATAAATTTTCGTATTCTTTCACATCGTGCACTTTTCATTTTCTGGCAATTTTCCTTCACAATTTTCAGAAAACCCCCTCTTGGTTACTTTCTACAAAGTATCAATTTTTGAGGAATCTAAATCGGCTCTCTGTGGTTCGACCCCGAACTTGTTGCTTGTATTACTAGTTAGTATAAGTAGTTAATTCGATGCATATAAATATTATTTGTGTAGCACGGGTTCATGGATGACGGTGAATTCGACATCCTACCACTTAACATATTCGTGAAACATGTGGTTTGTCTTCTAATAAAAATCTTTCAACAATACTATACGAAGACACAACATAGCATGCAATCCCAAATCAAAGGATGATATATTAAAGGAGATGGAAGAAAACATATTTCACCAAAGTTTTTCTCCACTCATGATCTTGAAGAAAATTGTGACATCTCTGTGCAACAAATTTGTTCGAAAGATAACATGATAGACTTATTTACAAAGGCATTACCTATTGCGACCTTTAAAAAATTGGTGCACAACATTGGAATGCGACGACTCAAAGATCTAAATGTTTCCATGAGGAGGAGTAAATATACTTTTTAGGAGTATAAATTATATGAAATATGTACTCTTTTCCCTTCATTATGATTCTTTTCCCATTGGATTTTTTCCTAGTAAGGTTTTTAACGAGACATATTTCATATATATCATGGGCATTTAAAGGGGAGTATTATAAATATTATGATAATAGACGCGCAGTAGATGCTCATGCTTAGTGTCCATTAATCATGTGTTATGCCCTCCTTTCTCAAAGTGTTGTCCATGTGTCTCAACATTACACATTATTAATGTTTATGTAATCCACTTTCTACTTGCCAAATTGCCTAATAAACAGTGACATTTGGTGGGTTTTGGAACAAACAGAGGGCAAAATCCAAAAAGATTGGAGAAACCAGAGAAATCCATCATTTTTATTTTATTTACTTACTTTTGTTATTTATTTCATATATTATATATTATGTTTTATTTTATTTTATTATAATTATATCATATTTATTTTAATATTATATTTTATTTGATATCCATGTTCCCGTTGTGCCCTCAAGTTCACATTCTATACATTTATATCTCTTATTGTAAAAAAGTTTTTTTTTTTTTTTTTAATTCATACATTTAACATTTTCTTTTTTCTTTGGTCCCTTACGTTTTGATCTTGCCCAAATTTAACTCTCTC